>NW_022196891.1:76821402-76832040 GCF_008632895.1 Mastomys coucha | reverse complement strand
CGTCACGTAGGGTAATGAGCGAACAGCCAATCATGGGCAGACACGCCGCACTGTGGTGTATATAAGCATTGTGAATTTTGGGCTCGACCCCCTCTTTTCCCTCTGGGAGAGGGCAGTAAACGTTGTTGCAGAAGGAACCTAGTGTGTCCGCGTGTCTTCTTCCCAGCGAGACAACTGCGCGGGCAACAAAACTGCACTCCAGTATCAAAGGGTAGATCTTCACTCTAATGAGAAAGCCGTGGCCATTCCATGAAACCCCACAAACTCCAACCACATAATGGCAGAATTAAGCCATGAGCCAACATATCAAAGGTCTAGGATATAGCTCAGTGTTGGGCCCTGGGTTTCATTTCCAAACCTGCAAGAGAAGGGAGGAGAGGAGACAGAAAGAAGAGACAGACACAGAGAGATACAAGCAGACAGAGATACACAGAGAAATGATATACAAAAAGTCTTTGTCATCTCTTAAGAGTATTGCCTCATATTGATCCCTTTGTCCAAACCTTTTACTTCATTACCCATCACCATGATTCTCTCTAGACTCCATCTCAACACAAGGTTCTATCCCCTGGTAAAAGCTGGCCCACCCTCACCCTTACTAACAGCACAGTTTACCCAGCTTCTCATTAGATTCCCTTGTAAATGCCCAGGTGTATGCCTTCCAGCTCTTCATCTGATTCAATTCATTCCATTGATAAATTTTAATAAATCGGAGTTGAAAGTGTCTAAGATCAGATGCCCCAAGGCTCTCAACTTTGCCAGAAGCGCTGAAGATACAGATGTGCTGGAATATATTTATAAATGGAGCCAGGCATAGTGACACATTTCAGAATCCTAAGCACTCAGTAGTGAAGGTAGGAGGCTAGTGGGTTCAAAAGTTACACCAATTTCATGTCTTCTTGTTATAGATGGTGTTTTCATTTCCTTTCTGTTGCTGTTTATAAACACTATGGCCAACTTAGCGGAGGGAAGGGTTTATTCCAGCTTACACTTCCGGGTCACAGTTCAACATCAAGGGAAACCAGGGCAGGAACTCCAGAAGATCCATAGAGGAATGATGCTCATTGGCTGACACGGCTCAATGACTGACGCTGCTCATTGGCTGATACTGCTCACCAACCGATGTTGTTCATTGGCTGATGCTGCTCACTGACCAATGGTGCTCATTGGCTGATGCTGCTCACTGACTGATGCTGCTCATTGGCTGACACAACCCACGACTGCTGCTGCTCACTGTCCCACAAATGCGAAAACAAGTTAGTTTGATCAAGGAAATTTGTCTGTTGCTACTCCCTCTTCTGAGATGACTCTTGGTTATATCAGATGGGCAATAAAAAACTAACTCTGGAAAGGTGAGGAGGACACAACATCTATACCAACACTGGGAGTAACTGGGACCAGCGGGACCCGGCACACAGGAACTCCACCAACCCAGTGGCTCAGGTTTCTTCCAGTCTGTCTGAGCTGGTTCCCTGAGCAGACCTTGGGCGCAAGCTCCGCAGCCAGTCCCACAACACTCTGAGGAAGCTCCACTCCCAGATGCTCTAACATGCCCAGGATAAGAGGTGAGGAGGACACAACATCTGTCCCAACACCAGGAGTAACTAGGACCAGCAGGACCCAGGCACTCAGGAACTCTGCCAACCCAGTGGCTCATGTTCCTTCGGGTCTGTCTGGGCTGGCCAGTGCCCTGGGTAGACCTCGGGCTCAAACTCTGCAGTCATTCCCAAAACACCCAGAGGAAGCTTCACTCCCAGGTGCTCTAACAAGCCCAGGGTCAGGGGATCACAGAATCACAGGATCACAGAGACAGCTTGACTCTCAGGAGTTCTGACACAACCAGGATCACAGGAAGGACAGGCTCCAGTTAGATTTAGCAAGGGCAGGTAGCACTAGAGATAATCAGATGATGCAAGCATAATAATATAAGCAACACAAACTAAGGTTATTTGGCATAATCAGAACCCAGTACTCCCACCATAGCAAGTCCTGGACACACCATCATACCAGAAAAGCAAGATTCAGATATAAAATCACATCTCATGATGATGATATAGGACTTTAAGAAAGACATAAATAGCACCCTCAAAGAAATACAGGAGAACACAGGTAAACAGCTAGAAGCCCTTCAAGAGGAAACATAAAAATCCCTTAAACAACTACAGGAAAACACAATCAAACAGGTGAAGGAAATGAGCAAAACCATCCAGAATCTAAAAATGGAAACAGAAACAATAAAGAAATCAGAAAGAGAGACAACTCTAGAGATAGAAAACTTAGGAAAGAAATCAGGAATCATAGATGCAAGCATCACCAACAGAATACAAGAGATAGAACAGAGAATCTCAGGAGTAGAAGACACCATAGAAAACATTGACACAAAAGTCAAAGAAATTGCAAAAAGCAAAAAGCTCCTAACCCAAAACATCCAGGAAATCCAGGATGCAATGAGAAGACCAAATCTAAGGAAAATAGGTATAGAAGAGAGTGAAGACTCCCAAGGTAATGGGCCAGTAAATATCTTCAACAAAATTATAGAAGAAAACTTCCCTAACCTAAAGTAAGAGATGCCCATGAATATACAAGAAGCCTATAGAACTCCAAATAGACTGGACCAGAAAAGAAATTCCTCCCATCACATAATAATAAAAACACCAAATGCACTAAACAAAGAAAGAATTTTAAAAGCAGTAAGGGAAAAAAGGCAAGTAACATATAAAGGCAGGCCTATCAGAATTATGGCAGATTTCTCACCAGAGACTATGAAAGCTAGAAGATCCTGGGCAGATGTCATACAGACCCTACAAGAACACAAATGCCAGCCCAGGCTACTATACCCAGCAAAACTCTCAATTACCTTAGATGGAGAAAACTAGATATTCCATGACAAAACAAAATTTACATAATATCTTTCCACAAATACAGTCCTACAAAGGATAATAGATAGAAAACATCAACATAAGGAGCAAAACTACACCCTAGAGGAAGTGAGAAAGTAATCTTTCAACAAATCCACACAAAACTAATTCCACCTCTTACAACAAAAACAACAGGAAGTGACAATTACTTTTTCTTAATATCTTAATATGAAAATTAATATTACCAACATAACCTAATCAATTAAATCCAAAAGTAGGAGGAATTAGAAATTTATTGACTGTCATCCAATGGTATCTCTAATTTGATAATCGGAGAAACACGTCCAATATTATACAATCTATGTACACTTTCAGCTTGTTTGTTCCTAACAGTGTCTTGCTGTATACAACATAATGGTCTTGAGATCTTGCTTCTCCTATCTCAGCCTCTCTATTAGTATTTTTTATTTCATGTTTTTACACTATACTATGGTTTTCAGAACAGCTTACATATTTTAAAAGTATTTATATACCCAAAAGAAATGTAGACAATTAAATTGGGAGGGGGTTTGTAAGAGAACAACAAAGAGTAAGACCAAATGCTTTGCTTGACGTTTGTAACTCTTGGATCAAGTTACCACAGTAAGAGTCAAGATTTTAAGCTCTACTAAATACAAAACCAGCAAACAAACAAAAACACTTTATATATTTATGTTCATTTAAGAAAATATTAGTAGTGATGCGTTATTTTGAAATATACAGTTAATACGCTTGGAGTTATTTAAAATGTATATTGAGAAAAATGTATTACCTAGACAAGCATCTACATAAGACTGTTAAACTGATTGTTGTTTTATATCAAACAACTTTTATAATACTCATTTTTATTATTATAGTATTTTATAAAATTTAAAGAATATGACAAAAAAGATATTGTAGGTATTGAAGGGGGGTCTCTGGGAGGAGTTGGGATACAAAAGGAAAACAAGAATGTGATTTAATTCTATTTACTTAAAATATGTTTTTAAATGTTAACAAATTCAGATAAATTGAAATCATGTAACTTTTCTCATTATAATGCAATAAAACTTAAAAAAAAAAAACTAACTCTGGCAGATGATGAATAGCACAAGTTCACAAGAAGTTCAGTAGACTGGGTTTTCTTCCTTCATCACGTCCTATTAGAATAAAGCGTACACAAAACATAAAAAGAACACCCTTCGGGTCGGAGAGAATACACTCCCTCCCCCCCCTTTCACAATGACCATACTAATAATACTGCTGATATTTTTAGGCCTAATTCATCTGGGCTAAGCCTCCTTCCTTACAGTGGACGAACTTGTGTGTGTATTAGTTCTTTTCATCCGGGGAAGAATTTGCTTTAGATGGTGGATGTGTGGTGCCCACAGGCCTGTTAGAGACTGAGACCCTGATTCACTCCGCTATTGGGAGTGGTGGTGACCCACTGGCTACACTCAGCTGGATTACTTCCTATCATTTGCCGTTAGCTAAAGAAAGCCACTTTGCTCCAGTCACACCGTCTCTCTTTAGAGGCCCACAGAAAGCCCTAGAACCTTCTGTGGGATCAGTTGATGTCATTGTGCGGTTAGAACGCAGTTCGTGTCCTCCCTTGGCTCAACCCCTTTTCTACTCGCGTAGCTCTGGTGGCCTGCCTCACCCTTGCCACCTCCAGGCCTGCTCTTCTTGTGGCATCTAAGGCAGTTGGCTCTGGGATTGGTCTGAGGGAGCCAACTCTCAAGTGGGTCTTAGAGCTAGATCACCCATAGGTAACAGGCGATGAGAATGCCGCTGCCCCAGTGATTGGTGAAGCAGGGACTGTGCTTATGCTGTGGCTGAGCAATTGGTAAAGTTCTCCCAGGTGGTCAACCAGACAGGCCATCAAAGTGAGCTGGTGATTCATTGATGGACCCCCAGACTCATTGTTAAAGATTTGTTTACCAGCTGATAGGATTCTGACCTAGCCAAAGGATTAAGCCCTGGGGAGATTCATAATGTGGAGGCTTCGTTGGGAGGAGTGTAGTCGCCTGCAGCCACACCGAATGGGTCGTCTGGAATGGGAGTCAGGGCCTGAAAAAATTAAGGGTACCGGAAATGCGGGAAGGGGTTTGAAAAATTGACACCAACACATGGTGTGCTTTCAATCCACCATCATTAATGAATTCTCCTTGTTACAAGCAAACAGGTAGATAAAGCAAAACCCTTCCCCCAAGTCCGTCAGCAACTTGGCCCAATCAGCAGCTTCATCTTCAGTCTCTGAAGGCCGAACTTCCAGCACAACAAGAACTTGGAGAGAGGTGTGGCTATTAGCAGGAGGTGGGCAGAGAGGCGTGGCTATATGTGGCAAGGTGGGGTCTGACAGAGTCAGCCCTCAGCTGTAGGAGGGTTACAGAGGAGAAGCCTCCTTGAAGAAGTAGATCCCGGGGGTGGGAACTAGAGAGACGTATCTCATCCCTTGACTTTTCTTCTCTACTTCCTGACTGCTGTAAGCTGAGCGGTCCTAGCCCTATGCTCCTGCTCCTGGGATGTTCCCTGTCATCTGCTCTAAGATGACCTTGAACTGACTTTTCTGGACATATTGCCTAAAACAGATCTTCCCCTCTTAGATCATTTCAGGGTTTTTGTTGTAAGTCGAAAAGTGTGGCTAATACACACACCGGAGAGCCCGTGGACAAGGTGGCATAACTGGTGGTTATCACACAGCCATGGTCATCCGTCAGCTCCCCCGTCCTGCCACAATGGCTATGGGAACAGAGTGACTATGGTGACAGAGGATTTAAGTTTTACACAGGCTAATGGCATGGACTCCTACAGAGTCGGGCTGATCCAGCTGCTGCTCTTATCTGACTTAGCTCCTGCACAGAGCACCCTGTATAGCCAATGTGAAACATCCTTCACTAGAGACCGTTTTGGTGGCAAGTTTGGATTCTTTTTGTACTGGAAATGTTGTGGGGTCAACCTGGTGCTGCTTGCATTCTGATGTTCATTCAGCTTCATTCTGCTTCCTCAAGAGGGGTTGCCCATGAAGAGCAGATGATATATCCAGGTGATTTCACGTGAACCTTCTCCCCATTCCTACTGGTCAAATAAAGGCTGTGTGACTAGGCAGTGGAAGGGAAAGATGGGGATGGAGGTCTTAGAGAATGCAGGAAGGGTAAAGGACAAAGTGGAACAAAGACGGAGGAAGAAGAGGTGGAAGGGAGAGGGAGCAGAATCACATGGCCTGGAGAAGCCGTAAGTAGCAAGGGATCTCATAGCTGGGGAATAGAGTAGTGTAGTGGTATGTAGCTGTCCAGCGGCCATGAAGAACTGGGTACCTGAAAGGGAGGCTGGAAATGAAAAAGGATGGGCGGGCAAGAGAAGGATGAAACCAAGACCAAAGTTTCTGATCAAGACTCAAAGTTTAATTTTCAGCTCTGCCTTTATGTAGGGAAAACCCACTACCCATCCTTTTGTTTCAGCTGGATTGAGCTGCAAAGCAGGCTCAGCAGGCGGTCAATTCCTGAAGGCTCTGGTCGAGGGAAATGCAAATGCCCAGAGGCCAGGTGGTAAAACCTTCAGAGGTTTGTTTAGCCAGTTCAAGGCTGGGGAAAAGGCACAGTGGTAGACCTGCCCAAACTAGACGTACTCCTTAACTGAGTTGCGTGTTTTTGCATGGGCTTATTGGGGTTGGAAGTTCACTGTACCGTGGAAAGCTCAGCAATTAATCCTGATAAAATTTTACACATATGGATATAGATTCGCTTTCCATGCCTTCCGGTGTCAGCATTTCCTGAATCATTTCCAAGGGCTTAATCCACAGATATGGAATACTGTGATATTGTGCCCATTCAAGGGACCCTATGTAAGAATTGAGCAAACAGGGACACCTCATAAAAATACCGAGGAGCCAGGAATGTCCATTAAGCCTAAAGACAGAGAGCTTCAGAAGGGTTTACTGAGCAAACATCCCCAGGAGATGCCCTAATTGCGTGGGTAATGCCCAGTTCCAGGAAATGTCTCCAATAGGGGTGGATCTCCCCCATCCCTCCTACATGCAACGGGTATCTCCTCCTCACCTGGAGCACAGAGGTCAATGGACTCAAAAGACAATGGGCTGCACGAATGAGAGATAACCAACTCATGCTGTAAACCTATGTGCTGAAAGAGTATAGAAGGTGTGTGCTTTTGTTCCTCAGGGTCGCCGTTGCCCTGAATGAGGGCCAACCCCAGTATACTGGATTATTAAAAACCTCATGCTAATTGCAATGATCTCCGTCTCTGTGTCTTTGTGAGTGGGGCGACATCCTGGGCGGAAGACTGGGCTCACTGAATCTCACACCTACTTACAATAAGAATATAGTAAACCGTGACTACAAGACCATGGGAACCCACTGATTCTATGGGCATTATACCACTCAGACCCTGATAGACTGTTAATAGGATCGAATGGACTTTGAGAAGACCACAGATGCTAACTTGATAGGGCACCATCATCCAGGTTTCAGAATGAGATGCCACTGCATAGTGTTGTGTCCCCCATAGAAAGAGTACTTAGGTCTAGAAAACAGGAAAAAGTAGAAGTGGCTGTGTTTGTTATCACTACCAGCCACTCATGTTTCCTGCACTTGCAATTCTGGACTCGGTGGTCTGGGGTTCTTATGTGCTGAAGGGAAACTACTCCCATTAGGAACACAGCACTCAGCCATTTACTTTAACACTAATGGCACCGCTCAATCACCCCATGTTTGTTACAATAGACCGAAATAGACAGAGGAAGAAAAGGAGTCATCATTGTGGGCATGTGTCATCTTGAAGACTCAGCATGGGTGATTGACTGTCGTCATCAGGAGGAGGTGGGGCTGCTGATCTATGCCGGCACCAGGAAACATAGGTAAGACCATCAGCGTGTCTCAAGGGGAGCATCATTTTGCTTCCTGTATTTGTCAGGGTTCTCTAGAGTCACAAAACGTATGGGTAGTCTCTATATAGTAAGGGAATTTGTTATGATGACTTACAGCCTGCAGTCCAACTACCCCTACAATGGTCAGCTGTGAATGGGAAGTCCAAGGATCTAGCAGTTGCTCTAGTCCCATAAGGCAAGCATTGAAGAAGAGTGAGTCGTCCTTCTTCCAATATCCTTATGTAGGTGTCCAGCAGAAGCTGTGACCCAGATTAAAGGTGTGTGCCACTACACCTGGACTGGGACTTGCTTTGTCCCAGATGACTTTGAACTCAGAGATCTCCTTGCCTTGGTCTCCTGGGATTCATAGCCATTATGCCTCAAGATCTTCATGCCAAGATCCAGGTAAGAAACTTGTCTCAAGTTCTGGATCACAGGTGAGCCTTTCAATCCTGGGTTGTAGTTCATTCCGGATATAGTCAAGTTGACAACCAGGAAGAGCCGTCACACTTCCCTTACCATTCTGATGGTAAATACAAGCGCTACAGTTTTAGACCAAGAAGACAGGACCTGCAAGGTGTCAAACCATCAGTGATGAAGGTCTAGGTCACCTTCTTAGGTACGTCACTCAGAGGAGCCGAGATGCGGTCCAAGAGTGAGGAAAACCTGGAATGGGTGGTAGGAAAGAAAAAGACTTGGTATGTTGGGTGGTGTCTCAGGATTCGTTGCTGCAGTGACAGAATCCTTTTAAGTTTCCCAGGATAACAAAAAACAAACAAACAAACAAAAATCAGAGTCCTAGAGGAACTGTGTATAGGACATAAGTTATGGAACAGAGCCTACAAAGTAGGAAGAGCGGGGGCTCTGGGAGTCCTCGAAAGCGCTGTTCAGAGCCCCTCTTCAGGGTGGGGATACTCTTCTCCCAGCTTTTGGGGGAACACCAAGCAGTTATCGGCAGAGTCACTCTTCAATACAAAGCTCTCGGTCCCTATCTGGGCCAGTTTTCCATCAGTTACCAATGGATGCAGGACAAGACAGGCCGTCCTGAGTCCTCTTTGGCTGTGGCCTGAGTTTTGTTGCATCAGTCCTATTCCGGCCCCTCCTCCTGTCCTGCCCTGATTCCTTCCCATTGGTGCTAATCCCTGAGCCCCATTACAGCCCCTCCTCCTGCCCACCCTGATTCCTTCCCATTGGTGCTAATCCCTGAGCCCCATTACAGCCCCTCCTCCTGCCCTCTCTGATTCCTTCCCATTGGTGCTAATCCCTGAGCCCCATTACAGCCCCTCCTCCTGCCCCCTGATTCCTTCCCATTGGTGCTAATCTCTGATAGACTTCCTGCTCATGGATGTCTAGCTCCAGCTAGCTTTTCTCTGGAGGGATAACTCTGCTTTCACACTGTGTGCCTTTGCAAGTTCGGTCAGAATGTCCTCTCTCACGCCTCGTCTTCCTCCGGAATTCTGTTCATGCTTCAAGACTCTGAGAGGTTATTCATTCACTGCATTGCTAGATTTAGTAAATAAAAATACAGGGCAGCCAATGACATTTGAATTTCAGATAAACAACAAATAATTTTTAGTACAAATATACCCAAATGTCCCGTGGGAATATGTATTCCCGAACATCTTATTTAGCAACCCTATTCATTCTTCAAATATTCGTTGAGCATCTACCCTCTGATAGTAACTATTGAGTACTGGAACTGGCGCAACGAATAAAATAAGTCCAAATTCCTTACCTCGTTGAGTTTGCATTCTAGCGGAGGGAGTTGGACCACAAGCAATCAGGCCATTAAAACATAAATAGATACCGTGAAGGAGAGAAGAGGACATGTTGGTGTGAGTGGGCACTGCTATTTAACAGGGATCTCACTGAGACAGTAAAATTTAGAAGAGCCCTGGAAGAGAAAGCAAGGAAGATTAGAGGAGTGTATGTTCCAGGGTGGACTTCAAAGGAAACTCCCTGAGATGGAGACAGTTGGCATGGTAGGGTATATTGAAGAAGCCAGCATAGCTGGAGAATATGAGACTGGAGAATAGTGACCAGGACAGGTATTGAGGAAACAGGAAGTCAGAGGTGGCCTCTTTCTGCATTGATCTTGAAGAAGACAGGGCAGGCATGAGATTGGATTTCATATTTTAGTAAACTCAATACTCAGTTAGCAAATTTGTTAAATTGGTAACGTATATGCTGAAAACTGACTCACCCTGTGGGGACAGGCAGGCTGGGTAGAAACAAGAGTACCAGTCATGAGATCAACACAGTAGCCCCAAAAGGAAACGATAACAGCTGATGGCTGCTCGCTGGCACCATGGTGGGAGAGACGGGACTGGCAAGTGGTTGGACCCTAAGCTGTAGAAGTTCAGCTGGTAGGACAGGTTGATGATTATACGCCGGGCATACTATAATTTAGATCTAAAATACTCCCCAAAGCTTCAGTCCCTGGCCTGCTGTTAGAAGGTGGGAGAATGTTTAGGAAGTAGCACCTAGTGGGAGATCTTGGATGAGTAGGGTGTGCAATTGAGAGATAGGTTACTAACCCAACCCGCCCCCCTCCGGTGTCTCCCTCCCCGTGTCACTTAGGCTGGTCTCCAATTCTCTCTCTCTCTCTCTCTCTCTCTCTCTTCCTCCATATATATATATATATATATATATATATATATATATATATATATATATATATATATATATATATATATATATGTAATACTCATTTTTTATTAGATATTTTCTTTATTTACATGTCATATGATTTCTCCCTTCCCAGTTTCCCCTCCAAAAAACAAACAAACAAACAAAAACAACAAGAACAAATCCCTGTTGCCTCCTCCCTCCCCATGCTTGCCACCCTACCCTCTCCCACTTATTGGCCCTGGCATTCCC
>NW_022196891.1:76814669-76821338 GCF_008632895.1 Mastomys coucha | reverse complement strand
ACAGGGCCAAGGGCCTCTCTTCCCATTGATGATCAACTTTGCAATCCTCTACTATACACATGCTGCCATGATCTCTAATTCTTGGACCATGTCCTCCCTCACCAGCTGGGTAACTAGTACTGTAGACACTGGCCACAATTCGGTGTCCAACCTGATTCATTCTCTACTGAACAAGGGAGGAAGATGGAGACAGAGAGACTGACACAGACCAGGAGAATAGAAAAAAAACAATGCTTTCAAGGGGAGTTTGGTTATAAAGTAAGAATGATCCCATAAAATTCAGAAGAAAACGATGGCATTTAAAACAAGGGTAAGAAGACCAGGGACAAAGCCCAGGAGCAAGGGGACACAAAGAGACCTGGCACAGAAGTGGAGACCACAGCCCAGGTCAGGAGCTCAGAAAGCTCAACATTCAGAGCCAAGATGAACTCGCAGACAGTGACGTGGGAGGTGGGCAGGAGCCGTGGGAGGAGCCACCACAAAGCACGGTCCTATTTTGCTTGGATGGCAAGTTGGAAGTAAAGAAGTAGAAAGGAACAACCTGTTCGAATGCTGGCGAGGGGCAGGTATAAAGTTGTCAGGGAAGGGAGTACAGCGCGTCCTGGGGAGGCATGGGATAGCCAGACAGCCCTCCAGCTGCTTGGGCTCTAAATCCCAACCAACACAGCCTGGTTGTATTCTTTTACTTCAACCGCTTTCAGCTGTCCCAGGGCAGGCAAGGAGTGGGCTGGAAACTGGACAGAAGCGGGGCTGGAATTCTGGCAAGGAAGCGCGTCAAAGTGAGAAAGAAGCCAGGCTGTCTAATGTGTGGGCCGGGAATGTTTACAGTGACTGCCCAAGAACTCCAAATGGGGTGGAGAGAAATGAGGACATCAGGGGACAAGGGACAACGGACAGGTGCTGGGATTCATGGACTACAGGGTCCAGAGGGGGTGCGGAATTTCTAGACTTGGTGGGAGAGCGGAAGTGGGTGGGTGGGAGAGCCGAAGTCAAAAGCTGCAGTCAGGAGGAGCCTGGAGAGAGTCTGTGGAAGGCTTGGGATAATCTGCGAGTAACTGAAACAGTGATAATCACTACAAGAATGGAAAACACAGTGTGCAGAGGCCTGAGAGCTGGGGCCTTCAGTGTAAATCCAGACATCAGCAAGAGTTGCATGCCGGAGAGGGTGACAACGAGCCACTATATCTCTTTCCTATTGTTGCTCTACCACGCCACCACAACTGTAGCCGCTCAACACGATACAAATGGATTCTCTTCTCATTCAGTCTCAAGGATCAGGGGTCAAAGTTAGTCTCACTAGTGTTCAAAGTGCCAGCAGGCTAGTTTTCAGTGGCAGAGCCATCTACCTATGTCCAACCCCAGACACTGCCCTTTTTCCTTAGTTCCGAGCTCTTTCTCCACCATGGTGTCGTCCCACCTTTTGCTTCTGTGGTGGTTTGAATTGGTACGGCCCCCCCCGTAGACTCATGTGCTTGAATACGGGCCAATAGGGAGTGGCATTATTAGGAGGTGTGGCTTGTTGAGTGGGTGTGGCCTTGTTGGAGAAAGTGTGTTACTGTGGGGGCGAGCTTTGAAGTCTCCTATGCCCAAGCTATACCCAGTGGGACACCCAGACTCCTTCTGCTGCCTGCAGATGAAGATGCAGAACCCTCAGGTCCTCCAGCACCACGTCTGCCCGCACACTGCCGGGCTTCTTGCCATAATGATAATGAACTAAACCCCTGAAACTATAGGCCAACCTCCATTAAATGTTCTCTTGCCATTATAGTAGTTGCCTTGGTCATGGTTTCTCTTCACAGCAATGAAACCCAAACTAAGCCTTTCCGTTCTGTCCCACCCCCACTCCCGCTCTAGCACTTTTATAGATTACATTGGCCACACATAGATAATACTTCCCATTCAATGCTCTCGCAAAGTCTCCCTTGCCACTTACATATTCTCAGCTCCTGGCAATTAATGTCTTTGGAGGGTCTTTCTTCTGCCTACCTCAATCTGCTTGAGACTCTCTGCATCTAGCTGTGTCATCTCACTCCATCCCAGGCTGAATTTATAAGATTCCTATATATTAGAAGCTCTGCCTTCTTTGAGTGCCCATTGTGGTAAATTTGGGATTAATTTGCTATTATGAAAGATTTGATGTCTTAAACACTTTTTCATTCTAACATCAGGTATTAATTTAAGTGTTTGTCTCCCCAGGGAGACACTGCAAATCCCACCAGGACAGAAACCACTCAAATGCATCTCTGTGTTCCAAATGCCCACCATGGCGTCCAGCATACAGCATCTTTCTGAGTGAAAGAAAGAATGAATGAATGAATGCACTCTGCTGGCTTTTAGTAAAGAGACTACATCAAATGACCTACTTATGACGAGAATATTTTTAAATAACCATATTCAATTTTGCTCTTATTATTTTGTTTTTGTTGTTGAGAGAGGGTCTACTTCATGTCTAGGTTAGCCTCACACTCACTGGGTACTTGGGCTGGCCTTGAACTCACAGCAATCCTCTTGCCTCAGTTGCTTCAGTGCTTGGATTGCAGGCTTGTACATCAAGCCCTCTCTGGCTTCCTGAAAATACTAAGTCAGTCCGCTATAACGTACATAGGCATGGCTTCTGATCTTCACATCCATCCCCTAGATGACTGAAGCCAATGGCTAGGTTTTGCTTGATATATATATATATATATATATATATATATATATCCACCAGCTACACATATTCATTCAAGAGCACTTAGATATAAAAGTTGTCAGTGTCTCTACTGAGGGTCATGTATCTTCAGGGAATTTGCCTGAGTTTTAAAGAAAAATATCAACCATCTCTGGGTCAAACAACCACTAGAGAGTGAAATAATACACAAGTAATTGTAGGAAGTCCCAAATCCCTACAAAGCAGTCTGGCAAAGCAATAAATAATACTGTATATAAAAATAAACTGTGCCGGGCAGTGGTGGCACACGCCTTTAATCCCAGCACTTGGGAGGCAGAGGCAGGTGGATTTCTGAGTTCGAGGCCAGCCTGGTCTACAGAGTGAGTTCCAGGACAGCCAGGGCTACACAGAGAAACCCTGTCTTGAAAAACTAATCGAAACCAAACCAAACCAAAACAAAACAAAACAAAAAAACCTGTGTGGGACTGGGACTGACTAGGGATTAGCTTAGTTGGTGGAGTGTTTGCGTGTTTGCCTGTCATACATGAAGCCCTGGGTTCAGTTCTCAGTACTAGTGGGGGAAAGTGGAAGTGCTCAAATGCACATAATCCTGGCATTTGAGAGGGAAAGCCAGGAGGAACACTGTGTGCTCAGCTACATACTGAGTTCAAGGCCAGCCTAGGCTACATGACACACTGCTTCAAAAGCAAAATGAAAATCAACTGTAAACATTCATAATATCCTCTTGTAACAATCACCGTAAAGAATTAGATGATGACACAGAGACTCTCATATCTACAGTTACAGATGAGCGTGAAATTACATTCTGGATCACTGAGTCCATTATATAAATTGAATCATCAAAACTAAGCTTTTGCCTAATCAGACAACTCATCCCCTTTAGTCATGTGATCCTACTTCTGTGGGACACTTTGTAGATGCTGCAGACCAGCATCAAAGAGCCATCCCGGGTTGGTGTGGAGTGTTTGCCTAACATGCATGAGGCCTTGGGTCTATTTCTAGCACTACAAATATCCCATCCTAATAACTAACTGATCAGCCAGTGGACTGAATACGTGCCAGAAGACTTTTGTTATCAAAATGATTGAGACTCCATCCTAACTTTCCAAGCTCAGTTCTTGCCAAACTGCGATCCCTAAGGAGCACTGGGAACATTGTGTCACATAGACATAGATATCTTCTATCCCATTTTAAGAAAATAATCAGCCGGGCAGTGGTGGCACATGCCTTTAATCCCAGCACTTGGGAGGCAGAGGCAGGTGGATTTCTGAGTTCGAGGCCAGCCTGGTCTACAGAGTGAGTTCCAGGATAGCCAGGGCTACACAGAGAAATCCTGTCTCAAAAAAACCAAAAGAAAAAAAAAGAAAAAAGAAAAAGAAAAAAGAAAATAACCATAGTACCAGTTTCTTTGCTCATTGCTGTCATAAAATCCCCAATGAAAGCCTCTTAAGGAAGAGTTTATTTAGGCTCACAGCTTGAGGGCAGGGTTCAGCACAAACAGGGAACTCGCAGATTTCTGAGTTCGAGGCCAGCTTGGTCTATAGAGTGAGTTCCAGGACAGCCAGAGCTACACAGAGAAACCCTGTCTCAAAAAACAAAACAAAAACAAAAACAAAAACAAAAATTGGAGCTGCAGACCCACATGATAGAAGGAAAGAACCAACTCCTGCAAACTGTCCTCTGACCTCCACATACATGCTGCCCTGGTCCAGGCATGCATGCATGCGCATACGCTCATACACATGAACATTAGTATAATTTTCAATCGATGGTAGACTCACCTCTTGCCTTGTCTCCTAAATTTAGGACTAAACGCGCTTTAAGCATCAGAGGAACACTGATCGAGGGTATTCTGTTTATCTCTTCAAGAAAATGTAAGTGGCTTTTTGTTATCAATCATTCATCAGTCTTTGATCCCAAAGACAAAAGCCATCTGAAGGCCAAGCCGAGCTATATTTGATATAGATGCAGGCATGAATGCGTGCGAAGCATCCTCTTGCCATTACAATCAGAACGAGTTTGGGAACCTGCCCTGGAGAAATGTATGCGCGGGACTGAGCCATCGTCCCGGGAGTGTCGCTGGAGTTTTACTGCCAGCAACAGAAGTGAATGAGGTCATTTTCCATTTACCTTGGTGGGAAACGAGAGACTCCAGGGTTCCTGAGCTGCTGCCGCCTGGCCTGTTTTCTAGCTTTGATCCAGGAGCTGGCTATCAGCTGTCTTAGCTGATTAGAAATGCGTGGAGCCCTGATGATTTGCATGCATTTGCATACATGTGCTACAATTCTATAATAAGGTTAGAAGAAGAAAAAAAAAATGAAAGAGCCAGAGATTTTTGTCCGACTCTCATGGATGTATTTCCCTTCGTTTGTGGCACTGGGGATAGAGCCTGGGGCCTTGTACATGCTAGACAATTGCACTACAGTTGAGCTACAATCCCCAGCCTTTTGCCATGGGGTTAGCCATACTGCTCCTAGTCTCAAGGCGCTAAGCTCTAGTAAGTACACCCCAGAGAGACAGGTTCTCAGGCCCCGCCCCGAACGGCTGAGTCGGAATCTGCGTTTTTAAACAAGATCCCCAACTTAGTTTACTTTGATTTTTCAAATTCAAATTTAACTGATAAATAGATCAGTTAAAATAGTTTTTTTTTTTTTAAAAAAAAAAAAACTATTAGTAGTTGTGGGGGCAATCTATAATACTTTAACAATGGCGGAGCTGTTGGTTGTAAGTGAGGGCAGTCACGGATGGTAGCACTTCCATCCTTCTTTCACTTCCTTCAGGTTTGGTTTGGTTTCACTTGGTTTGATATTTGTTTGGTTTTGGCGGCTGATCCGGTGGAGACAGCAGAAGTGATGACTCAGGACCTGGCTCACCAGCACTTTTTCCACACAGGAATCACTGTACCAGAAGCCCACTACCGGCTTCTTCATCTTGGTTTTGCCCCGGAAGGAGCCAGAGGATTGAAATCAGTGCTGGCTGACTTCTACCTTGTCACCATCTTCCAGAGAAAGGCACGACAGCAGGTCCCCTATTTACCAACACTTCTGACCTCCTCGGCGCATCTTACCATATCACTGTGACCTGGACCAGAGCTCAGAGAACTCATGCTATGTTCTGACATCCTGCACTGTGCGACGCTTGTTAAGCACCCGCCCTAGGTGTTCTGAGGGCACGGTGAACTCTGATAAGCCAACATAAACTTGTAAACAAGGAAGTTCAATGGGAGACCAGTGTGCCGAATGTCAGGGTGGAGGAAAGTCACACTGACCAAAAGAGGCTCCCCTCCTCAGACCAGTCCTGCAGCCCTGCAGCCCCGCAACCCCACAGCCCCGCCCACCCGGTTTGCTTGGCCATTCAGAGATGTGAGACCCTCAGCAACCTTCCTTACTTATGGTTTAGCATCTTAGCCAAGAGCAGTAACTGACTGGAATCCATTCAGAAGAAGCCTGACTTTCAGGCTAGAAAGTACTAGTGTGAATCTACATTTACTTGAAAAGATAAATGTTCTCTATAGCTAGGGACAAAGAAAACTGGGCCAAACTCTAAGAGAACCTGCCAGTGGACGGCTCCTCAAATAATTAACAGCTAATTTTAGCCCAGCAGTTTACCTATTTTTTTTTTTGTTATTCGGTTGTAAAATATGATCCTGCCAGAAGAGTGCCCCCACAAATCATATCTGCGATCCAAGCTACTCTCTCAGATGATGGGCACCCGAAGCAGGGCAGTGCTCCAAGGGAACGGACGGTCAGTCAGCTGCCTCTTCCTTCTCTATGTCTCTCCTGTCCTCACCGGGTTGTATTTGCTCTAAACTCCAAGTGTGCACACATCTAAGCACCACCGTGGAGAGATGATTTCTAGTCTCTGAAGGCATGAAGGCATACTCTTTCCTTTATCCTTGAGTCAGGGTAAATTGTTTGCATGGTAGTGCCACGTTGCTAACTCATTTTACCTGTGCCTCACTCTGACCTGGAAAAACTTTCTCCTGCGTTAGTGGCTTC
>NW_022196891.1:76803434-76814500 GCF_008632895.1 Mastomys coucha | reverse complement strand
TTTTTGTTTTTGTTTTTTTTTTGTTTGTTTGTTTTGTTTTTTATTCATAGACACTTAGTGGTATTTCAAAGTCACATTGGGTTCCATTCCTAACATCCAAATTGATAGCATTCTGTCCCTGCAAATGGATGGCCTTTCCAAATATGGTAATTTTGAGAACTCTGTCAAAGTTAGCTAGTGATAAAATACATTTGCCCTGGATGTCCTTAGGTTAATAAAAGAAGTAGTGAACATTACCAGTGGGTCTCCATTACCAGTGGGTCATCTCCAGGCTCTACGGCATAGAGTACCCACCCTGCTCAAGTTACTTCACCCCTCTCTCTGCCACCACCTCCCACCACCAGAGATCCTGCCCCTTTAGCGCAAAAGGAAATAGCATTGGTCTGGCATAATCTTCTTTTTACCAAGCCACGCCTTGGCATTCAGAATGTAAGGAAATAGGGCTGCTTTCTCTGCCTGCTGGCCAAGGCACTCTGCAGAGAGCCCAGTGTGGTTTCTGAGCAGCCTTCAGTAAGTGGAACAGGGGACAGGCTGGGTCAGCCGGTGCCTAGAAACACGCACAGGCGGGAGAGATTTGTTAGTAAAACTGGCAAGCATGATTTGAGATCTGAGGTCACAAGGAACCGAGAACAGCGGGTTAGGTGGACAGGAGGCCACCACGGATAAAATCGGACCTTTACCCACAATCCCACTCAGCAGTTTCCTCCGGCAGCCAGGGAGGGAAGCTCACCCTCCGCCCCTTTAAATCTAACCAGCAAGGCTGACAATTGTCGAGCAGCAGCTACCTTACTCTGCCACAGGAAAGCTCCCTGTAGCTCTGCATGTTTAAATGATAGCTCCAACGTGCCCAGGCGGCGTGGCGCGTCAGTGCTAAATCTACTTGACTTTAACTTGTCCTGTTAATTTATTTGGGGGGGTTAAACCCCTACCACTTTCATGGGCCCCCTGGGGAAGTATTTCATTCTTTGGAACCCTGTCCTTTCAAGAAGTAAGCTTCTTTCTTCCCTCTCTGTTCTGACTTGACCGGGAGCTATCCATTGTTTGTTCAAGGTCAAATATCTCCCGTTTGCCTGTTGAGCTCCTTTGTCTCTCTGGAAGCAGCCAGACATTGGATTTTTTTTTTTTTTTCTTAATTCGAGTATTCCTTATGCTATGGCAAAAGGAAAAATTTCTGGCAAATGTCAACACTAGAAAATAAATAAGAAGACAAAGCTGGGTGTGGCGAGGCTGTAACTAAGGAGGCTGAGGCAGTGGGAGAGACTCTAATTGTTGCCTGGAGGCTCAATTTCAGGATTTAAGAAAAAAAATTTTTTTTTAAACTAAATTCTGTGAGACTGAAAATTGCTGTGTAAAATATGGCGGGTGGCAGAAGGCTTTCCTGTCCTCTTTCTTACTGTCCTCTTTCTCACAACTGAGCAACAGTCCTCCCTCCCTCCCCCGCCTCCCTCCCTGGTCCCAGCCATGACAGACAGCCTCACTGCTGGGTCCCTGGCTCCCAGCAAGGCACTATCACAAGCGCTTCTAGACTATTCCTCAAGGTCCCTTTCCTTGCCCCTTGACAATCGCCTGGGAATCAGGTCTATAATGCAGAAAGCTCTTTCAAGACCAGATGTCTCCCAGCATAAATTCTCCAAAGCTCATTTCTACTGAATCAGAGGTGCCCCCATGCTCTCTTGAGACCCCCTCCGCTTTCCGGACCCCTCCGCTTTCCGTGTCCGGAAGCTCCTTCTCTGCTCCTTCTGTAGAACACAGCTTCCTGCAGCTCTGATGACACAGGCGTACTTTACAGGCAGATTAGCTGGCCAACATCTACTTTTCACATTGAGACTCATATCCAATGTGGGACTGGAATCAGTCCCATCATCTACAGTTGATTGTTGGTTGTCCCATAAGGGGACACATTTGGGACCGCCAAGGACTGTCGATCCAACTATGGCTGGTAGTGTAGTTGTTATCCCTGCTGGGACTCACACTCATCTCTTCCTACGTGTTGCTATAGCCATACACGGACTAACTTGTTTCAGATGCATTTGGTTGAACATCTACTGTGGTATTTCGTTTTGGTCAACTTGATATCATTTGGCGTCACCTAGAAAGAGTGAGTCTCAATTGAGGAACTGCCTCCATCAGATCAAACTGTGGGCATGTGTTTGGAGGCATTTTCACAGTTGCTAATTAATGTAGGAGGGCCTAGCCCACTGTGGGCAGCTCCATCCTTAGGCAAGTGGGCATGGGCTGGATAAGATAGCAGAGTAAGACACGGAGAAGCAGCCAGGAGGCAGCACTCACCAATGGCAGTTGCAGCCAGGAGGCAGCGCTCACCAATGGCCATTGCAGCAGTTCCTGCTTGAGTTCCTCCCCTGACTTCTTCACTAATGGATGCTTAGGCCAAATAAACCCTTTCTTCCCCAGGCTGCTTTTGGTCAGTTCTGCCACCCCACTTTGTTGTTTGTTTGTTTGTTTCAATAGCAACAGAGAGAAAGTTCGAACACCTACATTCTAACCATAGAAGAAATTAAACCGTACTTTTCTGAAAATCCTAGAACTGTAGACAAATATATGCTTAGAAACCAGTGGTCACAGAGTGATAAGATATTTATTTATTTATTTTGGGTTTTTGAGACAGGGTTTCTCTGTATAGCCTTGGTTGTCCTGGAACTCACTCTGTAGACCAGGCTGGCCTCGAACTCAGAAATCCACCTGCCTCTGCCTCCCAAGTCCTGGGATTAAAGGCATGCGCCACCACCGCCCGGATTAAGATATTTATTTTTTGAGACAGGGCTGCACATAGTCCACGTGATCCTGGTTGCTATGCAAACGAAGATGCTCTCGAGCTCAGTATCCTCCCGCTAGCCTCCGGCAGCTAGGGTCGTGGGGGTGCACCCTCCTGCTCACTGTTGCAAAGGGTATTTTAGAACCTCACAACAGAGAGGTCTTATACAGCCTTTTAAAAAAAAAATCAGGAGAAACTTCTGGATAAATCTGGTGTAAGCACCAAACTGTTAAGTTGGTACAAGGCAAACCTAGAATTTAGATAGCAAGGAAAAAACAAATTACAGCTCAGAAGAATCAATTTATAAACTCAGTGTGGTGGCTCGAACCTATAATCCCCGCACCCAGGAGACTGAGATGGGAGGATTTTAATGAGTCCCAGGAGAGCTTCAGATTAAGATCCTGTCTAAAACAAAACAAAACAAAACAACAACAAAAACAAAAACCCTTATAGTTCCATAAAGTTTCAGCCCCCGTATGGAAAATGCAGATATCGTTTCCTTAACCAAATCCATGCAGCCGGCCAGCCTACGTGCTGTGAGTACTGTCTGATGGTATAAAATGCTGGTTTGTGGCAGCCATGTTCTAGGGGGAGGGGAGAGATTGAGGGCTCTAGGTCTATTTTCTCCATCCTGGCTCATTAAAAAAATTTCATAACAGATCTTCAGAGGATCCAGTGTACAAGACATTCAGCTGTTGCTAAGAGATGTCCTCCCAAGTCAGAAAAATGGAGCGCACATTTAGGGATGGTTTGCATGTGACCCAGCTGGCAGAATAGCACCCAGAACCCTTTGTGTCTAAACGACCCTTACAGAGAACCATTAGCTGCCCATGTCTATGTGCAAGCAAGCCATGGCCCTGAGCCACTTAGGTCTGCTGCTTCTTACAAATAGATGTGTGTGTGTGTGTGTGTGTGTGTGTGTGAGAGAGAGAGAGAGAGAGAGAGAGAGAGAGAGAGAGAAGAAAAAAGACAAAGAGCTTCTGTTCTAAATGAGATCAACCCACCTGACCCACAAAAAAAAACCCAATTAATTTCCAATAAGACAATTAAGGAAATTCCCATGGAATAAGCAAACTCAACTCATTCTGAGTGAAACCTGGAGGTCCAATTGATTTTAGGGAGAAGCCTAAACAGTTCTGTGCTTATTTGGATTTGGGTTTCTTTCTTTTATTTTTAATGGTTTATTTATTTTTATTTCATGTGCATTGGTGTTTTGCCTGAATATCTGTGTGAGGGGTGTCAGATCCCCTGGAAGCCACAGACAGTTGTAACCTGCCTTGTGGTTGCTGGGAATTGAACTTGACTTGGGTCCTCTGGAAGAGCAACCAGTGCTCTTAACCCCTGAGCCATCTCGCCAGCCTGGTATCTCACTTTCATAAAGTGGGTCCTTTGCATTTTCTTCCTGAAAGGTGTTTGCACTTCTTTGATTCCCCAAAGGTAGAAATGGTGTATTATATTTTTGTTTCCTCAAGATGTAATCTTAGAAAAAAAAAAAAAGTGGGCCAAGTACAGTAGCACAGACCTGTAACTCAAGAGGCAAAGGTAGGAGCTCCTAGTTTGGGGCCAGCCTGTGCTATATAGAGAGTTTCAGGCCTACTCAGTGAGGCCCTGTCAAACATAAGAGATATGTGCACAAGATGGCTCAGCAGATACAGAGACTTGCTGCCAAACCTGCTGACCTGAATTTGATCCTTGGGATCCATACCATGGAAGGATAGAACAGACTCTTCAAAGAGTCCTCTCACATCCATATGTGCAACTGTGGCCCTCAAATACACGCCCATACACATACATAAGTAAATAGATATATAAACAAGTAAATGCTGTTCAACTGCCCTCCCCAGACACAGAAGTGAATGAATATATATGTAGATAAATGCAGTTTAAACTTGATTTTAATATTTAAAGAAAGAATAAATGTTTATTGAATAAATTTCAAAGCCCCATATTTGGAGACAGGGAGGTTAGCCATCCAGTCTGTGTTAGCCTAGGGTGGTAACTCCCATACTCCTGGCCTGGT
The DNA here is from genome assembly GCF_008632895.1 of Mastomys coucha. NCBI lineage: Eukaryota > Metazoa > Chordata > Mammalia > Rodentia > Muridae > Mastomys > Mastomys coucha. The sequence continues at coordinate 76,809,707 of NW_022196891.1, read as the reverse complement.
GCCGACCAACCCCGAGCATAAGAACAAGCCCTAAGCCTTGCTCACAACGTCAGCCTTTCACACTGTGTTTGTTTTCCAGGTAGGGTTGGTTTGTTTACCTCTCATGGTTGTGTTGTTCTGCTTGTCTGCCTGCCCTGACAGAAAGCTTAGACAGAGCGGAAGTGCCGCCTGTTTAAGGCTTCCTGGCACTCAAGCAGGCTCTTAAGACGCTGACTGACTCCAGTCTGAAGGAACTGAAGGACCCAGAGAAATGGAATCTTCCTTTAGAATACTGAATGACATCAGTGTTGGTGTATGCATGCATGTGTGCATGGGTGTGTGCCAGTACGTGTATATGCGTGTGTGCATATGCGTGTGTGTGTGTGTGTGTGTGCAAATCCAGAAGCCCGTCCATCTCTCAGGTGATTCTAGATTCTGTGAAGTTGATAATTGACCTTAACCATCACTCACTGTTGCTTTGTCCTAAAGACACTAGTTCGCGTTTCCAGTGTTAGACCACCATCACATGCGTATTTCCACATGGTACCTCCAACAAACCTCCCCAGCATTGGACACAGGCTAGAATGACTGGGAAATCTTCCCTGGGGTTGGGCTTCAGCCTTGTATAAAGACAGAAGCAGAGCGGGAGGCTCACAGCACAGCATGGGTTAAACCTACAGTTCCCAGGGATCCCCAAAGACTGACCTGGGCACCTGATGCTCAGGAAGAACAGCTGCTGCTTGTCAGCAGTAAAGTTCCAGGGGTGCTGACGCTTGCCCAACCATTTGATATATTTTTTAATTATTTTATTTGTATGCATGTGGCCATGCATGCCACAGCATGTATGTAGAGGTTGGAGGCTAACCTGAAGGAGGTCTCCCTCCATTGTGTGGATCTCAGGATCATTCTCAGGCCATCGGGTTTGGTGGCAGATGCTTTTTCCCACTGAGCCACCCCACTGACCCCAATCATTTGATTTTACAGATGAAGAGGCAGCAATTAGAAATGATTCAGCCCAGGTCACAGAGCAAACCTCTGATCGAGCCTCAATTGGAGCATCTTTTTCACTTCATCCCCTAAGGATGTTACATTGATGTTATAAAGGACTAATCTGGAATGGAAATTTGCTTTTTTTTTTTTTTAATAAAAGCAAGTTGTTCATGTGCACCTTCAGAAAGCACATGAAACTGTGTTAGTGTGTGCCTTCTCATGTGGTTTATTCCCATACAAGGGGCTACACAAGACAAAAATGTCTCCTTTGGTAGTATCTGATTCTAGGATATACACAATTAAGGCAACTTATTTATAAGAGCCCGCCCACCATATGTAGAGCGATTTGCAGAGAGAAGACACCTGGAAAAACAACCACCAAACAGACCGGTCCCCTTATCCAGCTCCACCCTGCAACATTTATTGTTATTTTCTGTGTTGTTCTGCTTCCAGCTACTGTAGCAAATCACCAGAGGGAATCAACTTTGGAACAGGAAACATTTCTGTGCTTTGAAGAGTTGGAGGTTTCAGCTGGGGGTTAGGCGGGTCTGGGAGGAGGCAGCATACAACCCAAGAGCACAGGCTGGAATGCGATGCTGACATAAACAGCAACTAGCAAATGGAAGCAAGAGATAGAGGAGAGAGCAGGGTTTCAACATTCCTCTAACAGCACACTACCAGGGACCCAACTTCCTCCACTAGGTCCTCTTGAAGGTCCCATTCCTATTCAAGAGTATCATGTTGGAAACTAAGCCTTCAACATAGGAGTCTCTGAAGGGCACTCCAGACCACCCCAAGTCTAATTCCAAACTCCCTGTTCTAGTTCCAGAGACCCCAACACTCTAATTCTAGAACTCCCATTCTAGTTCCATACCCCCATTTTAGTTCCACACCCCCCACTCTAGTTCCAGACTCCCCATTCTAGTTCCAGACTCCCCATTCTAGTTCCAGACTCTCCATTCTAGTTCCACACCCCCATTCTAGTTCCATACCCCCATTCTAATTCCACATCCCCCATTCTAGTTCCAGACTCCCCATTCTAGTTCCAGACCCCCATTCTAGTTCTAGACCCCTCCACTCTAGCACATTCCTTTTCAGAAACTTGTTTCCTTTCACCTGGCACCCCCTCGCTTGTTGAGACAATGTGGCGAGTTCTTTACATAGTGTATCAGTCCATTTTCTGTTAGTATCATGAAATAACTGAAGCTGGGCGAGGTAAAGAGAAGAAGCTTTTTTAAGAGGATAGTAGCAACTCAACAGTAGTCACCCAAATTCCAACGGTGTCACTTTGTGACATATGTCATCACAGTGAGAACACATGTGGCAGGAGCTATCACAGGGTGAGACAGGAAGCCAGAGTGTGAAGGAGTTCATTCTCAGAACGAGCTTCGGAGGGCAGTGATCTCAGCAAACTCCCACCAAGTTCCCCCTGTTAATGGTCTTACCAGCTCTCAACATTGCCACACTGGAGACCAAGCTTCCAACGTATGAACCCTTGGGGGGGCACACTCACGTCGCTGCAGCACAAGGCACACAAAGTCCTTCAGCCTGCTACCTTCCCTAGCTTCCAGTCAAATCTCTCACCATCTCTCCAGCCAACCAACTCTGTCAACTGAATTCTTCTACTCTGAATGTTTCCGCCTCTCCTATGGTTCTGGGCCTTCACACTCACAGTTCCTAGGCCTGAAATTCTCCACTCAAACCCTCTCAACTGCTCTCGTTCCTCTTTTGTTCCGTAACAAATTCCTATTTGGCCAAGAGAGCTCTGATGACACACCATCTCCTCTGAAAGTTACTCCAAGTATGCTGGGCATGGTGACTCATTTTGCCCTCTTTTTTTTTTTTTAAGATTTATTCATTATTATATGTAAGTACGCTGTAGCTGTCTTCAGACACACCAGAAGAAGGTGTCAGATCTCATTACAGATGGTCACAAGCCACCATGTGGTTGCTGGGAATTGAACTCAGGATCTTTGGAAGAGCAGTCAGTGCTCTTAACTACTGAGCCATCTCTCCAGCCCCATCATTTTGTCTTCTTGAATTAAACAAATCTCTGCTTGAATGTCAACTTATCTGTGTGTGTTTGTGTGTGTGTGTGTACACATGTACATACACATATACATATGTATATGTCTGAATTTCATGTTGTTGTAAATTAAGCGACCAAGGGTAGCAAGCTGATCAGCAAATGTTGGAGAAACACAACACTAAAGCCAATGTCTCTAATTACAAATCCTTAAAAACACATTTTATGGGCTGGAGAGACAGCTCAGCGGTTAAGAGCACTGACTGTTCTTCCAGAGGTCCTGAGTTCAATTCCCAGCAACCACATGGTGGCTCGCAACCATCTGTAATGGTTTGCACTCTTCTGGAGTATGCCTGAAGACAGCTACAGTGTATGAATAGAAATAAAAATAACTAAATCTTTTTAAAAACATTTTATTGAGAAATAATTAAAATACTATACAATTCACCCACTCGAAGTATACCGTTAGGCTAGGCACACGCCTTTAATCTCAGAACTTGGAGGCAGAATCAGTTTAGGACCAGTCTGGTCTACAGATCAGCGTTCCAGGACAGCCAGTGCCACTCAGAGATTTCCCATTTGAATGCTGCATTTAAATGGAATCATACCATGTATAATCTTTCACGATTGGCTTCTTTTACTTAACGTAACTTTTCAAAGTTTATATGTGATAAATGTGTTAAATTTTATGTGTGCGTGTGCTCAAGTATGTTCATTTTTGGTGGTAGGTAGGATCATTTGGGTGGAACTGGTGGGTCATGTAGAATCTATATGTCTGGGCTTTTAGAGACACCTGGGCCATTATCCAGAGCAACACATGTCACATTCCCACCAGTGATGCAAAGGCTTGGATCTCTCTGCTCACTCCTCAGTGTCACCCTCACTGACTCCTGTGACTGTCCCTCTTTGTCACTCCAGCCATCCGCTTGAGTGTGACAGCCTGATTGTGGCTGGGTGCTGCCACTCTCTGCGTCTCATTGTTCTAAGCACAGTTTCATGTTCTCTTAGTGGCTACCTGTTCATTTGCTTTGGAGGAATGTCTCAAATTATTTGCCCATTTTCAATGTGAGCTGTTCATCTTTTCGTTGTTGTAAGGATTCTTTTTATGTTTGAGATTATGTCTCTTGCCAGGTACGTGGCTGGCCAACACTAGTCTCTAGTTGCATGGACTGTCTTTTTACTTCTCTAACACTGTTCTTGGAAGCACAAAAGTTGTTTTGTTTTTCAAGTCCAACTTATCCAAAATTAGGCAGCACTTTGTAGCCCAGAATAAGGAATTTAGATTTTATTCTAAATCAATCTTTTTAAATTTATTAATTTTCAATGTTTCCTGTGTGTGTGCGTGTTTTAATTTTTTATGATGCTTGTGCCCTGTGACCGTATTGAGAAACTCTCACTTAACACAAGATGATAGAAATTTCACACTGGATCTTTTTCTAGGAGTTGGGTACTGGCGGTACCTCCGTTCGGACCTGTAATGAATCTTGAGTTAGTGTTGGAGAATGACTTGAAGCCAGAGTTCAGGTTGACCTTTGCCTATCAATGCCATTGGCCTATCGTCCCGATGTGTGTTTTGTAGACTACTCTTCTCTTTGCTCTTGCAAGAATCAACCGACCATAAACGTGACGGCTTCGACTCACTTGCGTTGTTTCTGTTGAGCTTTGTTTCTGCAAATGAAATTGAAGGCAATAAAATCTGGAGTTCAAAGAGCTTTTTTTTTTTTTTTTTTTTTTTTTTTTTTTTTTTTTTTTTTTTTTTTTTTTTGTACTACACAGGGTTTCCCTGCGTAGCCCTAGCTGTCCTGAAACTCACTCTGTAGACCAGGCTGGCCTCGAACTCAGAAATCTGCCTGCCTCTGCCTCCCAAGTGCTGGGCTTAAAGGCGTTCGCCACCACTACCCGGCAAAACCCTCATTTTTTTTGTTCAGTTCAGACCATGCAGGGCTACTGAAGGGCTGAGCAGTTAAGGAGCACTACCTGCTTTATCAAAGGACCTGGTTCAATCCCAGCACCCACACGATAGCTTACAATCATCATCTACAGCTCCAGTTCCAAGTCTCCTCATGAAGGCACTGTCCACAGGTTCTATACAGACAATAAAAAAATATAAAAACATTTTAAGAAATTAAAAAACAACAATCACAAACTCCCCCCATTTAGATCCTCCCTTGTCACATTTTTATTTTGAGTTTCTCAGTATATTGAGTGTGGCTTTCTGTAGAGTGTGGTTTATTTCTTTCAACACATACATATATATCTGTCCTGCATCTGATCTAGCTATTGGCTCCAGAGAATGCCAGCCATGAAAAACCAAGCATTTTAGAGGTTAAAAAAAAAAAAAAAAGTGAAAACAAGCAATTCAATACATTAATTAACTCAGGAAGTAACAAGGATTATAAACAATGAATGGTAACAGGATTGCAAGTGAAAATTAAATCTCATTTAGAAAGTCTCAGAGGTTGTGTGAACAGGAGAGCTGGCCCTGATGCTGAAGGCACTAGTGAACCAAGCCCCAAGGGTGAGAGATCCTGAGAGCTGGCCCAGCCCCTTGCTCCAGCACTTGGTTGACTGGGCAGCACAGTGGAGTTGGTTCTGTAGGTGTTGGGCTGTGAGGGTGAGCTGGCCCCAAGGACAGAAGAGTGGGAGAGCTGACCCCACCTCCGGCCAAGGGAGGCCTTAGATGGCCTAGCTGGGGAGCACACCCTGGTGGTGCAGATTAGGGGGAGCTGGCGCTCTGACCAGCTCAGCTACCACCCAGGCTCAGGTTCAAGGTTCTGAGTTGTCCTACCCCAAAGCCTATACCTTTTGCCAATGGTTGGGATGTGTGAAAGGGCCAGGCCTGCTGATCCAAAGCAGCAGGATCTCCATGACACGGAGCAACAACAGGATAACCGAGAGGAGCCCAGATGAGGATCCAATATTGATGGTGCCACTAAAGCCAGAGATCTCGAACCAGACCAACGACTCATTGCAATGGTCATTTGCAAGTGAAGATGTGTGGACAGAGGGATACACTGTGTGGGACATAGTGTGACACACTGCAGCTTCTACAATGAGATGTTTTCTATACTTTGCTTTTGGGGTCGTGTGTGTGTGTGTGTGTGTGTGTGTGTGTGTGTTTATTTCCTTTTTGTGGGGAGGATGAAAGGGCAGGGGTGGGTATGAGGAGATGGGGAAATGAGCCGAACTGGGGGTACATGACGTGAAACGCACAAAGAATCAATAAAAAAGTTAAAAATAAATAAAAATAAATAAACACAGCTTTTCTGTGAATGCAA
>NW_022196891.1:76771503-76772584 GCF_008632895.1 Mastomys coucha | reverse complement strand
AGACTTCATGCCCTTGGCTCGCCATGCACCTCTGGGCTTCAAAACCTTAGGGAAAAACAAAACAACAATGACAACAAAAAAAAACCCCTTTGCTTTTGTGGACCAGGTTTGCAGGGTTTCAGAGGACTTGGAAATTCCAAGTTTCTAATCCCGAGAGTTCATCCAAATGGCTGGGTGGCCTTCCACAAGCCCTCACCAGTCAGTCAGTCCTTCACGTTAGCCTGCTGTGAGGGAAGGACAGTTCGCAAAAAGAAACAAACCCCAAATCTTCCAATCAAGGCAACAATTCTGACCTACAGCAAGAAGAGTCTCAAAGCCCGTGTGCGGTCATGCCGGAGGCTTTTGGTAAAGCAAGGGACAGTGTATGATTTTAACATTCACACATTCCAAGCCGTGGTCTTCCAAGCTTTTCTTCCCAGCCAAACCTGATGGCAGGAGCCAGGTCTAAAGAAAATTTCCAGAGAGCAGATGTTGGCACACGTTATCTTTAATCCTGCAGAGAATAAGGCTCAAGTCTGTTTTTGTTTTGTTTTGTTTCAATTTTTTTTATTATTATTATTTTAAAGGACGTCTTCGTTCATTTTGCCACATAATATCATACACTATGTTTGTCTGTTTGTTCCGTTTTCAGATCACAGTAAATAATTTTTCTCAGACAGATGTTAGGAACAGCTCAAAAAATTTGAGATTCACTTTTTTTTTTCATTCTTTCTAAACTTAAAATTCTTTGTTGGAGCTAAAGTCTGACTCTATTTTAAGAGACTTGTTCTTCTGATGTGATCATTAAATCACTTTGGGGGTGTGGGGCAGTTCAAGTCTAACTGTTCGGAGAGAAGTTACCACATGCCAAGAGGCAGAAAAACAGTTTGATTTTAATTATCAGCCCTGGATAACAGCCCATGTGGCCAAAGCCCTGCCACCCAGAGCCACCAGCAGTCACTGCTCTGTTTGGGAGAGTGTTATGAACCGAAAACAAAACAAAACAAAACAAAACAAAACAAAACAAAACAAAACAAAACAAAACCACTGCGAACATTCTAGTTTGAGAGGAATGTCCAGGGAAATTGCCTCTTTTCTCCTC
>NW_022196891.1:76752673-76753066 GCF_008632895.1 Mastomys coucha | reverse complement strand
CAACATATATATGTGTATACATACAAACATATATGTATATATACACACATATAAACATATATGTGTATACACATACACACACGTGTATAAATGTATGTGTGTATACACACCTATATGTGTATATATACATATACATACATGTATATGTATACATGTATACATGTATGTATAGAAAATATATACATGTATGTGTATATATGTGTGTATACATATCTAGACATATACACATATACACATACATACACATCCAACACATATATAGTGTTGTACACATATATGTGTATGTATATAAATATATGTGTGTATATATATACATATATACACATACATACATGCATGCACACACACACCAAGGACTTTTTTTTTTGAGGTAGGGCCTCTCTATGTTGTCCT
>NW_022196891.1:76749622-76750331 GCF_008632895.1 Mastomys coucha | reverse complement strand
ACTCACAAAATCGGTGAGATTGAATGTGTGTGTGCTGTGTTCATACGTGTGCATGTATGTTTGGATATGCATACATACTATGTCTACTGACACACGTAGTATCTTCCTTAAAAAATGGTCAGCCAGCTCCAGGGAGCCTCGTGTTTCTACTTGATCTCTGCTGGGCTGACAAGCAGCAGGGCTCATCTTTTTAAGTGAGTGCTGGGGACCCAAACTCAGGGACACATATTTGCATACCATCTTGAGAACTTTACCAGCCGATCCATCTCCCCAGTCCCAAGAGGATGAGTCTTCCTTATCATTTTTATTCTATAGTATGGAGGATCCAATCTAGAACCTCCCACATCCTGGGGTGAAGTGTCCTACCATGTGAGCCCCTGAGACTGAATTAGAGACAGAGAGCCATGTATCATCCGAAACGAGGGCTTGGAGCGCCCCCATCCATTCACGCTTTAACTCTCAGATAAAATAATTGGCCAGCTTTTGTTGGCACCTATCCCATTTCAAGACCAGATTTCCAGCCTCCTGCCGGCTCTGAGCGACCTGAATACTGTTCAGAAAACCTCCTTTTGTTTGACCCGATCAAGCTGATTGTGTTTTATGTCCCCCGAGGAACTGAGACAAATTATTATCTGGCTCAAAGGTTCTACTTGACTAAATAGAGATTGAGGAGGGGAGTGACAGTTCAAAACCTTGGAGAGCAGCTGCC
>NW_022196891.1:76720155-76720283 GCF_008632895.1 Mastomys coucha | reverse complement strand
CCTCACCAGATCCCCAAGCCAGCTGTGTGAAGGTCAGCAGCTAACCCATCACAGCTGTTCTCCTCAGGACCACCTCCCTTGGCTGACAGGAGCAGCCTTGCTAGGAAGTTATAAATCCTTTCTACCCA
>NW_022196891.1:76719967-76720145 GCF_008632895.1 Mastomys coucha | reverse complement strand
CACATCTGGTCATGAACAGAAGAATATAGGGATTTTGTTTTTCATTATCCAATTTTTTAGATTTTTCAATTTGGTAAAGACCATTTTTTTTAAGATTTATTTATTATGTAAGTACACTGTAGCTGTCTTCACACATACCAGAAGAGGGCGTCAGATCTCATTACAGATGGTTGTGAGC
>NW_022196891.1:76719611-76719773 GCF_008632895.1 Mastomys coucha | reverse complement strand
TGCTGGGAATTGAACTCAGGACCTCTAGAAGAGCTGTCAGTGCTCTTAACCTCTGAGCCATCTCTCCAGCCCTGAACATAGGGATAGACATCTCATTCTTTGCCTCAGGGTTTACTGTGTCCCTGCCTTCCCCTGTCAGCTTCTACAAGAGATCACATCCTT
>NW_022196891.1:76715168-76717278 GCF_008632895.1 Mastomys coucha | reverse complement strand
AGAAGAGAGCATCAGATCTCATTATGGATAGTTGTGAGCCACCATGTGGTTGCTGGGATTTGAACTCACGACTTTCGGAAGAGCAGTCAGTGCTCTTAACCCCTGAGCCATCTCTCCAGCCCGAGAACTATTTTCTTTAGGATGTTTTTTACATTTATTTATTTCCTTCATGAAGACCTGTGTTTGATCAAATGCCGTGGCCTGTGTGTGGAGGTCAAAGGACATCTTGTGGGAGTTTGTTCCTTCCTTCCACAGTGTTGGCCCTGGGGATTGAACTCAGATCCTCAGACTTGGTAGCAAGTGCCTTTACTCACTGAGCCATTCGCTGCTCATATATTTACTTATGCACTTAAAAAAGGTCCCATGTAGCCTAGGCTGGCCTCAAACTCATTAAGCGTCTGAGGATAACTTTGAATTTCTGACCCCCTTGCCTCCATTTCCCACGTACTGGATTTACAGAGCTATGCAATCGTGCCTGTTTTTATGAGGTTCTAGATGGAATCCAGCATTTATGGGATCTAGGCAAGCACTAAGACACATCCCCAGTCCATACCCCTAATATGTGTTTGTTTGTTTATTGAATTGCTACAGCCAGACCTTGATCTTATTAACATAAATGCAGGCTTTTCCTCTTTATAGTTTCCAAGAATTCCAAGCTATTCTGTAGTGGCAGCGGGCAGGCCTAGCGTCTCCACCCTCACTCTAATGATCCATCCTCTTAGGAGAAGCCAGAGCCATCTGATCCGAGCACACTTCTGCTTAAAAGCTTCTCTGGCAGCGGGTCTCACCCTTCCTAATGCTGCGACCCTGTAATACAGTCCCACATGTTGTGGCGACCCCCCCACCAACCATAACTTTATTTTCATTGCTATTTCATAACTGTAATTTTGCTACTGTTATGAATTACAATGTAAACATCTGTGGGTTTGGATAGTTGTAGTGGATCCCTGTGAACCCCCAAGGGTCAAGACCCACAGGTTGAGAACCACTGGCCTAGGGTTTCTCTATCTCTTACAACAAAAAGCGAATGCCTACCCACACGCACACCTTTGAGACTAGTGGGAGGCAGCACCTGTCCAGGTATCCAGTCTCAAACGGCCCCCAACTGGTCTTGATTCTTCTCAACTATGTAAATGTTTTCACACACCAGGGCCTCTGGAGCAGAGGTTTGCTCCTCTTTGTTCTCGCCCCTGTCCTCAGCATCTAGTTAACTCTCAGTCTCCAGGGAGGGCTTTATTAATTACCCCATCCAAAGTTTTGTCTGCCACTGTCTATATAGCACCACCCCTCGATTTATCCCTACACCAAGACCCATCACAGGGGACTGGAGACCTACTACATGGTGACAAGGAAGAAAGAAAGAAAGAAAGAAAGAAAGAAAGAAAGAAAGAAAGAAAGAAAGGAAGGAAGGAAGGAAGGAAGAAAGGAAGGAAGGAAGAAAAAAAGGAAAGAGAGACAGGAAGGAAAGAGAGAGAAAGGAAGAAAGAAAGGAAGGAAGAAAGAAAGAAAGGAAGGAAGAAAGGAGAAAGGAAGGAAGAAAGGAAGGAAGGAAGGAAGGAAAGAAGGAAAGAAAGAAAGGAAGAGAGAAAGAAAGAAAAAAGAAAGAAAGAAAGGAGAAAGGAAGTAAGAAAGAAAAGAAAGAAAGAAGGAAGGAAAGGAAGGAAAGAAAGAAAGAAGGAAAGAAAGAAAAGAGAGAGAGGAAGGAAGGAAAGAGAGAGAGAAAAGAAGGAAAGAGAGAGAAAGGAAGAAAGAAGAGAAGGAAGGAAGAAAGAAAGAAGGAAAGAAAGAAAAGTATTTATTGAGCACCAAGTATATGCCAGAACATAGGCTAAGCACAAAGGACTCTGAGTCATGGAAACCACATTTTAAGAGGGAGACATTCCGGCAACATGACTAAATGCACCAAGAAGGTCAGGATTGTCAGGAAATACGGGACCTGCTATGGTGCCTCCCTCTAGAAAATGGTGAAGAAAACTGAAATCAGCCAGCACACCAAGTACACCCGCTCCTTCTGTGGCAAGACAAAGATGAGGGGACGAGCTGTTGGCATCTGGCACTGTGGTTCCTGCATGAAAACAGTGGCCGGTGGGGCCTGGACCTACAACACCAT
>NW_022196891.1:76713946-76714774 GCF_008632895.1 Mastomys coucha | reverse complement strand
CACCACTCAGCAGACGGAGGCAGGCAGATCTCTGAGTTCAAGACTAACCTGAACCTGGTCTACATAGAGTTCTGAGATGTTAGGGCTTTGTAGAAAGATCCTGTCTCATAAAGAAAGGAAGAAGGAAAGAGAGAGAGAGAGAGAGAGAGAGAGAGAGAGAGAGAGAGAGAGAGAGAGAGAGAGAGGACGGAAGGAAGGAAGGAAGGGAGGAAGGAAGGAAGAAATAACAACAATAATTACCTATCCCACTAAGCAATGCAAAGAAACACGTAGAGAGATCCAAAAGGCCGTACTCATGGATGGAGTTGGGGAGTAACCAGGAGGTAAAGTACTTGGCTAGCATGTTAAGCCCTGAGTTTTATAGTTTTATACCTAGTAATGCACTCGTGTACACACACACACACACACACATACACACATACACACGCATGTGCGCACAAGTGCTCATAGGGACGAGGGAAGAGTCCTGTGTCATTAAATCCCAAGAGGGTGCACCACATAAACTGCATTCCAGGCAGAGGGGGAAATACCCAAAGGACAGAAAAGGACTTTCTAAGAAGAAAAGCCTGAAGAGCCTTGATTGGGGACCAGAGTTGTGTGAGCCAAGGTGAGTAAAGTCAGTAGAGGCAGATCCCAAAGGCACTCATATTGATCAAAGACACTCTAAGTATGTACCAGGCCCTGGGCTCCATCAGCAGCACCCAGGGGTGGGAGAGGAAGCAGTTATAGTCTAATTAGCCTCATTGGGCTGCATGGCATACAGGCCCACTGCAACTTCCTGAAACTGTTATAGAATAAGGCAGTTCCTTAGTTGTCCCTGGGTTAGAG
>NW_022196891.1:76711537-76712799 GCF_008632895.1 Mastomys coucha | reverse complement strand
TCTTTATATGGTATTTTTCTCTTCAATACTCTGCCCTATAAACTGCCAGTTGCCTCAAAGTCCTCTTGGTTTTTTGTTTTGTTTTGTTTTGTTTTTGTTTTGTTTTGTTTTGTTTTTCTCCTCAGCTCTTTGGGTTCTATGTGTGCTCCTGCCCCTCAGCTTAGCAGTTCAAAAATCTGCCTTCAGGTAAAGACTGGGCTTATCACGGGGCTTATCTTACTTGTTCCAGCTCAGAGATCACACTTAGCACTCACTCTGGGACCCTGTCTGAACACAGTTGCTCCCTGCATGTGTCCAGTTTTCTAGCTGTTTATGCCAGAAAGTCAAGTTCCATGTCTATTTTCCTCACAGCCTGAGTTTCAGTCTAAATCAGTATCAAACCTAAAACAATTGTATTAGAAGATGTTTATTCAGAGAGTTTAGGGAACAGCTCACTGATGGAATGTTTGTCTAGTGTGCACAAGGCCTTGGGCACAAAACCCGATATAGAAAATACATAAAAATAAAAATAAGAACCTGCTTTCTGGTCAGAACTTTAAAAGCACAGACAACTGAACTGTGGGGATAGTTAATAGCTAAACTGGAACTATGGTAATGATTAATCTTCACTGTCAAGTTGTTGGGGTTTTTTTTGTGTTTTATTTTATTTGTTTGTTTGTTTTTAGACAGGGTGTCACTAGATAGCCCTGGCTGTCTTGGAACTCACTATGTAGGCCACCAGGCTAGCCTCCAACACATAGATGTCCTACAACCTCTGCCTTCCGAGTGTTAGAATTAAGCAAGTGTATCAGCACTTGTTTAGAATCACCATGGAAATACACACCACTTGGTGTGTTGGGGTTCATAAGTTGTTCCACAAATGGTATGAACACCCATCTCAGTCAGACAGGAGTAATTTATTGAACAAATACCTTAATACTGATCAGATCAGGGACAGAGCTCAGAACGATCTGAGGCTACAACAACGAACTTCTTTCTCTGTCAGCTTATAAAAAGTCACAAAACCACAATGAACTCATGCGCAGGTGCAGGAAGTGTTGCCCAGTGGTCAGCTCTGACTCAAGCCATTTTAGACAGAATAGTTCATATTGACCTTTAACTTGATAACTTGATGAGTCCTAAGTAAAGCATTGTGGAATTTCTTTTATTGTTGTTGTTGTTGTTGTTTTGATTTGTTTTGTTTTTCAAGACAGAGGTTCTCTTTTTAGCTCTGGTTGTCCTGGAACTCACTCTGTAGACCAGGATGGCCTTGAACTCAGAAA
>NW_022196891.1:76687943-76710499 GCF_008632895.1 Mastomys coucha | reverse complement strand
AAAAAAAAAAAAAAAAAAGTTCAATAAACAAAAACCCACACAACATCACAGATACACTTGACTGTAGCCTCAGGCTTTTCCACCTGGCCTCTTTGTTCCCAGAAATAATTAAGACTCTGAGACTTAATATTGCATGAGTAAATGCCTAGGCCAAAAGCTTTGGCTTGTTCCCTGACTAACTCATAACTTTATTACCAGTTTATTCTATTTATAAATCCTGATACATGATTGGTTACCTCTCTCCTGTCTCATGTAGCCAACTCCTTCAGTGTTCAGGGTGAATATCCTGTGCCTGACTCTTCCAGAGTCCTCTGGCTCTCTGCCGGATGGTCCACCTTCTAATCCTGCCTCAGCTCACTGGCCATAGGCCTTTTATTGACAGGTGATGTTTAAGAGATTCTCTCTACACTTCACCATCAGTGGATATCAATTACGCCTGTACGGGTGGTTGAGAAGCATAAACACCCAATGCACCACTCACGGTGCGTCTAAAAACAGTCACTGTAGCTCTGTCAGTAAAACCCATTTGCTGGGATGGGCCAACATCTCGCCAGCAGGGCGCTCAGAATGGCGGAAGTAAACTCCAGGCCTGGAGGTGGCTGTTTGCACAGCACAGACTGTTCTCTCTACTGGCAGGCAACTGTGAGTCGCTGGCTTCCCTCCGGAGCAGCCCCCGGGGTTCACACTTGGCTTGTGAGATCTCCAAGTCATTTTTCCTTTACTCCATTTGCTGTGTGCTTTAAAAAGAGACAGGTCCTGGTGGAGCGAGCAGACAGGGAGTGATCCGGGTGGAGGTGGGAGATAGCCAGAGCTGCAAGTCTGAAGCTAGAGTCTTTTTTTCTTTTTCGCAGTGCTGGGATAGAACCCGGGCCTCCTGTGTGCTAGGTACGAGCTCTGCACACTCCCGGCTTTTGGTTGTTTTGAGGTAGAATCTGATCTCACTATGTAACACAGGCTGGACTTGCATTCACAATCTTATAGCCTCTGCTTCCAGAGTGCTGGGATTTCAGGGGTGTAGCCTGACTAGAGTCTTCATGTATCAACTCCTAGAACTGTGCCAAGCCAGCATGCCTGAGACAAGGGCACTCTGATAAATCCTGGGGCTAGAGTTCCGAGTGCAATGCATCTGGGTTTCATGCCTGGGGGAGTAGGTGGATCTCTACAGGGTCCAGCTCAGCCTAGTCAGTATGAGGTGTAGATTAAATCATAGCTAGGTCTTCCAGGCTTCAATGGATATTTTCTTTTCTTTTCTTTTCTTTTTTTTTTTTTGAGACAGGGTGTAGCCCCACTCTGGCCCCACTTGCTCCAGCCCCTCCTCACTCCAGCCCCCACTCCCTCAGGGCCTTGCTCACTCCGGCCCATAGGTTTATTTTATTTATTTATTTATTTATTATTTTTTATTTGGATGGTTGCAAGGTCATGACCTCCAGAAGAGCAGTCAGTACTCTTAACCACTGAGCCATCTCACCAGCCCCCAGTCACTAATTTTGAAAATGCTAAATGTCTACAGCCCAATTTTATGTAGACATTTGTTCAGTTGGGGTTCCCTCCTCTCAGGTGACCAGCTAATGCCAAGCTGATATGAAACTAGCCAACACACACATGCATACAAAATAAACTTTTTTTTTTTTTTTTTTAAGAGGAATGTTGTTGTTTACTGGTAAAGCTCTGCACACTCCAGCACCAGGATCAGCATGGAGTCAAAGCAGCAGGGACGGCCGGGTGACCCCGTGGAGCCTCACATGGCGAAGAGGATGAGGAAGGCGACCATCAAACAGAAGAGTCCCATGGCATCAGACAGGGCAAAGCCCAGAATGGCATAGGAGAAGAACTGCTGCTTGAGAGATGGGTTCCTGGCATAGCCAATAATCAAGCTACCAAACACTGTGCCAATGCCAGCCCCTGATCCAGCCATACCAACTGTGGCGGCCCCAGCACAAATAAACTTGGCTGCTGTGTCGATTTCCCGGGAAATAACACTGGTCTGGAACTCCCTTCGGGCCACCTGAAGAGGGGAGCTGCTGCAGGAAGGCTGTTTAGATGGGGCCTCTGGTCTACTCAGGAGGGAGGCAGACACAGGCCTGATTAGACCCCTCTTACAGGAGCGGATCAGAACTGGAGAAATGAGCAGTGCCTTGATGGTCTGCATTTTTCAATCTGCACATCCACTCCCCTGCAGCCCCTGCTCCACCCACAGCACACTCCCTGCTCAAGGTCCAAAACAAACGTTTAAGAATGTAAACGTAATAATAGTAAATGTATGGACAGTCTGGGTGTGTGGCTCACCATGGAGTACTTCTCTAATATTGGGGGTTCCACCTGCAGTATTTAAGAGAAAAAGAGAAAGAATACATATGTACAACCTACAGCTTATTATTATTATTATTATTATTATTATTATTATTATTATTATTTATTTTATTATTATTATTTTTGGTTTTTCGAGACAGGGTTTCTCTGTGTAGATCTGGCTGTCCTGGAATTTACTCTGTAGACCAGGCTGGCCTCACACTCAGAAATCTGCCTGTCTCTGCCTCCCAAGTGCTGGGATTAAAGGCATGTGCCACCACTGCCCTGGCCTAATTATTACTTTTTAAGATACAAGGTCTCACCCTATTACCCTGGTGACACCTAAACTCTGAGGGTTAAAGGATCTTTTGGTCTCAGTATCCTGAGTAGTTGGGGCTACATGTGTACACTACTACACCCAGAAAAATGTTCAGATTTTCAAAACTAGGAGATTATAATGTGAAAGAAATGGAAGGCTAGAATAAGGAACTGTTTGAAAAATAAACAGGTCTTGGTACCATGTTGACAATAGGTTATTATCCATGCTTGGAAAAGGAAATAAAATTTGCGGCTTCTTTGCAATTCTTTTCATGTAAACAATTTTTCAAATTCATAAATTCTATATTTTGATAGCAAAAAAATTATGTTGTCTTCCTTAAAAATTGAATTAGGGGCCGACAAGATGTCTCAGCAGGTAAAGGTGCTTGCCACTAATCCTGACAACTTAAAATTGGTCTCTGGAACCCACAGGAGAAAACTGACTCCCACAGTTTCTCTCTCTCTCTCTCTCTCTTTCTCTCTCTCTCTCTCTCTCTCTCTCTCTCTCTCTCTCTCTCTCTCTCTCTCTCTCTCTCTCTCTCTCACACACACACACACACACACACACACACACACACACACACAATCAGTCAATAAATGTAAAAATAATCCTTTTAGCCAGGCAGTGGTGGCACGCCGCCTGTAATCCCAGCACTTGGGAGGCAGAGGCAGGCAGATTTCTGAGTTCGTGGCCAGCCTGGTCTACAGAGTGAGTTCCAGGACAGCCAGGGCTACACAGAGAAACCCTGTCTCAAAAAGCAAAAAACAAACCAAAACAAAAAAAAATAATAATCCTTTTAGATTAAGGTCTGGGGATTTGGCTCAGTTGGCAGAGTGCTTGCCCAACAGATGTAACGCCATCCTTGGGTTTGATTGTAAACACCACTGGAGCTGGTGTGGCACAACTCTGTAATCTTAGCACTGTAGATGCACAGGCAGGTTGATGAGAAATCCAAGGTCCTCCTCAGCTATGTGATATGTTCTAGGCCACCCTGGGCTACATAAGGCCCTGTGGTGGCATGCTTGTAGTTTTTGAACTCCAGAGGTTGAGGCAGGAGGATGAGCCTAGGCTATATAGTAAGGTCCAAGCCTGACAGTACTACAGTGAGATACACTGTTCTCAACAACAAAATGAACCAAACAAATGCAAAAACAGAACAGAAAACCCAGAACAAAATTATACATTTTACTTAATATTGAAAAGTATCAGAACATACCACTTTGGTATACGGGTTATTTGAAGTAAAAGCTCATGAGGGACAGCAAATATAGAAGGGATATTCAGGATAGGAATGTAAACAGTTAACCACCATGTATGACGCCTTGGGAACATACACACACACTCCTCCACTTGACTTGTACCAGGAGAAAAGAAACAGTCTTTTAAAAAATATTTTTAAGCATCTTTAAAAACCGTATTTACCAGGCGGTGGTGGCGCACGCCTTTAATCCCAGCACTTGGGAGGCAGAGGCAGGCGGATTTCTGAGTTTGAGGCCAGGCTGGTCTACAGAGTGAGTTCCAGGACAGCCAGGTCCATACAGAGAAACCCTGGGTGACTGAGTTTACGTGCTAAATCACCTCCAATTGGAACTACAAGCAGTTGTGAGCCACCATGTAGGCACAGAGAATCAAACCCAGGTCCTCTGCAAGAGCAGTAAGTGCTCTTACCCTCCAAACCATCTCTTTGCCCCAGAACCATCCTTGTCACTAGAGGTGGACAGTTAAGGAACAGAAAAGCTGTACAAACAGACCTCCTTCAGCCTCTCTGCATGCTTAGTAATTTTCCCCACAACGGCAACTCTGTTCAATCCACCATAGAAAGCATTTATTTGGGGGCTAGTGAGATGGCTCAGAGGGTAAGAGCACAGTCTGCTCTTCCAAAGGTCATGAGTTCAAATCCCAGCAACCACATGTTGGCTCACAATCACCCATAATGAAATCTGATGCCCTCTTCTGGTGTCTGAAGACAGCTACAGTGTACTCATTTATAATAATAAATAAATCTTTTAAAAAAAAAAAAGAAAAGAAAGCATTTATTTTACTTCTTTAGCCTTGCTCCTATTAACCCTTTATGTCAAATGAGTTCACAGATCCAGCTGGAAATCCCAAGAATGAAATGACAACGTTTTGGTGTTCCAATAATGCCAGGTAATGCTCAGTTGTTTGTCAGCCATGCAAGCAAGAGGACCTGAAGACCTGAGTTTGACCCTTGAGCACCCACATAAAAGCCAAGTGCCTGTAACACCAGCACTGGGGAAACAGAGTCAGGAAGATGCCAGCCAGTCTATCTCACTAACATTCCTCTGAGAGAGAGAGAGAGAGAGAGAGAGAGAGAGAGAGAGAGAGGCAGAGTAAGAGAGAGACAGACAGAGAGACAGAGAGAGAATGAGTTTTGTGACACATTTGTGTGTGTGTATGTTTGTGTGCAGTTGTGGGTCTTCAGATAACTTCATAAGGCTTCTAACATGAATGAACAGAGCAACATAAATAGACAAAAGCAAAAGAACTAGAAAAAGTTCAGGAGCAGACAGAAAACCAACAAACAAATCACAATACTGTGCTAAATCACTTGACAGCTCATTTTTTTCCAGACCTACAGAACAAGATCTTTTGCCTAGAATACCTCTAGAGATCTAGAATCTCTAGACTGTGGTGACACACAAAGACACACAGACACACACACACACACATTTTGAGCCAGGATTTCACTATGTAGCTCTGGCTGTCCTGAAACTCACTATGAAGATCTGCCTGCCTTTGCCTCCCTAGTGCTGGGATTAAAGATGTACGTTTCTATACCCAGCTCCCTTTTATGTTTTTAAGATTTATTTCAAATGAGGTGCTTGTGTGGGGGTGTGTGATGGTGTGGAGGTGTATGTTCACATGAGCAAAAGGCCCCTCGGAGGCCAGAGGCATCTGTGAGTCACTCACACAGTGAGTAGAAATCTGGTCCTCTGCAAGGGCAGGAGGCTCTAAGCCATTTTTAACATCTTAAAAGTAAGTTATGTACTTTTGTTTAGAATGGTGAAATTGATACTTGCTCATTCATGAAATGATTACTTTAGCTGTCCATTTTATCATTAAGAGAAAGGTTACATGGAAGAATTAAAATGGGACTCATTGCTCACCCTGTGACTCGTTAATTGGCAAAACCCCGGGTGGGAACCGCTTGCTCTGGCCCATAGTCTTACAAAAATGAAGAAAATGTAGCCATTAGAATAAAGACCATTATCCTTATTTCAGACAGAACAGCTCTATTTCTGTTGCTGACAAGGTAACAATGCCTTCTCTATTACTTTGCCAAACCAACCCAGCTTTAATTCACACCAGTTCAAGGAGGTTCTAAGTTGTCCTAGATAAGATGGCTGTCAGGTACTAGTGGAATGCAGGACTGAGGGAGAGACACAGTTTCTCGACTGTAGCACCTCCGCAGAGGCTATTGTCATTTTCTAGGCCCTTTGGCTTTAAACTGAAATACGGTTACACAGGTGAAAGGGAGGGAACTGGGTACCTGCTTACCTTTAAATTTGCCGCAATGGTGAGGAGGTAACATTATCTTTGCTTAGCTAAGAAAACAGCCCCAGAAAGGGAAATAATCCAATTAAAATCCTGTAGCTGGAAGCAGTGAAAAGCATTAAAAAAAAAACAAAACCCTAGGTTAGCTCCAAATAATACATTCTTCTCTTTTATTTTCTTTGATCAGAACTGTGCATTGAACGGAGAGTCTCGAACACGCCGGGCGAGCACTCTACCATCAAGATATCCTTAGCCCCTTCAACGACTGAAAAAATAAACAAACAAACAATTCTATTTGTTTACATAGGGTCTCAATGGATCTGTACTTCAGGCCACCCTGGAACTCAAGCTGGCCTCAAACCACTGGCCGTCCTTCTGCCTCAGAC
The DNA here is from genome assembly GCF_008632895.1 of Mastomys coucha. Taxonomy (NCBI): domain Eukaryota; kingdom Metazoa; phylum Chordata; class Mammalia; order Rodentia; family Muridae; genus Mastomys; species Mastomys coucha. Next base: position 76,703,989 of record NW_022196891.1, on the reverse strand, counting down.
TCCCAAGTGCTGGGATTGCAGACATAAGCCATCATTTCTGGTCCCCTAGCCTTTTTGAACTTTTGTGGGTTTTTGCTTTTGTTTTTTTAAGATAGTGTCTCACTAAATTGCCCAAGCTAGAATTGGACTCAGTCTAGATACGACTGTTATCTGCTATCCTACTGCCTCAGCCTACCAAGAGGCTAGGACTCCAGACCCATGTCAACTGGCCCAGGGCTCACATTCTTCCAAAAGGAGAATGCTTTGCAACTGTGTTCATGCAAGTCTATTCTGTGGCCCGCTGGCGATGCAAGATATACTCCAAGTATAAACAGAAGTCACAGTCAAGTGATTTTGATAAATGCCAAGCATGTTAAAGACAGTGAAATATTACATAAAAGAAATGCTTAGTTCATTTGGTCTGCTTTTCTACAATCACTGTTAACTATCAAGCCTACGTCTTCCCCTTTACACTTGACATATTTTTTTTTTAACTGTCTTTTGAAACTAATCAAAGTAATCTGGTATATGCTTAAATGCCTGAAAGGTTGGAGAGCTTAGTGTTGACAATTAAATTTACGGAGTAATTAAGATTAAGAAGTGGCAGGGAAGCTTTTTCAAAAGATGCAGTTTGTGCTCCTGGGGTAGTGGGAAGAGGTGGGTAGTGGGTGGATGGTGAAGAGGGTGGGTGCAAAGAGGGAGACAGGCAGGAAAGAACACAGCATACTTCCAAAGCAAGTTTTCAGTGTGTGGGCTGAAGTGATGGGAAGGGTTTGCCACAGAAAGGAAAGCTTTAGCTGGACACGTGGAGGTGGTGGGGTGAGGGGGGTCGGTGGGGTGGGGCAGGGGAGACGGGACATTAAGGTTTAGATGGGAGGCCAGGCGCATGACATATTCTTGTAGTGAGTAGATTGACGCAGGGTGATCCTAAGACGATTTAGCAAGAATGTCTCAAAAACATTAACGGAGCTGGGGAGTAGCTCAGCGTTTGCCTCGCATGTGCCAGGCCCTGAGTTCGATCCCTGGCAGCGCATAAAACTTCTTATAGTGGTACACACCAATAATTCCAGCACTCAAGAGGTTGGGACTGGGAGATCAGAAACCTAAAACCACCCCCTGGCTATGGAAGGAGATGAGTCTCTATATCAAACCAAACAAGAGGCGTGGGTGTAATTAAGTGGTTAAAAAAAAGAAAGAAAGAAAACTGCGAGAGAAAAGAATGCAAAAGACAAAACACATTTGGAAAAAAGTAAAGAAAAAAAGGTCATTTGTGGGGAAATAGGGCAGGGATAGTTGCTTCAGGGTTTTTGATAGTTGATTACTGAGAACAAAACAAAACAAAACAAAAAAGTCTGTTGGTAATGACAGAAGAAAAGGTTGAAATCTGAACGATCATATATTGGTCTGAGTATTAAGTATGAAGGAACAGATTTTTAAATTTTATAATCTAAAGAGTTTTAAAACTATTTATTTAATTGTTTTTACATGTATAAGTATTTTTGTCTGTCTGTATGCCTGTGTACCACATGGTGCCCGTGGAAGGGAGAAGAGGGTGCTGGATTCCTGGAACTCAAGTGACACATGATTGTGAGCTACCATGTAGGTGCTAGAAATCCAATTCTGGGCTGTGCTGGGCTGTGCTGGACTGGACTGGACTGTGGTAGCCCATGACTTTAATCCCATTTTCAGGACAGCTGGGGTACACAGAGAAACCCTGTCTCAAAAAAACAAAAGAAGCAAACAAAAAGTCCAAGTCTGGTCCTCCCGAGGAACAGCAGCCAGTGCTTTGAATTGCTGAGCCATCTCTCCAACTCCTCCATCCCTGGGACTTCTAAACCCCAGCCTAAAGAATCCATGTCAGTCAGTCCTCTGTGCCCTGCAGATGATTAACGAACTCATGCCGGAAAAGTCACCTGATTTCCCTGCTACTAAGCTCAGTAGCAGAACTCCTGGGCTGCACATCCATCTTCTTGCTACCAAGAAGTCTGACACCCAAGGAAATTTGTTCCAAAGGATGGGAATGTAGACCGAGGAGGAAGGCAGGCAAGAATGGAAACTAGCACTGATGTAGGACAAAGGAAGATTTTCTGTTTGAAAACAGAAAATTACTTCATAAAAAAGAGGGACGGGGGATGTACTTCCGTTGGTAGAGTACTTGTTTAGTGTTCATGAAGCCCTGCATTTGGTCCTTGGAACCTCCTAACACTGGGGAAGGGGTGCATGCCTGTGATCTCAGCACTGCCATCCTCGGTTACACCCTGAGTTCAAGGCCAATGGTGTACATGAGAAGGTCTTCACACACCCCACTCACTACTCACAAAGCAGAACCGGGCCACCCAGCACTTACTGCGAAATCTTCTTTAACTTCTTCCTCTCACAATTTAGAATACCTTGTGCAAACTAGCACACCTTTACATTTTTTAAGAAAAAGTCATAAACAGTATATTTCTTTATTTTATTTATTTATTTATTTATTTATTTATTTATTTATTTATTTATTTATTTTGGTTTTTTGAGACAGGGTTTCTCTGTGTAGCCCTGGCTGTCCTGGAGCTCACTTTGTAGACCAGGCTGGCCTCAAACTCAGAAATCTGCCTGCCTCTGCCTCCCAAGTGCTGGGATTAAAGGCGTGCGCCACCACTGCCCGGCTCAACAGTATATTTCTAAGAGACAGCTTTATCTCAAAAAGCATGCAGCAAGGCTTTCCTGATTAAAGCAGCCACTAATATCTTCTCTTTCTCTCTTCCCCCTTCTGTCTGTCTGTTGAGATAGGCTTTCTCTGTGTAGCCTTGGAACTGCTATGGAGACCAGGCCGATCCTGAACACATGGAGATCCTCCTGATTCTGCTTGTGCTCTTTACCTCCCTACAATCCTTTACTTACATCTCAGTATTAAAGACACATTCTATTTTATTTGTTTGAAAATTCTTTGGTGCTGGGACTACTTCAAGGAGAGATTCTGATAGTCTACAGGAGAAAGCCCAAAGATGAGCCCCAAATGATACAGTCTAGAAATGATACAGTCTAGGGATCTTTGATTGGATTTTTCACTGCTAGTTAAAAGAATTAAAGGGTGGTCCAGGTCTTTAATCCCACAGTTTAGGAGACAGAGGCAAGAGGATCTCTGAGTTTGAGGCCAGTCCCATCTACTAAGAGAGTTCCAAGAAAGCCAGGGCTGTTACACAGAGAAACCACGTCTAGAACAAACTGAAAAAAAAAAAAAAAAAAAAAAAAAAAAAAGACATTAAGACTAGAAGAGTTACAAGGCAAAGTGCAACAGGCATCAGCAGAATTAGCAGTTAAGAGAGGCAGTTATTGCATGCAGTAGACACATAGAGAAAAAGATCTGCAAAGCAGAGAGGGGACTTGGGAAACTAAAAAATCCAGGCTCTTCTTGAGGCCTGGGGGTTGTAAAAGCTCTTCCTGACCTACTTTAGGCTTGGTCAGTTTGAAGAGAGAAAGGGTGGTTGGTTGATTGGTCCACTACAGTTATGTATCATGTTCTGATCAGGCTTTGAACTTATTGAACCAGTCCATCAGCAGGTGGCCTGCTGGGAGAAAATAAAAGCTGCCAGGTTCGTTCTCTCTCTCTCTCTCTCTCTCTCTCTCTCTCTCTCTCTCTCTCTCTCTCTCTCTCTCACTTTCTTTCTTTCTTTTTTTTTTCTTTTTTTCCGAGACAGGGTTTCTCTGTTATAGCCCTGGTTGTCCTGGGATTAAAGGCGTGCACCACCACTGCCCGACAAGCTGCCAAGTTTTTGTCTCAAGTCAGGAAGGAGCGGGCTATCTTGGAAATTAGCCACGGCCCATCTCCCTGTCTGTTTGTCTATTACGGAGCCTGTCTAACTCCTCGTCTCTCGATACTAACAAATCGAAAAGATAACATAGGTTTGGCATAACGGAACCTACAGCTTCGTGCATGCCAAGCACGTGCTCTACCAGCAGAATACATACCCAGTCTCAGATAAATGACTAAAGATTAGGCTAGGCGACCTGAGCACACTGCTTTTTGAAAAAAAAAAATGAGAGTAAGAGTTTCTCAGTAAGTCAGGGTTGTGCTTTTTTGCATGAAGAGTTGGAGCACAGAACGGAAAATACGGAGGCAAGCGTAGCAGTCATAGAGGAAAGATCATCGCTTGGCTGCCAGCGGGAACCACCACCAGATTAGGCCCAGCCTTAGTTCCGCGAAGCCGGCCCCTCCCTCACTCCACGCCCCGCGCGCAAAGCCCTGTGGGATTTGTAGTATTTCGCCCATCTACTCCTAGGAAGCGGAGAGACCCTGCCGTACGTAAAGGAAGCTCTCTTCCCGGGGTAGTCTTCCCTTTCTCCCTTTCCGAAAGGCCTAGCCAGGGAAAGTTTGAAAATTCCCGCGGAGTCGGCTCCCGAGGCCGGAACCCTCGCGAGAAGTCCGAGCCCCGCAGCGCGATCTGCGCTCGGCTCCCCGCCCTGGCCGCGATCCTTCGCTCGGCAGAGAGGCCGTACGTGTGCGCGTGTGTGTGGGGTGCTCGGGCAGCGCGCCCGGGGTTCTGCGCAGAGCGCGGCCCGAGCGGTGCCAGCCCCGTAAGCCGAGTCGCCGGCGGGGAGGACGAGTTCGAAGCCGGGATTGGGCAAAGGCGCCGCCAGGGGTCGGCGAGAGGCTGAGCGAGAGGCGGCTTCCGCGGGCGGGGGCGCGCGCCGGGCCGCGTCTCCCGGGAGATGCTGTGACGGACCGCACGGAGGCAGCCACGCCGGGGCCCTCCGCGGCCTGGCCCGCCCGCGGCCTCAGGTAGGGCGGGGGACCGCAGGGCGGCGCGCAGAGGCCGGCGCGGGGCGGCTGGGGCGGCCGGGGCGGCGAGGCCCGGGCCTAGGCCGGGCGCGCTGCCGCGCGGGGAAGCGACGGCGTCCGCGAGCCGCGACCGGTGCGGCTCGTTCCGGCGCTCGGGCGTTAGTTACATAACCTTGGCGGCAGATGCAGGCACTTGGCCGCAGAGTCTCCGGGCTGCTCTCCTGCGCCCGCGGGCGGGATCTCTTCCGCCCCGGGAGGAGCCTGACCCGAGACCCCGAGGCGTCGTGGCGTAGCGGCGTAGCGGGGCGTTGGAGACGAGTGTGGGGCGTTCCCCGAGGACAGCCGCGGGCGCTCCGAGTCTCGCCTGCGTTGGCGTGACCTCCTCATGGTCTTGTGCTCGGTTCTGGTGAGTCCTGGGCGAGGCGGGGGAAAAAGTTTCACTCGCGACGCGGGCCCCGGGACTGAATGGATCGGGTACTGGACCTCTAAAGAGAAAGGTGCCCAGAGCGCCTCTGCGAGCTGGAGGGCCGACGACTTTTCCTCTGGTTGCCTTTTTGGAGAGTCGGTTTATATTCTGCTTTTCGAATTGACAGGTTATACACACACGGTCCGCTTGAGACAGGTGGTTTTCGTTGACTTTGTGGAACCTTTTCTTTTTTGGTACGGTGAAGGATCGCACTCACACAGGCCAGGCCAGCGCTCCACCACTGAGTTGTGTCCACAGCGTGGGATCGTGCGATTTATTTATTTTTTTCCTTTTTTTGAGGGGGGGGGGGTGTTCCTAAAGCCAGCGGCAGCCATTCTAGAGGTGTGTTGTTATCGGAAAGTGACCGTTGTCGTTTTTGTTTATTTTTGATGCCAGCGATCAAAGCTAACCAGCCCGAGCTCCACCACCGAGCGCTAACCAAGTCGCTGGGTTTTGGTGCCTTTTTTTTTTTTTTTAAATAGACAGTTGGAGACATTATTTTAAAGAGCGTGGGTTCTTTAGAAGAAAATATAATTCGGTTCTTGATATACTAAAGATATACTAAATCGGTGGGCTTTAGGATCTGTCTTTAACTGTCAGCCTCCCGGAAGACAGAAGCTGTTGGGTGAGTTATGTTTTATCAGGCGGTGACGTCTAGTGCTATGGGAAGACTATTTTGTGTGGTTTAGTTTGTAGTTTTAGTGGTTCTGAGGGTTGAATCTTTGGCCTCACACGTGTTAGGCGCGGGACCTGCTTCTGAGCTACTCTCTTTACTTTAGAGAGACAGTCATCACTTTGTAGCCAGAGGATCCGTGAATTTGTCTCTGTCCTTGCCTCAACCCAGGGAATAGCTGGGATTACAGGTGGGAACCACATAGTTACTTGGTAGTAAAATGTTACCAGTTTGCAAAGCAACCTAATTACTTTATAAACATTTAAAGTCGGAGCAAGGATCTTCACTTAATAAATAAGACATAGCCTTTTTAGATCCTAACTATAAATCCAAGAATGAAATGCTCTTTCTCTAGGTTAGCTTAAAGGTCTCTGTAGCTACCCAGCCTTTTCTCTCAGATTTTCTTTTTCAGTCACACAGATAAGACAAGTCCTGGGCTCATATTCTTGAAAAGGTGTTTGATGTTTTGAGGCTCATCTTTTGAGGCATGTCAGCTTAATGTTTTAAAATTCTCACATTTCAGATTCTTCCTCTAACTACCACATTGTTTTTCAAGACAGCCTAGACTGTCCTGAAACTCACCCTGTAGACTAAGCTTGCGCAGATTTGCCTGCCTCTGCTACTGGTGGCTGTGCAGCACCACATTCTAGCTCTCTCTCTCTCTCTTAGGATTTCAGTGTATGTATCTATATTGCAGCATTTATTCCTGGGTCTGATACTGTGATTATGAATACCTTCTTCTAGAGTGTAATCTGGAGGTCAGAGTGTAGATCTTCCCTGCCCTTGGGGTCTGTTTTTCCCAGCACACTGTTTTGAAAGCACGAGGGACAGTGGTATTATCTGTAGGTGGCAAATGGTGGCAGAAAGCAGGAGTTCAAAATCATGAGTTCAGAAATCCTGTCTGAAAACCAAAACTCAACAAAAAGTAAAGCAGTGGGTGGTGGCTTGGATTAAAAGTGAAAGACTATGCCCACTTGGTTTTAGATCAGGTGCTTATTTAATGGCTAGGTTTAGAATTTTGATTTTAGTCAGTAGACTTCAGTTACTTGGGACTGTGTATTTCACTTCAAAAACTGGTTTATGGTATTTTGTTTAAGTTTTTTATAAGTTTTGTTCTTCATTAAATTATATATATTAAAGTTTTATATATATAAATTTTAAATTTATTGTGGCAGTATGTAATGGTACACACCTTTAATTCTAGCACTCAAAAAGCAGAGGCAGGGGGATTTCTGAGAGTTCGAGGTCAGTTTGTTCTACATAGAGAAGCTCTGACTTCTTTTTTTCTAATGGCAAATTCTTGGCCAATTCAGATTGAATTTCACTCCAGCCCTGCCTAGTCTTTTCCCCCGTTTTTCTATTCTCAGTCTTTTCTTGTTTTTTGTAATTCATGAATCTTGACTCTGAATTCTTTTACTGTATTTTACCCCTCTCCATTAAACTTAGTCTTGCTGACATTGAGGCTGTTACTGAAGCAACAGATGTAATGACCCGGTATAGTAATTCTGACAGTGTACACTGCTTTAAGCTCTGTTTTAGGGCTGAGCTTTACTTTCAGCTAGGGTCTTGCTGTATGTCACTGGCTGGTCTAGAACTTAACATGTAGCCCAAACTGGCTTGAACTTATGGCTGTCTTAACTCATTTTGTCTCCCAAGTACCAAGATTATAGGTCTGTCTTCATGTCTAGCCTGAGGAGTCTACCTCTTTGGAACTCAGAGTACATTAAAAAAGATGGGGTCACAAGGACTAGATTTGATAGTTAATATTTAAGAGCAAAGGCAGCTTGTCTCACAGAATTCTTATTGTCTGTCCCCCTTCTCCCTCCCCTGTCCTCTCTGCTTTTTATTTCAATCTTTCAGAAAGTGCTTTCATATTTAACCAGAATTTTTGCTCTTACTTTATGTGCATAGGTGTTTTGTCTGCATGTATGTATGAACCACATGCTTGCTGTGTGCCTGGTGCCTTTGGGGGTCAGAAGGCTTTAGATTCCCTGCAACTGGAGTTATGTTAGTGGTTGTGAGCCACCACGTGGGTACTGAGAACCAAATCTGTGTCCTCCCCAAAAGCAACAAATGTTCTTAACAACTGAGTTCTCTCTCCAGTCCTCCTCTTTGGTTATTTACAACAGAAGTTGTGAGGAGAAGTTGTGAAGAGTCTTATGTATATTGGAAATTAGAGATAATTTAGATTTTTTTTCTGTCCAATAAATGGTAGGTATCAGATTCAATTTTTGTGGGTTTTGGAGAATCTGAACATTATGGGTTTTTTTTTTTTTCATTTTTACTGAAAAACCATCTTTATAGGGTTGAAGATAATAGTTTAGTACTGGGTTCGGTTCCCAGCACAAAAAGAAAAAGAGTGAAGTGTAAAAAAGAGGTTAACTCTAAATGTGGACATTCCCTGTGTTTACCTGTCTGTCTGCTGTTGCTCTCTGAAGGTTGGGCAGTAAAGTGAATAACATGGAAGGGGTTTTCACAGAATGTGAAAATAAAGGTTAGCCTCAGGAGGCTTTGTGAATACTTTCTAAGGCTGCTTGAAAAAAATGTTTTCTTAGGAAACCAAATCTTATAAGTGAGACTACATTAGACCCATATGTGTATACTTATTTTACTTTATTTACTTTTGTATGTGGCTTGTTTTCCATCACATTCATCTTGACTAGAAAAAGCGAGATGTACTGTATAATAGAACAATCATAATTATTTTATTTTTTAAAAATATTTACAGAGGAAGTATGCAAGACTTGACAGCTCAAGTGACTAGTGATCTCCTGCAGTTCCCAGAAGTGACTATTGAAGCTCTTGGAGAAGATGAAATAACACTAGAGTCCGTGCTTCGTGGGAAGTTTGCTGCAGGTAAGTAACATTGCTGTAGAGTCACTAATTTGAGACTAGAGCTCAGTGGTAAGACACTTGCTGCCTGGCCCTATTCAGTCCTAGGTTTAGCTTAATTGCACCACACATAGCTATGCATAGACATGCATAGGTGCAGAGGGAGCTTAGCAGTTCAGAGCCCTTGTTGCTTAATCATGAAGACTGGGGCTGTGGTGGTCCACCATTCTATAGGAACTAGAACTCTGTAGTTCCTATAGTCTCAGCTTCCAGAGATCTAACGCCCTCTCCTGCCTCCATAGGCAATCTCATATCCTCAGAGAGATAAATACACCCACACTTAAGTAAAATAAATAGTTTTTTAATTTAGCAATATATATATGCATATATATGTATATATATACATACATACACGCTTTTTTTTTAAAGATTATTTATTTATTATGGATACAGTGTTCTGCCTGCAGCCCAGAAGACAGCATCAGATCCCATTACAGATGGTTGTGAGCCACCATGTTGCTGGGATTTGAATTCAGGACCTCTGGGAGAGCAGCCAGTGCTCTTAACTGCTGAGCCATCTCTCCAGCACCCCACACACATTTCTTTAAAAAACAAACAAACAATCTAGGCAGAATATACTTAAACAGTACCTATAACTATGAATGTTAAACTATGCTCTGGAACATATAAGTAAATTTATGGGACAGTGAATTCTAATTGTTTTTCTTATTAAAAACTTATAAGGGGTGGGGAGATAACTCAGTAAAGTGTGTACTGTAAGCATGAGAACCTGAGTTCCAACTCTGCAGCAGGTATGTAAAAGCAGGACATGGTGCTTCATATCTTAACCCCAGAACTGCTAGGAGGAGGTGGGTTTGAAAGGCCTTACTCCCTTGCCACTGTAGTCAAAAATGGGGAAAGGAAAGTGGAGGAGAGCCATAAAAGATACCTAAAGTTAGCCTCTGGCCTCACATGAACAGTTGCAACTCTACATCTGCTTACACACCTGTCACCCCACTGTGTGTGGTGGGGACAAAAAGGGTCACCGGGGCTTGCTTGTCTGCTGTCTTAGTTCCAAGTTCAGCCGAAGACCTTGTTTCAAGGGAACGAAGCAGGACACCCAGTACCTTCTTTTAGCTTGCACACTCATTGATAAATGCATATGCCCATACCTACACACAGAGGAGCCCTCATTTTCTTATCTAGGAAGAAGTTAATAGTTCTAAAAAAAAATTTCCCTGCTAGAAGTTAGAATGGTTATTATAAATTTATTTTAGTTGAATATAAAGTAAAGTTATGTAAATTAAACTGGCATGCTAATATTACATGGGGTAGAAAGTAATAAAACAGGACAGTATGCTTCCTTGGGTCAGCTAGTAGAAACCAAAGGAAGCTTTTAGTTCAGTATTGTTAGGACATATTAAAAACCAGGAGTCTACCTGTAGCTGGCCTTTGAGGGGTAAGAGCATGTTGGACTCCTTACCATAGGCACATTTTGTTCTTTGTGAGAGAAGAAAAAATTGCAAAGGAAGCAAAAAACTGTCTAAACACCCAAAACCAAAAGGGATATACCTGCAACTTAACAATGAAGAGACAAGCCAGGCGGTAGTGGTACACAGCATTAATCCCAGCACTTGGGAGGCAGAGGCAGGCAGATTTCTGAGTTCGAGGCCAGCCTAGTAGTCTACAGAGTGAGATCCAGGATAGCCAGGGCTATACAGAGAAACCCTGTCTCAACCCCCCCCCCCCAATGAAGAGACGATATATCAAAGTGTAATAAATATACATATATTTCAAATGTACAAAGTAATACTAGATTCATATTAGAAGATAGTTGGTCATTTACTAGGAGTCTCCAAAACTTCCACTGAGAAGAATTTGTTTTTTTGGGGGGAGGGGAATCACATTTTATAAAGTGAGAGGGCAGGTAGTCAGAGTGGTCCTATCCTCTGAAATATGGATCCTAGGGATTGAATTCAAATCATCAGGTCTTTGCACTCTGAGCCATCTTAACAGCCTGAAAAAAAATTTTTTTGGCTGTGGTTCTTGTTATTTTTTGGGGGGGTTGTTTGTTCGTTTGTTTGTGTTTTGAGACAGGGTTTCTCTGTAGTCTTGGCTGGCCTGAAATTCTCTCTATAGACCAGGCTGGCCTGGAACTCACAGAGATCCACCTGCCTCTGCCTTATAAGTGCTGGAATTGAAGGTGTGTGCCACCACTGCCATGTCAGCCTAGAAATCATTCATTCATTCATTCATTCATTAGTTCGTTCATTCAAGACAGGGTTTCTCTGTGTAGCCCTGGCTGTTCTGGAACTCACTCTGTAGACCAGGCTGGCCTCGAACTTAGAGATCCTCCTGCCTCTGCCTTCTAAGCACTAGGATTAAAGGCTTGTGCCACTACTACCTGGCTGGAAATTCTGTTTTTAAAAAGCCATTTGCTATGATGTCAAAAAATTTGGAGTCATATTTACTATGGGGTACCTAATTATATACAGTAAGTGTCATAATATAAATGAAATCTTATCTGACTTATAAATTTGTAAGATGTTTTGGATTCTAAACATTTGCACAGGTTGGGTTTTCTTTTTAATTTTTTATAAAGATTTATGCTTGTAAGTGTTTTGCCTGCATATTTGCATGTGTACCATATGGATGCATTGCTCTCAGAGATCAGAAGAGGGTATCAGATGTCCTAGAACAAGAGTTATAAATGATAGATGGGTGCTGGGAACCAAACCCCAGTCATCACAAGAACAGTGAGTGCTCATAACCACTAAGCCATCTCTCCAGTCTTGGTGGTCTTTCCCTTTTCAACAAATCCTGGCCTTAGGTGTTTTGATTTTTGGTTTTTGTTTTGCAGCTTTGTTTGTTTGCTTGTAGCACACATCTAGAATGTCTAGCCATGCTTTTTTCCTCTAGGGGGACTTTAGGTCTCATTCCACTTCCCAATCAGCTTTGGTTTCTTGTCATCTTGATCACTTTTTCAAATAGATAAGAATACATCATTGTGATGGCTCCTCTGTGTGCTTCTTGTTACGTTTGTGTCTTGCTAGCGAAGAGGCTACATAAGTGAAGGCCTTGGAACTGCAGGTGTGCTAAGATTGTTTTGTGAGTCCCACAGTACACAGGCCCACTATTGTTCCTGACTGGCTGGGATCCTAATGGAACAGTACTGGATCTTTCTCTACCTATGGAAGTGAAAAAGGAATCTCACTGAATAAGACCTTAATGTATGTATGTGTATATATATATATATATACATATCTTAACACATATATATGTGTATATATCTATATATCTATATATATAGATATAGCTTTTGTATGTTGATACAGCATCTTTGTTTCCCTTTTTATTGTTTTTTGAGACTAGGTCTCACTGCAGCTCTAAGGTCTGTCCTGGCACTCAATACATTGACCAATCTGGCCTTGAACTCTGAGATTTGAATGCCTCTGCCTTCTGAGTACTGGGACTAAATGTGTATCTCACCATGCCTGGGTACAGATATCTTTCATCTACCTTTTTATAGTGCTGTTGTCTTGAATTAAAAGTAATGGTGCTTGCTTTGTTAGGTACCATGACAGTCTTTTGTTGAAGAAGGTAGAAAACTTTTCTAAGTAGGTATATTCTGTGTAGCTGAGAATAAAAATGGTTAATTAATGTGATCCTGGTACAAAGATAAATGGAGCTTAGGTCTCCATTGTGTCATGTCTTGCTATTTTCTTAAACAGTATAGTATCCTTCAACTATAAGCTAGTTGTCTTTATCCATCCATGTGTCTGGATGAATGACTTTTGTGTGGGGCTTCTCACTGCTTAACCTAGCTACAGAACCCACAGCAGAGCAAAGTAACAATCAGAGTCCAGCTTTGACAAACCAGTGAGTTTGTTGGAATTACTTACAGGAGTATGGGTGAGGGATACTACAGGAAAAGGGGTGACACAGAGGCCATCCCCTACATGGATGATAACTCATGAAAGTTGCTCCCCTGGAGTTTTCAGTACACTTTGCCAGTTGAGACTGTTGTCAGTTTTGGTGGGAGGGGGACCCCATGACCCTCACAAGTTTAAGCTTTTCCAGCTGTTTACTTTCAGGGCATCATGAATCTCCCCTCTGCTGGGGGTAGGGTTTTCATTAGAAGAAAATTGTTATATAGTAATGGTTGTCTCCATGGTAGTAATAAAGCTACCTTCATTCATCTAATTGCTCATGAGAAAATGGAGGATCTGTGTAATTTGAATTTTGTTCTTTCTTGAGAGAAAGTCTTACTATATAATCCCATTTTCCTCCTGTCTTAAATGCTGGGATTACAAGCATGCACCATCATGTCAAGTTTAGGGTGTGTGTTTAATTTTTTTTATTCTTCATATCTACCCATTAAGAAGCAAATCGTATTCTGTAAGATGAAACTAGTCAATCCATTCTTCTCACAGAGCCTGACTAGTATATCATTTCACTATATCTACTCTGCTCTCTTGTCCTTTCTGTTTCTCTTACTTGTTTTGTTTTGCTTAGTGGCTAGATAACATTAAACAAATTAGATTGTTATGTACCTGCTTTGGACTATCCAGTAACTTTAAAGAAAGAAGAATACAATTTGAATAGGATTAGGAGACAATAATAGGAATCCTGATACTTTCTGTTGTTAAACATCATTGACCACTAGCACATCAGATGGTTCATGTTTTGTAGCTCTTGTTGGTCTATCTTGGTGTCCCACAATACCTGGTCTTGGGATCTGCTTGTATAGACTTGTGTTAACTTTATTTATTTATTTATTTATTTATTTATTTTTTGGTTTTTCAAGACAGGGTTTCTCTGTGTAGCCCTGGATGTCCTGGAACTCACTCTGTAGACCAGGTTGACCAGGTTGGCCTTGAACTCAGAAATCTGGCAGTCTCTGCTTCCCAAGTGCTGGGATCAAAGGTGTGCGCCACCACTGCCCAGCTTTGTGTTGACTTTAGACAAGTTAGACTGCGGTTAACCTTGAGGTCACTGAGCTATGATGAGTATATTTACTGCGTGGTTTTACTGCTATAGTTGCTTTTTTTATTTTTTATTTTATTTAGTTTATTTTGAGTTACATTGTACTCTATAAATGCTTTGCTTTCGATTCAGGAGGGACTTACAATAGTTTATATAATAAAGTAAATGCTTCTTTTTTCTTTTTTACTCCATAGGGAAAAATGGACTAGCATGCTTAGCTTGTGGTCCACAACTTGAAGTTGTAAACTCCCTAACAGGAGAGCGGTTATCTGCATATAGATTCAGTGGAGTAAATGAACAGCCTCCTGTAGTCCTTGCAGTGAAAGAATTCTCTTGGCATAAGAGGACTGGATTGTTAATAGGATTGGAAGAAGCAGATGGGAGTGTTCTTTGTCTTTATGACCTTGGTATATCAAGAGTGGTCAAAGCAGTCGTTCTTCCTGGAAGGGTATGTACTATTTAAAATACCTTAATAGTTTTCATTTCAAGCTGAAAGCTCACAAGATGTGCTTACCTTAAAAACTCATTGACTTATGCATTAATAATTAATGTATTTTCATGCAATTATCACCTTCAATATGAAGTTCAAAATTTTTTCTTTAGATGCACATGTGTCTGTGTGTGTGTGTGTCTGTGTGTTTGTGTGTGTCTGTGTGTGTGTGTGTACATGCATCATGTGCTCATGTGGTCAGAGGACATCTTGTGGGACTCAGACCTTCCTTTTTTTTTACCTTTATTTGGGTTCTCAATGTCAAATTTAGGTTGTCAGGCTTGTAACATTGGGTAGCATGTAGCTTTACTCTCTGAACCATTTTACTGGCCTCTTCAAGTTTAAGATGACATTCATTTAATCCTAGCACTCAGGAGATAGAGACAGGAGACAGGTGGGTCTCTTATGTTGAGGCAATCCTCATCTTCTATGTAAGAAGTTCCCAATAAATCAGGGCTACACAGTGAGACCCAAACTTAAAAAAAGAAAGCAGATTATAGAGAGAGTTCGTACCCATCTCTTAAAATGTATTGAAATTTAAATAATGTTATTTGTTTGTTTTGCCTGTGTATATCTGTGTGCTATGTGTAAGCAGTGCCCACAGAGGCTAGAAGAGGGCATTGTGTCTGCTGGAACTGAAATTAAAGATGGTTGTGAAAGACCCCCAGAACTGGGGAGATCCTTACTCAAGTCTCGGGATGACGCGACCACCCAATGACTCACGAGAGATCGAACTTGCTGCAATCACATGAGGTTTATTAGGGATACCGGTACCAGTACCGGTACCGGGGTCGATCTCATGACCTTGCCAGTCAGAGGAGTTCGACCTGGAACACAAGAAGTGTGGGGTATTTAAGGGAAGCTGGGGGCGGAGAGAGAGTTACCAAGGAAACAGAACATAAAAACAGTGGGAAATTTCAGAGGGACCTGACCCAAGGTATTCAGTTAGGGAAGGGAACACGTTCATTCTAGGAATATAATCTTCATCTACTGGTTGACAGGGTGGAGAGTCATAAACCACTAGACCTTCATTCTTAGTTCCGCCCTCATTGTGGATCATTCAGGAGGGGCAGGTATCTGTGGATTTCTGATGTTTTTGAAAACCAACTATTTATGTAACGTAATCTGGACTATTGTCTACGAACTACTCTCAGTTCTTTTTCTTGAAATCACCCTAATAATAAACTCAGAGCTATGAATTTGCTAACTTAGCCCTAAACTCACAAGTCTAAACATCTCAGATCTGTCTATAATAGCAGTAAAAAAAGGACTGGTTCTAAGCCCTGTCTACTAGGGAAATACTGAAACCAGAAATCTCTTAGGTGAATATAGAAAACTTCATCCTTTAGTCTTGAAGTATGCACAACAGAACTGTATTAGCTACACCTCACAGTCAATAAGAATACCATTGTACACTCAGTCTTAACAACAAATTCTCAACTTAAAAGCTCTTACTCATTTCTTGCATACTAGTTTAAGATAGAAATGGTTTATAACACAAGTCTCAACTTTTACCAATCACTACTGCATATGGGATACAAAACTCAAAACTAATAATATAAACACCAAAGCAAACTTTCTGAGAATAAGCTGTGTATCTGAAGAAATACTTAAATATCTGACTAAATTCTAGTCACATAATATTTCCAGTTTATATTATCTATACACCAATTAAATCACTTTCAGTACAGGGTAAATATTATCAGAAGTTCATTTTATAAAAGATAACAATGATTTTGTACCAAATAGGAACATATGAATTTAACTCAGTAACAGATTATAAGGCTTTCTATAGCTATACAATTAAATCTGACTATTTCTTCCCTATTTCAAATATAACCATTTTACATTTCCTAGA
>NW_022196891.1:76675544-76686919 GCF_008632895.1 Mastomys coucha | reverse complement strand
CCTTACTAAATTTATAAGGGGTAAGAATTACATAAAATATTCCTGGGTCGGCTCATGTCAGGTGTTGTTACTTAACATGATTCCAACCTCGAGTTACCAATTTTAAGTTAATTCTCTATTACCAATATTACATGCAAAAAGCTGTTGTCCCCTTTAAGAGTGGCAGACAGACTCTCAGCTCTTTTTTTAACTGTGCTTAACTCCTGGCCTCAGCACAATGGCTTATCAGTCTCTGCTGTACAAATTAAGACTGTCTTTTACTAACTAAATCAAAGTTTTAACCAATTTTTTCTTCTTTAATATGAAACCCAGAACAACAATCATTTATCTAAGCAGTGCCCACCACATGGTAAGCAAAGCATAACTCTCAAGGTTGTAATATTCAATCACCACAGTTTACAAGGAACCAATTCAATAATTTTTAACCCAGATGATAAAGACAATATTTTAACCCAATTTCTATTTTGTAAAAACCTACTTGGTTGTTCAGGGGTCCCTGACTGCTGTGTCCCGCTCTCTGGCTGCGCCTCACATTGGAACCCATGTCAGCAGAGCCTAGGTACCTGCCTTGGGCTTCAAGGCAGCAGTTGTCCCTCCTGCAGACATGCCTCCTCCAGGGCTCCATCCCGGTATAGAGCTGTATAGAGCTGTGGATTCCGCCCAGTCCCCACTGCTGTAGACCCATTTAGCCAGGTCTCCAGGTAGACCACCATTTAATCCTGCACTTGTCCCACCAATGGCTCTGTTGTTATGTTAACACATAAGACAGCCCCAAAGACAAAGAATGCCACACAACGGCCCCAGTTGGGGCCCCCTTGGAAAAGTTCGTGGGATACCTGGGTGTAGCGTAGCTGGGCTGAGCCTGGGGTCATGTAGCTAAGCAGCAGGTCAGAGATGGTATGGCGGAAGCAGGTCTCAAATTCGTCTCCAGCAGCCCGCATGGCTTGGTGCAGCGGGTTGGCTGCTGGGCCTCCCTTAGAGCCAGCTCTACAGACATAACCTTTCTGCCTCAGATTATGTCTGGGGTTGAGGTTGGGGTTGCCATCCAGGGGGCCGGCCTGGATGGGGAAAAGGCCAGGGATCTGGATCTGGCCCAGAAAGAACTGGAACTGTAGCACCTGGGTCCAGGCCCCTGCCTCTAAGGCTTTGGCAACTATGGGGCCGATTCTATGTTTCTGACTGCCCTCTCGGGAAACCCGGGACCACGGGATTCCTGCCGACACCATTTTTTATTCCCGGTTCCCCAAGAGCAGCCCAAAGACCCAGCAGCAGCAGCTCCAGCTCCAACACCGTCCATCAGTCAAGGCGGGGGGGGGGGGGCTTGTAAGTCGTCAGTCCAAGGTCCAAACACACACACAAAATCAGTCACCACACAGACATCTACCTTTTCAGGTCCATGACACCGAGAAAGACAACTGGGCCCAGTAACAAACATCAGGTACACAGGTAATCAAAGCCAAATCACAGAGTCGCTCGGCCCTTGCCTGCCACAGCTGCCGAGATGGACTGGTCACAAAATACACACAAAAAGACTAGTCTCAATCGCGAGTGCCAAACTTACTTATTTCACCTGAACTGCCATGTCCCTAACCTCCATCCAGTGAGCCAAAGTCAAAGTTACCGTCCGTCCCATCGCAGTCACAAGGGCAACAAAAATCACAAAACACAACACAGAAAATCAGACAAAGAGTAACACACCAAAAGCGGAGCCAATTGAATAGGTTAAATGGCTGGGAGAACAGACCCACACTCCCCTCAAGTGTTTCTCCCCTGGCCTCCCGTGGGGTTCCTCCTGGGCGTCCCCGAGGATCCCCAATCCACTGTGACGTCTCCCAGGGTACTAGTCAGTGATCCTAGCACGTCTGCCGATCAGCTCCCTTTCCCCCTCATGGAGGGCAGGGAGTTGCTGACTGAAAATAAGCCCTGCTATCCCTTCCCGGGAAGCGGCCAGGTCCAAACTCACAGGTTGCAAAATAGACAAACCACAATTAAGAACTCACTTCCAAGGGGTCTTCAGAGTCAAGGGTGGTCGTAAATCCCACAGACGAGCCCCCAAATCAAAGACCCCCAGAACTGGGGAGATCCTTACTCAAGTCTCGGGATGACACGACCACCCAACGACTCACGAGAGACCGAACTTGCTGCAGTCACATGAGGTTTATTAGGGATACTGGTACCGGGGTCGATCTCATGACCTTGCCAGTCAGAGGAGTTCGACCTGGAACACAAGAAGTGTGGGGTATTTAAGGGAAGCTGGGGGCGGAGAGAGAGTTACCAAGGAAACAGAACATGAAAACAGTGGAAACTTTTAGAGGGACCTGACCCAAGGTATTCAGTTAGGGAGGGGAACACATTCATTCTAGGAATATAATCTTCATCTACTGGTTGACAGGGTGGAGAGTCTCATAAACCACTAGACCTTCATTCTTAGTTCCACCCTCATAGTGGATCATTCAGGAGGGGCAGGTATTGGGAACCAGAGCCCTGAGGCTCTGGGTTCCTGGAACTGGCTATTTTATATTTCTGGCTAGGTACAGTGGCCCTCCATGTCCTTTAAGGTAAAGGTTGTACACCATACATTTGTATTAAATGCCCTCATTTTAAATTCTAAGATTCTCCAGTCTTTCAGTTGTTAGCCATCATATGGGTACTGGGAAGTGAAGCCTACACCTCTGGAAGAGCAGCTGAGCCATTTCTCCAGCCCTGGTTTTATCTGCTTTGATAAAAATAACAACAGACATCTTGTCTGGGGTGTGTGTACACACATTGCCCTTTCTGCTGTTATGTAATTTGGAAAATGTCTTGGTCACTGTTTTATGACCAAGGCAACTCTTAGAAGACATTTAGTTGAGGGCTTGCCTACAGTCTCAGAGGCCTAATCCGTTATAATCGTGGCCAGGAGCATGGCAGCCCGCAGGCATGGTGGGCAAGTAGCTGAGAGCTGTATCCTGATTCCCAGGCAGAGACAGAACAGGGACAGAACCCGAGCCTATCACATGCTTTTGAGATCTCAAGGCCACACCTACTCTTAACAGGGGCAGGGTTCTGCCTGGTGACTAAACATTCATATGTGTGGGGGGAGCATTCTTATTCAAACCACCGCAAAAGAATAAACTAAAATATTCTGAAATGATTAGATTACTCTTCTTACTTTGGATAATTCTGAATTGGCTGCTTATGAGCTCTAAACTAAAACAGTATTGGTTTGAGTTGTATGCTTAAGAATTTTATGATTTTTAAGTTTGTCTTTCAAGCGTCCGTCTACTTCGTCTTTAAACATAATTGCACATAATTTAGTAAAAAAGATTATATAAACAGAATGAGCCAGCTAGCAAATGACTAACATAGACTAAAATGTCAATAAACATTGGCTAATTTTCATGTTTTATTATGTTGAATAATGGCATAATTTTGTTGTGTATTTGAGATTTTTCACTGTTAGATTATTAAGTGTCATGCAGATTATGGTGGTTCTATGTATTAAATCTGTTCATTACTAACCTGCCCTAATATAAAGTCCTATTTGTTGTACAGTTGGCTTAGCTTCTGATCACACTCTGGATCCTAGGTAACAGCTATTGAGCCTATCATTAACCATGGAGGAGCCAGTGCAAGTACGCAGCATTTACATCCAAGTCTTCGATGGCTTTTTGGCGTGGCTGCTGTGGTAACTGATGTTGGACAGATCCTTCTTATTGACCTATGTTTGGATGACTTGTCATGCAGTCAGAATGAAGTAGAGGCATCAGGTAAGTCATCTATTTGTTACTGGGAAACAAAAATTGAACATTTCAGCGTTGTGGTGGAATAGAATTTTTGCCTTTTCCAGATAGTGTTTCTCTGTATGGCCCCAGCTGTCCTGAAACTTGCTCTGTAGACTGTGCTGTTAAACTCAGAGATCTGGATTGTTTTTTAAATGGCCAATTGTTTCATAGAGAATTTTTTTTTAATGTGTACCTGGGCATTCTAGTCTTCTTGGTTAAGTCACTTAATTTTATTGGTATGTTAATATACTAAAATAACCTTGAAAAATGTAGGACATGGGTGGCTGGAGCAGCATGATTGTGAGTTCAGGGTAACATCTTCGTGGAGTTGATTCTCTTCATCTTGTCTTTATTTTGTGT
This sequence comes from Mastomys coucha, assembly GCF_008632895.1. Lineage (NCBI taxonomy): Eukaryota > Metazoa > Chordata > Mammalia > Rodentia > Muridae > Mastomys > Mastomys coucha. Next base: position 76,682,795 of record NW_022196891.1, on the reverse strand, counting down.
ACATGTGTTTATGTGTATGGGGGACATGTCTGTCATGGTGTACAGTCCAGAGGACAACTTGGAGGAAGAGATGGTTCTCTCCTTGTACCATGTGGGTCCCAGGAATTGGACTCAGGTCATTAGCCTTGGTGGCAGGTGTCTTACCAAGTGACCAACTTGATATTCTCCAGTATACACCTTTACACGGAATGTAGGAATTATACTTAGTTTCTTAATCTTAAAAAACTTAATCTTTTTGGTTTTAGACCTTGAAGTTATCACTGGTATCCCAGCTGAAGTACCACACATCAGAGAGAGTGTGATGAGAGAGGGGCGCCACCTGTGTTTCCAGTTAGTAAGCCCAACGGGAGTGGCTATTTCTACTCTCAGTTACATCGGCAGGACAAACCAGCTTGCTGTGGGTTTCTCTGATGGCTACTTAGCACTTTGGAACATGAAAAGCATGAAAAGAGAGTAAGTATAATTTTTTTCTCTTAGTTGTTGATTAATCATTATTAAATTGATAAATTTTAATGTATCAATTCTTTGAAAATTATTATAAAGAAAATGACAGTATGAGTAATTTATTGAATTAAGTCATTGTTTGATAAGGAAATTATTTAGCATGTGAATTTAGGTTGGTTCTTTCAGAATTTATAAAGCATCTGAGTAGAGGATCAAAATTGGAGGCTGGCATGGGGAGCAAAGCAAGGTCAGTGCAGCTCTGGGCTTTACAGAGAACCATAGCTCACAAACGAGAGGGGGAGAGGCATTACAGTCACTGTGATGACCCATTTGCTGATCAAGTATGACTGGATAAACTGCATTATGTTTATACTATGCGTTCTTTGAGAACTCTGCTGCCTCTAATCTATTAAAAGCAACAGTTTTTAAGTGTTCTTGATATTTTTTTAACCAATTATTGAATACTTGGTAAATTTTTTTTTTTGCTGTCAAAAATTTTCCTTAAATATAATTTAATTGAAACTTGTATGGAAGTAAAGCAGCAGGTAATATTGAAAAGGGCAGCAAACTACACACCAGGTTTTAATTTTAGTTAAGAGATGGGTCATTTGACATGTAAGTTTTCCAAATTTTATCCTTTATTCAGGTATATTGGCATGTTTCCGGGTATTTTGTCTTTCTTACAGGCTATTCTTCTCTGTTGTATTTCATTGTAACCTTTTATTAGCTTTGCTTTTGAGTTGCTGCTAATACAGCATCTGGGCAATTGTTACATGTACAGCATTGTTTTCTCTAACATTTATTTTTGGGCTTATTATGACTTAAGGCCAATTATGAAAACCCTTTAATTTCTTACTCATTGCCTTTTTTTTTTTGTCCCTAATGTTTTAGTTGTGTGGTGCTGAGGTGGGTGCGGTGTACCTATCCATATGGTGGGTAGGTTGACTTGCAGGGATCTCTTCTTATACCATGTAGAACCTAGGGGTTGAATTCAGGCCACTGCACTTGGTGGCACATGATTCACGGGCTGAGCCATCTCATAGACATTTATCTATTGTAGAAAATTAACTTTAAACCCAAGGAATAACTGGACAAAGATAAGAGCAGTCATGTCTCTAGCACTGGAGAAATGGAGATGGAGGAGAAGGATTAGGAGGGTCAGGCCAGCTTCAGCTACATAGCAAATCTGAGAGCAGCTTAGGTGACATGAGACTGAGCAATGAACAGTGATGACCAAATTCCCACGTGGTTGGGTTGGAATGTTATGGTGGTGTCTCTGTCTCTCAGGGCACTCTCAGAGAAATAGGATATGAGAAATGACCCCATACGGTGTGTATTGGTATGACTCTTAAAAGCTAGTTATCACATAAGTGTATACATGTGATTTAGCAGTTGTCATCCCTGTTCTGCCTGGGAGTGATATAGCTGGTATGGTTTGTGTGTGTAAGACAACTTAGCTATATACCCCAGAATACTGAATTTAGGGAACTGTAAAAACAGTTTTTCCTTAACTCAGGTTTTTACATGAGGTACTTTTTTTTTCCAAAGAAAAAGTTTTAATTTGAAAATAAGCAGAGTATTATTTATTTTGTTTGTTTTAGATACTATACACAGTTGGAAGGTGGAAGGGTTCCTGTCTATGCAGTTGTCTTTCAAGAGCCTGAGAATGATCCTCGGAACTGCTGTTACTTATGGGCTGTTCAGTCCACACAAGACAGGTCAGTATGTCAGTATGCCAGTATGCCAATATGCCTGTGGGTCTAAGAATGCATCTCCTAAGGCTGAGGATGTAGCAGTAAAGGAGTCAAAACTGCAACAGTTTGTTTCTTTTGAAATGTTTGAATTCTATAACCACCGCCAGACTGTGGGGTACTAGCCTTGTGCTGGGTGCATTGTGTTTGATTCATTGGTGCCTTTACTTCAGATCCCTGTTGTAAAGTCCTCTTGTGTAGGGCTTGTGTAAGAGTGTGGAGGACATGTCTCCAAAGGTATCTTCTCTGGAGTTGCCATGGGATGATTCTATTCATATTTCTCTTGGCCAGGACTTAGTGCAAAGGAAGGTAGGAAATGCAGTGGATGTTTTTAGGTAGCACTTAATTGAAGGACAAATATCTGAGTAAGAATACTGGGTTAAAAATTGTAGTAGACTATGTCACATACTGCATTAATTTTATACAAACAAAATACAGCTTCAGTTTGCCATATGCATTCTATGTGTTAGTAAAAAATTAGGATAAGATGTAAGCTTCATGCTTTGTGTCTCGAGTTAATTTCTCTTTCTTCAGTGAAGGGGATGTTTTGAGTCTGCATCTGCTTCAGCTGGCTTTTGGTGATAGAAAATGTTTGGCATCAGGGCAAATTTTATATGAGGTAAGTGGTTATTAGTCTATTATCCTTTTTTCTATTTGGTGTTCTTTTATCATACTGTTACTTTTATGTTCAAGTTAATGCTGTATTCTTCATTAGTGGAAGAGACAATAGTTTAGTGACCTGAGCTTTCTAATGATTTTCACCTGGTTTGCTCTTGCAACACTCATAACTTTTTCTAGGTATTTTCCCCATAGCAGAGAAACTGGGCCAGATTACCTAATTGTAATACCACCAGCCAAGCACTCAAGGGTGTGTGTGCATCAGAATGCTCAGATAGCATATTTCCTACCTGGTAGTTTTAGTATTAAACAAGAGGAGTGCTGTTCACAGCTACATTTTCTCAGCTCCACAACAGGCTTTCCGAACTTCGTGTTTAGGTATCTGGATGGGTGTTAGGGAGTCTTTGAACTCTAATGATTACAAATTTTTCTGGGGACCGTCTCAGCCTTTTATTAGCTCTTAAGTGACTCTGTGATTAAGAGAGAATTTTAAGCTGGGTTTAGTAGCACATGACCTTTGATCCTAGCACCTGGCAGAGGCAGGCAGATCTCTGTGAGCTGGAGGCCAGCCTTGGAACACCACATAGTGAGTTCCAGGACAGTCAGAGCTATACAATGAGACCCTGACTTAAAAGGGGGGAGTAGTTAAAACTATTTTTGTTTATTGAGCAGAAGATTCTCTTTTGATTCAGAATTAATATTCAGTCTTTTGGGACAAGGCAAGTTCTAGGACAGGAAGGTTTATGTAGAGTGACCTTGTCTCAACAAAACTTAAAACAAAAAACTATTAAGAATTTACATGAGAATGCAGAAATAGATTTGCAGGCCTTTAGGGCATTCCAATTTATACTCTAGCTACTAATGTATGAATACTCCATGTTTTAGAAAACTTTTACAAACATTTATTGGTGATTATTTTTGAGAACATAAATCTAGCTTGGTATATATATTTATAGATATATATGTATGTATGTGTATATACATATATATATAACTTTATAGCCTTCAGAGTGATTTGTTTTCTTAAAGCATTTGTGTGGGAAAACTTTTAGCATGGCAATATTTCATTTTAGGACACTCTTAGAATAGTGTTAAAGTTTTTGCATATTTTATGTTGCAGGGATTAGAATACTGTGAAGAAAGATACACACTGGATCTAGCAGGTGGCACGTTCCCCTTAAGGGGACAGACTAGTAATACCAAGTTGTTGGGATGCCAGAGTATAGAGAGATTTCCATCTCATGGTGACAGAGAAGAAAATATGAGAGAAGGTTGGTTAAAAGTACTCTTAACTATTTTGTGTGATGGCTTAACATTTATGACAGGTTTCTGGAATTAATATTTCTAGAAAGTTAAGGTCTTGTGTATGTCATTTATTCAGGTTTTTGGTCTTGTTGATCTCTGGATTACTGTACAGAACTGAATAACTGATTGCATCAGCTAGTGAAAGACCCTGTGTTTGAATCAAATTCAACACAGGGTCTTTCACTTTAATTAGTGTATTCTCCATTCTAATTAGTATAATTTGTCTTTGGATATTTTTCTCTTTTGTGTTTTTTGTTGTTACTTTGTTTTCTTTCTTGAACCATGTGTTCCCCCAACCTCCACCCCATGTTTTTTTCTTTCTTCTTTTTTTTTTTATTTTAGTACTTTCAGAGTAAAAATCCCAGGATAAATTCAACATTGATTTTTTTTTTTTCCATTCCTTTCTTTAGTGGTAACCTTTGACAGTTTTGCATTTCTGAGTCCTGCTTCTTCTATAGATGAAAAGTTCATTTATTCCAGAGATGCCTTCTGTCGTAGTTCCACTGTTAAACTCGTGGTCTAGAATTTAACATGCCACCTCTCCTCTGTCTACGGCTTCCTTTTCCAGTTGCCATTAGTGGGATCTGAAGCTTTTTTTTTTTTTTTTCTCTTCCTGCCCAGGCGCCTGGTACCAGGCCACTGCCATGGCCTAAGTATTTGCATGGTTCACCTTTGCCATATGGCTAGATCTGTCTTTCTCAACTCAGTTCCTTTAAAGGATTAAACCACAGTGTTGTAAAATGTCCACTGTGGGTATTAGATTAACTGCTGCTGCTAGCTATCTACTATCTTTAGGGGAATATTTGTTGAAATCTCTTCGTAGTTAATCTGTTGTCTCAAAGTTCTAAAGTATTAACTGGAAACAAGTAAAAATAGAACCTTCTGATGAGAACTTCCTGATGTCTAACCAGGATTGTCAGGGTGCACGTGAGACTCTAGTGACAGAAATGATTTTCATAAGTCTACTGAATATGAATTAAATGGTATGGTCATTTGGTTGTGGTTGTGTTTAGGTTCTTCATTCTGTTTTTGAAAAATTGCTGAGTTTTTTGTTTTGTTTTTTCTTTCTTGCAGCTCTGTCTCCTGATACTAGTGTTTTTGTCTTTACCTGGCAAGTGAATGTATATGGACAGGGCAAGCCTTCTGTATATTTAGGGCTTTTTGACATAAATCGTTGGTATCATGCACAAATGCCCGACTCTTTAAGGTATGATTACTGTGTTTTCTCATCCCCTTCTCCCTCAGATGTTGTTATGTATAGCTGAGAGTGTCTCAGTGCTTTAAAACTTTTTCTTTTAGATCAGGAGAATCTCTGCATAATTGCTCTTATTTTGCCTTGTGGTCCTTGGATTCTGTTGTAAGTAGGACTTCTCCACATCACATCTTGGACATACTAGTACATGAGAGAAGTTTAAATCGAGGGGTTCCTCCGTCCTATCCACCCCCAGAACAGTTTTTTAACCCAAGTACTTTTAATTTTGGTATGTATTTTCATAAATTTTTGAGAAAAATAATGTGTAAAATGTAGTATGTCAGTTGTATGTTGGTTTTGTTTATTCATAGTATCATCTGTTCATATCTCACTATCATTTATAACTTACGTAACTTCTTTGATACATATTTATATGTACATGAGAAACATAGTATGCTTATCAATTGTATTTTTGAGTTTTTTTAGAAAATGTCAGTTAATATGCTATGAATAAAGTTTGTCACTATCCAAGGCCAGCCTGAGAGTGAGTTCCAGGACAGCCAGGGCTACTCTCAAGTTTGTCACTATCTCAAAAGGAATTTATAATTGCTGGGTAATGTGGCACATGCCTTTAGTCCTAGTACTTGGAGGCAGAAGCAGGCAGAGTTCTCAGTTTGAGGACAGTCTAGTCTATACTCAAGTTCCAGGACAGCCAAGGCTACACAGAGAAACCCTGTCTTGATGGGGGAAAACTTATTCTTGTCCAATGTGTTCAGTGCGTACCTTTAATCCAGAAGGATCTCTTTAAGGCAGCCAGGAGTACATAGTACAACCCTGCTTTGTTGTTGTGTTGTTGTGTTGTTTTGTTTTTAAAGAGGGGGGCTGATTTATTCAATATAAGATTTTAATTATCTGCAGTAAACATTTAATTCAAAATTTAAAATCTTTTTTCTTTTTAAGATGCCACTTGTTTGTTAAACTCTGGAGTTATCCATGTAACTTGTACTGGATTTCAGAAGGAGGTATGTATGAGTTAACTTGCTAAGTGTGTGTTAGAGCTGAAGTTACATACTGGAATATAGATGATTCATGTATTGAAACTTTCCTGGTATTTATATAAACTAATTCATCTCTAAATAGCAGTTCGTGTTAGGTTGTTGAGTTTAGCATCTTAGTAACTTCAGTTTTAATTACAGCTTGCTAGAAGAGTCATTTTTTAGCAGCTTTTTGTGGATTCCATCTTCTAGTTGAACTCAAAGAAAAAGTGAATAGGTCAATAGCCTTACTGCATCTTCTAGGTGCTTGTTTTATAGACGGGGTCGCAGAGTATAGCAATGGCTGTTTGTAGTTCAGAGATCTGCTCAGGCCCCTAACTGCTAGAATTAAACTGCCCCATAACTGCAGCCTGCCCTTTTGTGTAATGGCCTGGGAGGGCTGCTTCTTGTTTCTTCTGAGAAATAATACAAAATTGACAGAAGAATGATGTAAGAATAGTTTGTGGTGTGAAGACCTTTTAGTTGGCAGTCAGCCACACACATAGTTTCTGTGGTTGTACTAAGAGCAGATCGCTCACTAAACACATTTGTCTGCAATTCCTGAAAATACTGCTGTTGTGTCTTATTGATGTCATCGTGGTCAGGAATCTCTAAGTTCCTTTACTTGATCATGCAGTTTAGTCAGGCTTTCAGTATTTCCAAAGATACTTTTAAGTTTTACTCAAATTTTAAGTATAAAGTATTTCTTAAATTTGAATTGATGTTGGCTAATGTTGGACTAATTTTTCTATTGCAGACTTTGACATTTTTAAAGAAATCAGGACCAACTCTTAATGAAGTCATTCCTGATAGTTATAATCGATGTCTTGTTGCTGGTCTCCTTTCACCAAGACTTATTGATATTCAGCCTTCCAGTTTAAGTCAAGTGAGACATTTCTTTTTTTTT
>NW_022196891.1:76651814-76674993 GCF_008632895.1 Mastomys coucha | reverse complement strand
CCAGGCTGGCCTCGAACTCAGAAATCCGCCTGCCTCTGCCTCTCAAGTGCTGGGATTAAAGGTGTGCAGCACCACCGCCCAGCGAGACTCTATCTTAAAAAGGACTAAGAATATCTAGCTCAGTGGGAGTGCTTGTGTCCTAGGCTCCAGTACCACTAACGAGTGTAGAAACAGCACGAGTTTCCTTAGCCAACTAGTTAGCTTCGTTGGCCATGGCATACAAGGCTTCTCTGGATGTGGGGCCCACCTTCTTACAATGCTGCCTATTGCTTTGGTTTTCTCACTGCTCTGTTCAGGTAGCCTCAAGCTTGGGACCCTCCTGTCTTATCCTCCTAAGTGCTGTAATTTTACAAATGTGCTTTTATTTTATATTATCTCTGACTACAGCCAAATGTCATAGCTGTTTTCCCACCTTTCACTGCCTCTGATTTCAGAGTGTCTTTTTTTTTTTTTTTTTTTTTTTTTTAAACACGGTTTAGGAAGAACAATTAGAAGCTATATTATCAGCAGCAATTCAGACAAGTTCCTTGGGACTTTTGACTGGTTACATCAGGACATGGATAATAGAAGGTAACAGTTTCACTTTGTATTCTTAGTTACAGTTCAGGGTTTTACTTTTTATTTAACCTTTATGCATGAGATCATTTTAAATTCACATAAAGTTGTAGGGCAAAGAGTGAATCTGATGCTTTATACCAGTCTCACCTGAGTGGTGCAGTCTAGAATACAAACCTCTTGTGCATTTGTCCCTGAAGATGCATTCAGTGTGAATGTTTTATTCATTCTTTACTTGAACATAAACATACTCTGCCCATGTAATACGAAAGAACATTATGAACATTTGAAAGAAAGCTTCCTGTTTCTTAATCATTTCGATTTTATTTCAAAACAAAAGATGCTCACTTATTTTAAAAAAAAAAGTTGTTATTACGAACAGAGGTTAGTGCTGAGTACTAACCAGTATTCCAGAGACGGTTTTATAGCTTAGTGGGATTTAGAGAAATACAGCATTCTTGTGTTTTGAGTTGTGTGGGGGTTTCATTTTGTTTTTAAGGCTTTCTTTGTAACCCCGGCTATCCTGGCACTCATTCTGTAGTCAAAGTTGGCCTTTTTTTAAGATTACTTTCTAGTTTGTATATATTGCTCCTCCACATGACTGTTCCTGCACCCTTTTCCAGTTGTGTACCTTGGGTAGCACTGCCCTATGATGAGGTGCATGGGATCCATTTGGTAGAAGTTAGTGTTAAATTCATGAACTTGGCCTTCCTACCAGCCTCCAACTACAAAGTTAGCAATCTTCATTTCAGAGTTAGTAATCATTCTTTTTTTTTATCTTTTTCCTTTCTTCCAATACAAATAAGAACAACCAAATTCTGCTGCTAATCTCCGATTTGTTCTTGAGTGGACATGGAATAAGGTGGTTCTCACAAAAGAAGAATTTGATAGGCTTTGTAAGTATTAAGTCTGTATTTGGGGTAAATTTTAATAGTTAATTAATCTTGATGTTGTAATCACAGATAGAACATTTGTTTGAGACAAGGTAGGTGTCAGTAACCTCAGCAGTTGTGAACCTCACTAGTTCAGTGGTTCTGAACCTGTGGGTAGCAATCCCTGAGGACAGCCGACCTTTTCACGGGAGTTACATATCAGATATTTATATTACAATTCATAACAGTAACAAAATTACAATTATGAAGTAGCAACAAAAACAATTTTATGGTTGGGGGTGGGTGAGTCACCACAATATGAAGGACTGTATTAGGAAGGTTGAGAACCGTTGCTGTAATCCATGCTTGCCCTGGACTTCTGGTGAACCACCTTTAACCTCCAAGTGCTTCCAGGCATGAGCTACCACATCTGATTCAATCGCAGTAGTTTTACTATTTGAGAATGTAGAGTCTTAAGATTTACAGTCCTAGAAGAAAACATTTATATTAAAAGTATATATTAAACAATTTTTAACCAAAGCTTTTTACTGGAAATACATTAATTAATAAGCTACATTATGTGCCGTCACACCAGGCTATAGATCAGCTGTTGTTGCAGTTTTAAGTGTTTGTGCTGGTTAATGGAGACCTTGTGTTGTGAGGTGATTTTGTTTTTGATTTTGTTTTTAAGACCTCTTATAATTCAAGTGCAGATAAAGTATTAGAAGAAAACTAGAAACTGATTTGAGGGACCCAGAAATTAGGATGTCATGCTTATTAACGTAAACACACATCTTACGGCATGTAGCCGTTCTGAAGATAGGGTGCAGACCTGTGTAGACCGTAGTCTTACATTGACTCTAGTTTTATATTGAAAACACCTGTGTTTCTAGCATATAAATTCTAAGTTCTAGCTTATATTTGTAAAGTCTGTCATTCTTCGAGTAATGGGACCTAAGAAATATGCACATGAATTGTAAATTACTGTGTTGAAGCTAATGTTGTATTTCATCCTTGGAGGTGTGCCGCTGTTTGACGGTTCCTGTCGCTTCATCGACCCACAGACCATTCAGTCCATCCAGCAGTGCCATTTACTGCTTAGCAACCTCAGTACAGTTTTAAGCTGTTTTGCAATGGAAGCCCAGGGTATCACTGAGAGAGGTGTGTATAGTATACAAATGAGTGTTTTATTAAATTTTACTTAATTTACTTACAGTTCTTGTTTACTTGGTAAGACATTGTATAAAAGAGGAAATTCGCAAAAGGAGAAACATTTAACTTATGTGTATATATGTAGAGTATATGTGAATGTGAGTGCATTCTTGCCATGTTGTATGGATGACACAAGGCAACTCTGACTGGTTCTTTTTGTCTACTTTGTGTGTATCCTAGGGATTGAACTTAGGTCTCCTCACTTTTTTAACAGGTACCGTTACACACCGGACCATCTTAGTGGCCTTAGAATTTACTACCAGTAGAATTTAAAATTTGAAGTTAACATGTATTTATGTATTGAAAGAAGTGACTTGTTTTTTTGGTTTTTGTTTTTGCTTTATTTTGCCATTTCAACAAAGGAAAAGGTACAGTTTCACTTAAAGGCCTAATTTGAGTAGTCTGTTTTCAATCTGTTTTAATTGCATTTTGCATGAAACCGCTAATTGTGATTTGCATAAAAATACCTATTTTAGTCAGTGAGTTATCTTAACATTTTAGAGATTTGCTTAACCTCACTGTGGTTCAGTGTATACTAAATACAGATTAAATTATATATGCATACTGTTGATTATTTTGATTTGTCATTTGTGGTTGATAAAGCAAAAGTTACATAGACAGTATTAATTCTTTTTTCTAGGACTGGTGGACTTGAGCAATAAGCATATGGTTACCCAACTTATCTGTCAGTATGCACAAATGGTTCTGTGGTTCTGTCACTCTGGCCTTTTACCTGAAGGCTTAGGTAAAGTATTTAATATATGAATATCTAGTGAGACATCCTAACTCCATAATGTTACTGTTGGCTTCTGAGCCTTTATACTATATTGTCTAGTCTTCATTCTCTGTTTTTGTATCTTCATTGCCTCACAGAGGCTATGTATATATTCATTGGATTAACATGTACAGTGAGAGCAAATTTAAGAAAACATGGCTTCTAAATATGTCACTCCCTATAACTTAGATCATGAAACTATGTTTTTTATAACCTAATTTACTGATGTCTTCAGTATTTCTAGTTTGAGAAAGGGTCTCATTATATGTCCCTGTCTGGCCTGAAACTCATGGAGACAGGTCAGGCTAATCATGGTTTCACCCGTCTCTACCTCCTGTATGCTGGGACTCCCTAACATGCCTAGCATGTGTAATCTCTTAATATGGCTGTCTGTCTTTTTCAAAACAGAGTATCACTATTTAGCTCTAGCTGCCCAGGAATTCACACCAGATCCACCTGCCTTTGCTTTTAGAGTACCAGGATTAAAGGTTATTGATACTTGTCATCAATTAAGTGTCTCTTTTAATCTAGTAATATAAATACTGAGAGTTAGAGGCTTGAGAAATCAGTATAAACTTTTATAGAGTTGTAACAAAGACCCAACTCCTTGTATTTCTGAGAAGCACAGTAGATTTTACTTCAGTTGCTCTGTTTACTGCATGTGCAACTGTTGTCTTTATACTTCACTTACATTCTCATCTGGGTAAATAGTAAATATTATTTATTGGAAAGTCTCTTGTGCCACAGGAGTAAAATTACTAGGAGTACTTTCTAGGCTGTTAAGATCTACCGAGCATCCTCGTTACAAACTTCTTGTGTTGATTAAATTTTAGCAGGACTAGGCCAGATGGTGTGGTGCACATCTTTAATCCTAGCACTTGGAAGGCAGAGGGAAGCCTGGTCTACAGAGCGAGTTCAAGGACAGCCAGAGCTGCCTAGAGAAACCTTGCTTCAAAAAAACAAAAACCAAAAAAGGCGTGGTGGTGCACACCTTTAATCCCAGCACTTGGGAGGCAGAGGCAGGTGGATTTCTGAGTTCGAGGCCAGCCTGGTCTACAGAGTGAGTTCCAAGATAGCCAGGGCTACACAGAGAAACCCTGTCTTAAAAACAACAACAAAAATAAATTTTAGGAAGACTAAAAATTTATTAAATAATTACAGTAAAGTCAGTTATGACCTTAAGTTTCGAGATATTTTGGCAATATTGCTAACTTTTTCTCCAACTTTAATAAAACCCCCAGATGATGCTCTGCAGCTGTCAAGACTACGCTACAACTACCCTGCAATTCAGAACTACTATACAAGTCGGCGGCAGAAGTGTGAGCGCTCACCCAGGTAAAGGCAACCAGCCTGACCAGATATTCACTCTCACATAGTCATGTATTGTCATAACTGACATTAACCTGATTCTGTACTTTTTTATTGAAAATAATTTTTTAGATAAAACATTTAAAAAGATAAAATAACAAACCTGCTTAGGACACATATAATAAATGAACAGAAAATCTTAAAAAGCCAAAATCAACAAAACAAGAGACACACACATTGACAAGCACAAAAATCCCCTAAAAAGATATAAGTAAAAGACTGTAGGGTAAGAAGAAAATGGACAGACAAAGCATCACGAGTCAACAAGTGCCATTGAGTTGACTTGTGTTAGCTGTCTACTGCTGGGCATAGGGCCTTGCAGATGATATGAAAGTATGTGTAGGAACCTTAAAAATTCCACCAAGAAACTTCTGTAGCTGCATTCAGCAAAGTAGCACGGTACAAAATTTATGCACAAAATCACTAGCCTTCCTATATATAAAGGACAGGTAAGAAAGAAATTGGGGAAACAGTGCCTTTTACAATAGTCTCATAAAAGAAAATATCTTGGGGTACTCTAATCAAGAAAGTGAAAATTTTGTATAATTAAAACATTTAAGATACTGAAGAAAGAAATTAAAGATTCAGAAGCTAGAATGGTCTCCCATGCTCACTGATTGGTAGGGTTAAATAGTAAAAATGGCATCCAGTCTAATGTCTGCAGTTTTAAACTAGAGCATACTATCATATTTTCTAAATAAGATGATATCCATGAGTGATTTTTCAGAGGAATTTGTAGAATGACAGTTCTGCCTCGAAGAACTATCATTTGGAAAAAAAGATTGAAATCTTCTACTCAGCAAAAACCTGAAAATATATGAATTTGTTATTTTTAACAGTTTTCAAAACTTCAGTCATGTTTTTTTCTTCTTATTTTTTTATATTTTTCTCATATAAGTTAAAGAATAGCCTAATTAATTGCTTTGAAATAATTAGGGTAGAAGGAATATTTAGAATCTGATCCCGTCTCTGGGATTTACAGTCTTCTTCCTCAGGTTGGAGTGAAAGAATTGTAGAAGACCAAGTAACATTTAGGGTAGGATTCACAAACACCGATTCTGGGTGTCTTAAGTCAGATTCTCCTGGGAATGAGCTGTAATGGTAATACAGTGAATTTTGGACTTCACAGTGCATTAGTGTAACTATTCTAGGATAATGAACATGAATGTGGGAAGTTGATGGGGGTTTTGGTTTTATATTTTTTATTTTGTTGTATCTTCAAACAGTGAGTTGCTCAGGGTGTTGAATTAACTGTGGCTGACCATCACTTTGAACTTGATTGATTCTCCTACCTCAATCTTACATATGCTAAGATTTACTCTGGTTCTAATCATACATATTCTAAATTTGGTAGCTGTTAATTTTGTGTGTGTCCTTTGGAGGACTTTTCTACATTTTCCGATGCTTTATTTGTAAGCTACAATATGAATATAAAGTAATGTATAGGGCACTTGGTATATGTCCGTCTGACTCTTCCGACTGTTTCAGTAACTAGAAACTGTTCCTGCTGTTGATAACAGTAGGGGAGGAGATGGGCAGGAATGAAACCTGTGTGTCTCATTGTAAGTGCTCAGAAGCACATAGCTGAATGAACACACCAGGATTTAGCTCTGAGCTGGAACAGAAATATCTTACTACCTGGGGCTACTAATAATTCATTCAGAATGGTAGAAAATAGAAGAGTCAGCCATTTTGCTGGTTTGGTCCCATTCTTTCCTTTACTGGCTGGTGTGGTAATGACTGAACTTAAGGATATTTTTCTGACCAATGCTACTTTTATTTCTACAGTCCCATGATACTAAATGAAGTCTGTTTTTCACCTGTCTTTTGATAATTTTATAGTTTTTAAGCATTTGGTGCTTACTGTTTTGATATCAACAGTTATCATTAATGCAGATTATTTTTAACATCTCCCATGTTGCAGAGGGAAGTGGAACCACGACTGCTTGTTGATTGATGGATTAGTCTCTCAACTGGGAGATGAAGTTGAGAAGTTGTGGAAACGGGACGAAGGCGGCACAGGAAGATATCCTCCTGCTAGCATCCATGTAGGTCACAGTGACACGGCCTTTTACAGAGTGAATGGAGGGGAAGAGCTGGCGGTTCATGCTGGACATAGGCTAGGGAACATGAACATGAAGAAAAGACTAGAAGATGCACTGACGGATTTATCTTTCTCTTTTATAGGCATTACTTGATATATATTTATTAGAAAACATTACTGAAGCAAGCAAACATGCTATTGTATCCTTTAAACTTTATTATTTGTACATCACCAAAATTCTAGTAATAGAACTCTCAAAATAGCTAACCTCAATCTCATGAAATGTTTTCTTTTTTTTCCCTACTTAAATGTGTATTTTTTGTGTGTGATTCTTTTAAGATTTATTTATTATTTCTTTATTACAAGTACACTGTAGTAGCTGTCTTCAGATGCACCAGAAGAGAGCGTCAGATCTCATTACGGGTGGCTGTGAGCCACCATGTGGTTGCTGGGATTTGAACTCAGGACCTTTAGAAGAGCAATCAGTGCTCTTACCTGCTGAGCCATCTCACCAGCCCCTTAAATGTGTATTCTTAACTCAAAATTAGTGGACAGGCTCAGATGGCTGATAATAAAAGTACATGAAAATTACTATTTTAGGCTACTTATTCTTGGAGTAGTAACCATGCCTTTTATCAAATTATCAAATGTGTATAAAACAGGCTGCTCTTGAGACACGCAGTTGGGATGAGAGAAGTCAGTGCATGAGTGGTGGGCCAGGCCGTGGGTTTCATCTCCAGCTTTGGAAGGAGAAAGTGGAACTTACTCAGAGTACTGCTGGAGCAAGCTCCATTCTCAATGGAGTTAATTTAAGTGCTGAAAGTCAGTAACATTGAAAGTTTACTAGGGAACTGGAGAGATAGCTAAGTAGGTAAAGTACTTGTTATATAAGCATGAGGACCCGAGTTTAGATTCCCATCACCCATGGAAAAGCTAAGACAGTATTGTCTGCTTGTAGTCCCAGTGTTAAGGAAGCAGACATCAGAAGCCTGGATTCTATGGCCTTGCAGGCCAGTCAGTGGAGTCACGTGGTCAGATCCACGTTAAATGTGAGAGAAAGACTTGCTGGGGGAAAAGAGTGAGCAATATCTGAGCTATCAGCACAGCATCTAACCTCTGACCTCTGTCCGCATGTGAGTGTGCCATAAGCACATGGATACATACACTCATACGGCATACGCTCACACACACACATACCTCATGACCTCCGTCTGCATGTGAGTGTGCCATAAGCACATGGATACACACTCATGGCATACACTCACACACAAAGTCGTTTTTAAACTTAGCTTAACACAGCATTAGGCATTATTTGAATCCTGTGCCTCTTATCAAATTGAAAAGATAGTCTCCTGCAGTTTAGGTTAACAGTTTAGGTTAGATATGAACATCAGAAAAGAGCAAGTCTCATATCTTGATCTGTATCTTGTGGCAGTGTTTGTGCTAAAGCCCTTTTAATGTCGTATTATTTGTCATAATTTATATAAGATGTTTGTTGTATTTGCTTAAGCTGCCAGCTTTGCCCAATAGAGTTTGATCTATAACTTTTTAAAAATTTACTGAACAAGTTACTTGAATTTACTATTTGTTTTAATGAACAGGATGGGTTTTTTTTGTTTTTTTGGGGGGGTGGTTTTTCAAGACAGGTTTCTCTGTATAGCCAACAGGATGTATTTTTGTTCAGTCTTTTTTTTGTGGTAAAATATAGAGGGTAAATAAGGTTGGCAGGGACTCCTTTTGCCCATGTTTAGTAAACTGGATCCATCCCTGATATCCCTAATGGCCTTGTAAGTTTTAAGTTTCTTAAACCTTGTCATTCTACATTCTGCTCCATACTCTAACTATATACATGGTTTTTCTTTTGTTATTGTCCTTAATGCTTTTTTTTAAAAGACCATTTATTTGCTGCTTGATATTATGTATTCCTTTCCAAATAAAACGGATACCCCTATTGAATCTTTCCCAACTGCCTTTGCTATTTCTTGGGGCCAAGTTAAGCTAGTTCAAGGATTTTGGCTGCTAGATCATAATGACTATGAGGTAAGTACCTCACTAGGGTGTAAGCTTTCGTAGGTTAGTATACCAGAAAATGTATAACTAGGTTAATTTTGACATAGGATGCTGTCTTTGTCTAGAAGTAATTCAAGAACTCACTGTAAGCAACAAGAACACAAGTTCATAAACTCGGGCTACTTGCTATTTAAAGAATGAGTCATGCAGGTGGATGTTTGGGAATGGTGCAACAAGGCTGTTATGTTAAAAGATTTGTTTGGGTTCTGGTGTGAGCCAAAGAAGACAAAATTAGTTGATGGGTATGAAATTGGTGAAGAAGGATTCTATATAGGAGGCCTCAAAATATACTATTTCTGATAAACCTTGGGTCTTTGACCTCTTCCATAGACTAGATACTTTTACATTTACACTTAACTAATTTTGATTTCTTAATACTACTTGCCTTATTTAGCCAACTACCTTGTCTAAATACTAAAGACTGTATTTATAGTTAACACTTCATCATTTTGCAGAATGGTTTAGACCTTCTGTTTCACCCAGTTACTGCAAAGCCTGCATCGTGGCAACATTCAAAGATAATTGAAGCCTTTATGAGTCAGGGAGAGCACAAACAGGCTCTCCGGTATCTTCAGACGATGAAGCCAACAGTGGCCAGTAGC
Organism: Mastomys coucha; assembly: GCF_008632895.1. Lineage (NCBI taxonomy): Eukaryota > Metazoa > Chordata > Mammalia > Rodentia > Muridae > Mastomys > Mastomys coucha. Next base: position 76,665,495 of record NW_022196891.1, on the reverse strand, counting down.
AATGATGTTATCCTTCACCTCACTGTTCTGCTTTTTAATAGGTAAGTACATCTTGAAAATAGAAGCTCTTGCAGGCAGTGGTGGCGCATGCCTTTAATCCCAGCACTTGGGAGGCAGAGGCAGGTGGATTTTTAAGTTTGAGTTCCAGGACAGCCAGGACTACACAGAGAAACCTTGTCTTGGGGGAAAAAATGGAATTGATGGAATAGATAGTAAAAAATATATGTAATCAGGTGATGTGGCATGTACCTATAAACTTATGGAGAATTATGACCAGCCCTGGATACATGAGACCCTTTCTCAAGAAAACAAAAATACATAATTTTACATTGGTCACATTATCTTATAAGACAATACATGGTGCCTTTCACCAAGTAAAGAGTGTGTGCTTGGCTGAGACCAGCGACTACTTAGTATCTGCTGCTTATTAACAACATAAACTGTCTCTTGCATGAACAGATTAGGTTAGGTGTGGACTTAAGAGCAAGTGTCCTATCTTAATGCTTAAACCAGATTTGAGCAAATATTTTTCCCTAGAGAGCTTTTGTTTTTATTTGTGTGTTTGTGTGTGTGTGCTTTATATGTAAGTATGTATACATACCACGTGTGTGCATGTAGAAACAAGAGGTCATCATCAAGTGTCTTCCTCTATTGCTGTATAATGAATATTCCATAGACTGGACATTCAAGGATTCATTTCTAGCAAGCCAACACTATCACCACCATCAATCACTGACTTCATAAGTGCAGAATAGAGTGACTCGATGTTGTTAAAAGTTGGAGAACATTACATCAATGAAGATGATTGCTTTTTTGAGAGTAAAAACTACTTTGAAGAAAGTAGCTTTTTTTTTATTAACTTATTTCATTGTGCAAGAAACTATTCCTAAGCACTCTGCATTTCTCATTTCTGAGTAAGAAGAGAGTAGCCACCAAAGAAAACAAACTGCTTTACAGTGAGTTATTCAATAAAAGTTCAGGGCAAGTCCTGTCGTAAGCACATGATTACTTAATCTCCCCCAGATACCTGCATCTCTAATCCAAATGTTTATTCTCTGTGTCCTTGAACCATAGTAGTTATATTTGGGGAATCTGAACTTAAATATAAAAGGTTAGGCCACATAGTAATCTTTCTAGCATTCAAGGATTGGTGATTGGATAATCATGATTAGAAATAGCTGATAGTTGAAATTGTTTCAATATTTCAAACATACAATAACCCCCTCTCTGAGAATATGCTATGTAAGTGAGGTAATCCTGTGGCTTTTAACTACTTATATTAATGATACTGCTAGTAATTATGCTAAATCCTTAAAAATGCTACTGGGACCAATCTGTAGCTCAAGCCAGCAAAAGCGCCTGTCTGTCAGGCAAGCCTGATGAATTGGGCAAAGCACACATCGAGGAAGGAGACTCCATAGTTTGGACCTCCACATCACATGGACACGTGCCATATATGCACATGTTCACAGAGTGATAGGGGAGATGTTGTTCAGCAGCCATTTACCAGGGCATAGTTTGTAAGAGGATAATCTAAAGTAAACCTCTAAAACAAGTCTGTTAGTGGGATTGAGTTGAACACTGTATTAAGTTCTCTTGCTGTGATAAAACACCATGACCATGGCAACTTACAGGAGAAAGTTTATTTGGGCTTGTGCTTCCAGAGAATCATCATGGCAGGGAGCTAATTATCAAACTTACTTCGTCTGGCAAGGCCTCTCCTAACGGTGCCACCAGCTGGTGAGCAAGTGTTGATCCGTGCGTCTCTGTGAGACTTACTCAAATCCCCTCAGACACAGACTGTACCTGATGGTGGGAACTCTTGAGTAAGAAGCACTGCTTCATTTAAATGGAGTTCCTTCTCCCAGAAAACAGTTCAGAGCTTCCACTTGATGTCTTCAGCTGTTACCCAAGTTTTCCACTTAGACCTTGGTTTAGATCAGCCGAAGTCACCAACTTCCAAGCTATGCTCCTTACTTCCCCCAATACATTGTTAGTGTATACACACACGTCACACACACACGTCTCCACAATTTTGTTCCAGTGTTGTTTGTCCTAAGTGTCACTACCACAATATCCTGACTTTTCCATGTCAAACCACACAAACTTTCAGTTCTTTTTGCATGTTAGCTTCTACTTTGTGTTTCTGCTACATAACACTTAAATATTAGAAAGCTGCTTAAAATTGAGGTTCCCAGATACAGCCAGACATAATGGTACATGCCTTTAATCCCAGCACTGGGAATGCAGAGGCAGGTAGATCTCTGGGAGTTCAAGGGCAGCCTTGTCTACAGAGTAAATTCCATAACAGTGAATTCCAGAACAGCAAAAGCTAGAGAGTGAGATCCTGTCTTGGGCGGGGTGGGGATAGTACTGGGGTGCGCAGTTGTCTTTTTGACCTTAGCAAGACTCACTGTGTATCAGTATTAAGTAAACTTTCAAGTGTTTTTAGTTGCACGTGTGATTATCTTCTGAGACTCTAAGCAGGTGACTCTCCCACGTTACATGGCTTTTTGAAACTTTGGTACTGATTCCAGATGCATGGTTGAGGCCTGGAACTTACTGCGACAGAACTCAAACAGAGTAAATATAGAGGAATTACTGAAGCACGCTTACGAAGTTTGTCAGGAGATGGGCTTAATGGAGGATTTACTGAAGCTACCATTTACAAACACTGAGCAGGTAACCACTGATCAGTATAAACTTAAAAAGGAATTTAGGGTAAGCTGATAGTTTATAAAATCTTTATTTTTTTTCTTCCTAGGAATGTTTAGTGAAATTTTTACAGTCCAGTACCAGTGTTGAGAATCACGAATTCCTTCTAGTTCACCATTTACAGCGTGCCAATTATATTTCTGCTTTGAAACTAAACCAGACTCTGAAGAATAATCTCATGGTATGATTAATGTTGTCTCATTGTATGAAGCAAAATAATAAGGGAAACTGAAACCTTTTTTACTTATTTTACAAGAGCTTACAGTTTAATAACCATTTTGTTTTACATCATCCTGAACTTGAAGGACCTGCCATGGTGTGGTTATTATTGAGAACTTAGTGTTGTCACTTACACTTTTTGCATGTGCCATTATATTCAGATGGGTCCACTCACTGAGAAAATGAAAGGAAGACCACTAGAGAGGAGGAGTTGTACAGAACAGAGAACACTGACCTTCAGAAATTGGACTGGTTCTTAGCTTGTTCTGTGCCTTTTGAGCCTTGCTTTCCTGATGATTGTTGAGAGCTTGTCTGTCAGGTTGCCATGTCTAGCATGTGCACATCCAGGGATGGGCCTGACTGAAGCATTGAGAGAATGAAGGAAATAAGCAGAGATGAGACATAGAAAAGCTAGGATCTGCCGGACTGGGCTCTCTTATGGAGAAGCCACAGCCCCCTGGAAGCTCAGCATGTTTATTATATGCAGTTTAAATGGGACGGCAGGGCTACTACATATAGCTGAACAGGGAAGCTTGATTACTACATATAGATAAACAAGGAATAGGGTTTATAGTGTACAGCTAGATCAAGGAAGGCAGATTTATTTAATTTTGGTCGGACAGTCTTCGGGTCAAGTATCCAGAGGAAGAAAGCTACATTTTCTGTACACAGTGTTAACATCCACAAATGGACCAGAAGAAACCTTTGCCTCTACAACTAATGTATATATGTGTCAGGGGTGTTTCCCATTTTCCGGTGTATGAGGCATTTTGTCTTGACATGTCTGTGGCCATGTCAGCAACACAAGTTCACTCAGAACTAACCCAACTTGGACAAAACGTGTTACATTGTTAGTAGAAGTTGTGAAGTGGCAGAGTTTGGTAGTGGGTATTTGGGATGTATAAATGTGTACGCAATTAAGGAGGTATATGAAATCTGAAGTGGAAAAATGTAGATAAAGAAGAAACTAGAGGACATTCATAATTAAAATTTCAGGAATAAATCTGTAGCAGCAACTAAAATTAAAGCTTTAAATTATAATGTATTTAATAGAGTGATCGTGACCCTCGATTGCGGGAGAGATCGGTGACTCGGAATTCTATATTAGACCAGTATGGGAAAATCCTACCTAGAGTCCAGAGAAAGTTAGCTGTTGAGCGAGCTAAGCCTTACCATCTGTCAACATCCTCAGTTTTTCATGAAGGTAAGATTTCATTGTCAAATGCTTACACTTGGGCTAGGGAAAATCCTGAGTGATTCCTTCCCTTCCTGGAGTCCTCACTATCATTTCCTTGCTTCGTACAGTTAATTGCCTTTCTTTTAATAAAAACCATATTAGAGATACAACTGAGTCCTGTATTTTTATTTTTTAAGTTTCTAGACCCAAACCATTATCAGCATTTCCAAAGAAAGCTGTAACTGGAACAGTGTTAACAAGATCTACGTTCATCAGCAATGTGTTATCTAAAATTGGAGAGGTGTGGGCAAGTCATGAACCAAGAAATGGCATCTCACTTTTTAACAGGTATTCTTTTAATTAACTTTAAACTTTTTATATTTACTAACTTGTGTGGTGGAGGACATGCGTGTCAGAGTGTGTGGAGGTCAGAGGTCTATTTACATGGGTTGACTTTCTCCTTCCACCACATGGGTCCTGGGGAATCAAAGGGGGGCAACAGGTCTTTGTTTGTATAAATATCAATTAAAGTCCTGCCACACATACCCTTTTCTGAGCTGCAGTGGTGTTCCTCAGTGAACCTTCATTGGTAACAAGTTTATTACCAAATGTCAAAAAATGAAAACTTCATTAAGTTATCTACTTTGTTAAAGAAATTGTTTTGTCATTAAGTTTACATTTTACTTTTGTTATTTGTGGGTGCTGTGTGGTAGAGATCAGAGAATTTCCCAGTCAGTTTTCTCCCATGTAAGTCTACCTGCTGAGCCTTCTTTTTGACCCCACTTCAGATTTTCAAATGACTGTATTTATTGTTATTTGGCAACACTTCAGAGAGATACACAAATGTCTAATTTCATAGAACTTTGCCAGTAACCCATGTGACACACAATTTAAAATTGAATATTTTTTCTTTGTAGTCCTAAAACAGAACAGCCATCTCCTGTACTACCCCGTCTGCCACATCCCGAGCTTCCTGAGGCATTTGTCGGAACACCAATTTCAAATGCATCCCAGAGAATTTCTAGGTGAGACTGTCTTGACAATCTTGAAAAAACAGTAGTTATCTTAAACAGGTGATATTTTAAATTCTTTAAGCATTCATTTGAATACTTTCTGTTCTAATTTGGGAGTATAATCATTTTATGAAATTATAAATCAAATTATACTTAACATTTCTGTTTACTTACTTCATGTGGCCTAGTGAAAATAAGCAAACTGTATTAAAGCCCTGAGGAAAGCAAGCTGTCAAACTTTGCTTTGTTGACCACTAAGGATGTTGAAATCTTGGTTGACTAGGTGACAGTTTCTTCTGGGCCTTGGATGCAGTAATAGTTGATCTTATCCAAGAAGTTAATTCTTAAAGTAGTCTTAAGATAATGAAATTGTGCCAGGCAGTGGTGGCGCACTCCTTTAATCCTAACACTTGGGAGGCAGAGGCAGGTGGATTTCTGAGTTCAAGGCCAGCCTGGTCTACAGAGTGAGTTCCAGGACAGCCAGGGCTATACAGAGAAACCCTGTCTCGAAAAACCAAAAAAAATACATACACACACACACACACACACACACAAAATTGTGAGGCTGGATGTTGCACATGCCTTTAATTCCAGCACTGGGGAAGTAGAAACAGGCAAATCTCTTGAGTTCAAGGCCAAGCTATTTTACAGAGAGGATTCCAGGACAGCCAAGGCTTGTTATACAGAGAAACCTTGTCTCAAAAGACAAAACAAACAAAATGAAATTGTGATTAAGTGTGTATTTAAGAATATTGGGTCCCTGAACTGTACTCAATACTCATTACTAACAGAACATTTTTTATTCCTGAACAACATCTACTCATTACAAATTTTCCCTGTTTTGTCAAAATTATACTTATTAATATTAAAATTGAGTTTTTATACTAAGAATAAGGTACTTGGCATTAAAAAAACAGTTGAAATCTGAGATGTTTGGACCTTTTATAGTTGGGCATATTCTGAAAGTTTAAAAAGGCTTTTTGGACTGAATTTAGTTGGATAGATTCTATTATCCCATGAGATGATGGGAAGTTGATGTGAGTGAATGTGACTGATGTTTTGTCTTTTCCATTAGATGTAGTTGTTTCCAACAACCCACTGCCTCTGTCCCCTCTACCTTAGTAACAGAGTGTTGAACAGGAGGCAGTGAGAACTCTGGAGACAGCGTCTATGGGCTTCAGGTCTCCAGTGTAATGAGAAAGCTAATATTAGCTCGGAGGACGGAGCCTATTAACTGTGGTTACATGCCTTTTCAGAAGATGGATGCATTTCCCAGTTCTGTTTTCTATACTGATTTTGAAGAAGTGGTACCAAATAGGTACTGTCACTCAGCCATGGTGTTTTCACAGGCTTACATGGTGCTTTTTGTTTGTTTTGTTTAGGTATATACTAGAAAGTCCATTGTTTGGATCACACCAAAAAGTTGAAGAAATCCCAATACCTAGTGTGATGCTTAGCATTTCCTTTATATAACATTTCTTAATCAGAAATACTTTTTTTCTTATATTTTTGGTTGTGAGCCTGGCCTTTAAAGGCTGAGCCATCTCTCCAGCCCAATACTTTTTTTCTTGATTCTTTTTTAAAAGAATAATTTTAGTCATTGTGTGGAAATGGTTTCTGCAAATATTTCCTCACTGAGTAGCAGTCAAGTCGATGAGTCAGCTAGGCTTTCTTATTTCTGGCAGCCTCAACGCTTGTCGCTTTTCTAAGCATTTTCAGCTGAGGTTTCCCTTGCATTTTGGAGGAACTAAATGATGCTGTTTTTTTGTTGTTGATGTGTTTTGGGTTTGTTTTTTGAGACAGGGTTTCTCTATGTAGTCCTGGCTGTTCTAAAACTAGCTCTATAGAGCAGTCTGGCTTCAGATCTGCCTCCCTTTACTTCCTTAATGCTGAAGTTAAAGTTGTGCACCACCACTACCCTGTAAGTTGAGCGTGATGCATGCCTATAATCCTACCACTTCAGAGGCAAGGCCAACAGGCTCGAGAGGTCAGGGTCATCCTTGGCCACACATACACAGACACTATTCAGTAAAACACTGAGAACAGCTTATGCAAGTGGTCCACCAGATACTGTGACTTGAAGATGACCTTGAAATTTAAATTATAGGTAAAGTGAAGGTGAGCAACTAACTGGAGCTCTTTGTTTTAAATTGTTACCTACAGTTCCTAGTTCTTTTTTCCTTTTGAAAGAATGTCAGACTTTTTGTTTGTTTTTTGTTTTTCAAGACAGGGTTTCTCTGTGTAGCCCTGGCTGTCCTGGAACTCACTCTGTAGACCAGGCTGGCCTTGAACTCAGAAATCCTGCCTCTGCCTCCCAAGTGCTGGGATTAAAGGTGTGCGCCACCACTGCCCGACTTATGTCAGATTTTTTAAACTAATGCTGGCAGTTTATTACATTAATATACTTTCTTAAGATTAGGTTTACATCTTATGGTATTTAATAGTGCGCACACAAATATCTGTTTCTATTCAATTACAGATTACTGGATTTGGTTGTTCATCCTAATCCCCAGCCTTCTCAGTGTTTGGACTTTATTCAGCAAAGTCCCACAAGATCTCCTTTGTGTCTGCTCTCCAGTTCATTACCATTAAACTCACAGTTTAAAAGGCCACACCAGAATACCTCCAGGCCTTCAGAGTTACTTTTACTTGAGACTCCTCTTATAGTTAAGGTTGGTATTACCTGTCTAGTATCCTAGGGGATCAGCATTGCTGTCAAGTAGCACATAGAAGTTAAGCTAGTTATAGCATAACTCTGGGTATTCAAATGTTTTAATTTTAATTCTTATGGTTATATTTTTTCTCTCCCTTTGATTTATTTTGTTTTGTTTCATTTTCAATTTTTTCAAGACATTTTCTCTTGGTGGCACTGTCTGTGCTGGAACACAGATCTGCCTGCCTCTGCCTCCTTTGCTGGGATTGATGGTATGCGCCACCACTGCTACCTGGCTATAGTTATATTTTTAAAGTACTGTGTTTTTACTTTCTTCATGACTGATTAAGTTTATACTTTTCTGCTTAATATTAATAATGCTTAGAAAATAATGCAAGTCTGGATATGATGATCATAAATTGTCCTTTTAAAATTGCTTTTGTGTTTTTGAATTGTTTGTATGTATATAATTGTTGTTGATCCTCATCATGTTTGTATTTTTTCTTCCAAATACTTACTATGTTGGTGTTTTTTCTTGCAAATACTTTGTTTTTAGGCTTATTTTCACTTGTTTCACTTTGAGCTACTATTGACAGGTGATCTTTTAAAAGGCTTTTATTCTATTGTCCTTCATAAATTTTACTAAGAAGAAAACAAACCCAAACTTATAGTGACGGGTAGCAGTTAGCATATACATTTTTCATTTTCCAAGTATTTTTGCATATGGTGCCTTAGTTCTGATGTTAGTTTGATTCTGCATGAGGGTTTTCGTTAGTTTGGTTTGTGGGGGTATTTTTGGTTGGTTGGTTGGTTTGGTTTTTTTGGGACAGGATCTCACTAGTCACCCAGGCTGGACTAGAACTTAGATGCAGCTCAGAGTGGCCAAGAATTTGTGATCCCCTTGCCTTAGCTTCCTTAGTTTTGAACCACTACTGTGCCCAGTTTCTTGTGTAATAATATGGAATAAGTCTCAGGGTTTATATTCTCTGTGGCTAGAATCAGAGGAAATTAAAACAGTTTATTTATTTTTATTATTATTATTATTTTTTCTCTTTGAGCAGGGTTTCTCTATGAAGCCCTGGCTGTCCTGGAACTCACTCTGTAGACCAGACTGGCCTTGAACTCAGAAATCCGCTGAAATCCGCCTGCCTCTGCCTCCCAAGTGCTGGGATTAAAGACGTGCGCCACCACTGCCTGAATTACTCTCTGGAATTACTGTCTGCACTTGTGTAACTTACTTATAAACACTAATACTGGGCTTCTCTTTGCTCTTCATCATAGAAAGCTAAATCTTTGGCTCTGTCAGCTACATCTTCTGGATTTGCCGAGTTTACTCCTCCATCCATCCTTAGGTCTGGTCTTCGAACAACACCTTTAGCATCTCCCTCTTTGTCACCTGGGAGATCTCTTACTCCACCTTTCAGACTTAAAGAAACTAGGATTTCATTCATGGAGGAAGGCATGAACACACACTGGACTGATAGAGTAAGTTTAATAAGTATAACTGAGGTTTTTTGTTTTTTTTTTTTTAATGAACTTTTGGTGGGTAGTCTTGAAACTACAAAGCAGATCTGAAAGAAACCTTTAGAACATGGGCTAAGCCAATATGTATATCTTCTATAGATTAAGTAAAATACTGTGCGTGTTCATGCATGTGTATGTGTGTGTGCGCGCGCGCACTCCTCGCAAGCGCTCCTGTCCTCCTTTATTATTAAAAGGCTGAGAAACTACATATTTGGATATTTGGTGACATTACCTGATAGTTTGGTTTTTGTCCAATATCTTGTTGCTTTTCTTGCCTAATTGGTTAATATATTGAAAGAATGTCTGTGGAGTGCTACTCTAGTTAATATTAATAGAAATCTACCCACTTGATCATTTTTTATCATCTATCCTGTACATTGTATTTTGTTTTAATCAGTGCCAAATTATTCATTAGAGAAATATTAACAAAAATAAGTTTTAGTTACATATCTAAAGAAAGTTTCAGCCCTTACTCCTGCTCCTCTCCCTTGCCTCTTGTCCCCTTTCTCCCCATTCCCTTCCCCATCTCTCCACGTGGTCATGGCCAGCCCCTACTTCTCTACTCTCTCCTTCTCTCTGCCTTTCTCTGCTTCTACTACCCTCTTAATTCCCCTCCCCATGCCCTAAATAAACTCTATTCTATACTAAAAAAAGAAAGTTTCAGAAAGTAGGAAGTGTGGAAAGGATGAGTGGGTGCGGTTCATGTGGACACCGGGGGACTCTGGGGCTTTCATGTGCTTTTCCTAATTCCAGGCTACAGATGATCCAAATGCAAAAGCGTTTGTCAGTACATCTTTCCATAAATGTGGACTCCCAGCAGCAACTGAGTGGATGAAGACCAGTGATAAAAATAGATATTTTCCTCTGGATGTCCCTGCAAAGGGCCCTCAGAAAGTGGTGGCAGAATCACTGGATACCCACTCAAGAGAGGTAGAGAAACTGGATGTGAGCAAAGAAGACAGCACTGCCTCCACCAGGTCAGACCAGACCTCTTTAGAGTATCATGATGCACCATCCCCAGAAGACTTCGAAGGTGGTGTTTTTGTGTCCCCCAAGCCAGCAAGTTCTTCCACTGAACTAACTACTAATTCAACTCTACAAACAGAGAGGGATAACGATAAAGATGTGTTTAAGTCCGAAGGTACTCCTTCAGCTGTGGAGAAACAAATAGGTAGGAATTCTTTGTGCATATTCAAAATTGTCATTGTTACCGACAGTAAAGTTTAGTAATAGAATTTCTAATTCCTACCATAGCAAAGTGTCAAGACTGAATAACTTTCTCAATTTACTAGGTCTTAGACAAGGTAAGTTTGATTTCATCTTATGAAAACGGCTTGCCTTCTTTCATATTTTCATAAGCAGGTAAGACATTTGATGACAGCTTGTATGTGTTGCCCTTTTTATTTCTTGAAAAATTTGTTATTTTTCAATGATGAGGATTATTTGCTTATTAAATATTTTATGTGCTGTAGTAGAAAATCACCTTCTGCAGCCCACAGTCTTTTCTGGCTATTGCCTATCAGTAGTGCACTAATGCAGTACTTGCCTGTGCATCTTACAGAGTGTGGTGGACTGTATTGGCAGACACTTAAAATGCAGCTCATTTCATATTGTTCCAGGGTGTGGAGCCACATGAGCATCAGAGAGGGAGACTTGATTAGAATCAGTGGATCAGATGTCTACTTTGCATTATTAAAAAAAGTTTAAGATTTATTCATTTATTTTATGTATATGAGTACTCACTATAGCTGTACAGATAGTTGTGAGCCTTCATCTGGTTGTTGGGAGTTGAATTTCGGATCTCTGCTCACTCCAGTCGGCCCCAGTCACTCATTCCCTGCTCGCTCCTGCCCAAAGATTTATTATTATAAATAAGTACACTGTAGCTGTCTTCAGAAAAGGGCATGAGATCTCATTACAGATGGTTGTGAGCTACCATGTGGTTGCTGGAATTTGAACTCAGGACCTCCAGAAGAGCAGTCAGTACTCTTACCTGCTGAGCCATCTTGTCAGCCCACATTATTAAAATTTTATTGAGCAGTTTAGGTAAGGTACTTCCTTAGGTCTATAAAACTAAATTCATACAATAAAAATCTGTCATCTGAGCCAGGCAGTGGTGGCGCACGCCTTTAATCCCAGTGCTTGGAAGGCAGAAGCAGGTGGATTTCTGAGTTCAGGGACAGCCAGGGTTACACAGAGAAACCCTGTCTCTGGGGGAAAAAAAAATCTGTCATCTGGCTGGGGATGGGTGTAGCTTAAGTTATTTACCTAACACGTATCAAAGTCCTGGGTTCAATCCCCAGCACCAAATTAAGCACATAGTGTAGGACTGTAATCCCAGCACTAGAGCCCAAGAGCCAAGGTCAAAGTCTTCCTCAGCTGCATAGCAAAAACTAGCCTGAGATATTTGAAACTCTGCTGACCCACCACCCCTCCCTTCTAAAATGTGTCATAAGTAGATTCTCTTTGGTGTTTATGGCCTAGGCGGAATGAAGATTTCATAACAGCTGAGTGAGTCTACTTAGATTGGGATGTCTTAGCAAACATAGACATTAACATTAATTGTTCTAAGAACTTTAGGGTTCTTATAAACGAAAAAAAAAAGTGTCTGTGTTGTGCAGGGTTGTTTATTGTTTATTTTTTGTTTTGGTTTGTTTTGGTTTGGCTTTTGTTTTCCAAGACAGAGTTTCTCTTATGTAGTTCTGGCTGTCCTGGAGCTCTCCATGTAGAACAGGCTTGCCCAGTAATACATTTTTTTTTAAGTGCTGTATTCCACTAAAATATTTAGATGGTCACTATTAATAAGGATGTTCATAGCAGTATCTTTATTAGTTATTTCTGCAATATTAAGCAGTCTCAAATAGAAATCTTCTGGTGAGATACCAACATAAACCATAGAGTGAAATAGATTCAGTTTGAAATCTCAACCTTTAAACATGGTTTGTGTTCTGAGCTAATTGTGAAGATTAATGCTACGGTTTTGTTTTCCACTACCTCCTTGGATGTTGAGAATTGAGTTAATTTAGGGAGACCTGTTACACCCACCAAAAGGGAGAAGTGGGAAGTTAAGAAGGGCCCTTAAGCTAGGCTCATATAGTTAGAAGGAAGTGCTAACAGCCTGATACCAAGGAATTAAAAAAAGAACAAAAGAAGTAGGTCCAGTGATTTCTGTAAAGACATTGACTTCATCTGTGTGGCTTACAGGCTTGGGAGATGCTGTGGTGGAAGCACTTTCAGAATTCAGTCAATTAGACCCTGTTCAAAGAGTTGAAGCTTCTCTTGGTGTGTCGTCAGTCTGTGAAGGGTAAGCTTATGGGGACAAAGGAGGAGGTTGGAGACACGTAGAGCTTGTTGGTAAGAATGTACTGCTGAACCGGGTGGTGGTGGTGCACGCCTTTAATCCCAGCACTTGGGAGGCAGAAGAGGCAGGCGGATTTCTGAGTTCGAGGCCAGCCTGGTCTACAGACTGAGTTCCAGGATAGCCAGGACTACACAGAGAAACCCTGTCTCAAACAAACAAACAAACAAAAAAAAAACAGCAAAACAAAACAAAAAAATGTACTGCTGAGGCTAGTCATGGTGACATACACCTTAATCCTAGCACTCAAGAAGCAGAGGCAGGCAGATCTCTACAAATTCAGGGTCAGCTTGGTCTGCAGAGCAAGTTCGGGACAGCTAGGGCTCTGTTAACACAGAGAAACTCTGCCTTGAAGGAAAAAAAATGAATAAGAAGAAAAGTGTGTACTGCTCTTCCATAGGATCCAAATTCAGTTCTAAGTACCCACATTGAGCATCTCAAAACTGCCAATAATGCCAGCTCCAGGGGATCTGATGTCTCTGGCCTCCTCAGATCTCCTTACATACCCACTCACCACCCACATACATACATATTTAATATAAATAGGGTTGGAGAGAGGCCATCATTTACAAGTACTTGCTGTTCTTTCGTAGTGCCCAGTTTCTGTTCTCAGCATTTGTACATATAAGATGCTTCACAGCTGTCTATAAACTCCAGTTTTAGGATACTGAGTTCAGGTCCTCAGCATTTATATAAAATGATAGTGTATGCAACAGTTCTGGGCCTTGTTTGTTCATCAAACTAGATAGTCACTGAGTTCCAGGTTTAATGAGAGAGTAACTCAAAAAATAATATGGAAATCTTAGAAATCTATATCAAGCAACATACAAAAGACCCAAACATGATTTTGATAGTCATACAAAAATATGCTTAAGAAGTGCCCGCAAAGCCAAGGTGTACTAGGTGATGTCCATCAGTCTTGCTGTCTGAAACATGGTCTAGTTAGGTATGGTGACTGTCTTAGTCAGGGTTTCTATTCCTGCACAAACATGACCAAGAAGCAAGTTGGGGAGGAAAGGGTT
>NW_022196891.1:76624473-76651240 GCF_008632895.1 Mastomys coucha | reverse complement strand
AGGGCACAGTCACAATCAAAAGCAAAACCAATGTCTGGGATCCAACTCACGATCTTCTGGGCTCCTCCTCTAAGGGCTTAACTGGTAACTTCTCCAGCTCTGCCCTTTGCAGCATACAGCTTGTCTTCTGGGCTTCAGATGCCTGTACTCCGCTGCTGCTGCTGTCCTTGGTGGTTATTGCATGGCACTGGCATTCCCAAAACACTGCTGTAACTAGGCTTTACCAATAGCCTCTCAGACTGTTTTCACAGTGCCAAGCCTCAACTCCTTTGCATGACACCTTCAGTCCTGGGCCATCAATTGCAAACTGAGGCTGCACCTTCACTTTTGGCCTTCCATGGCCTCTCACTGTGCCGAGCCTCAGCTGCTCTTCATGACCCCTTCGTGCTGTCAAAACCAGTACCACCTGGGTGACCCTTACACATTACCAAGTCCTGCTGCAGGACAAGGTACAACCATGGCTATCTCTGGAACACAGCCTCTTTGTGCCCTCAGAAAACACTTTCCAGAAGATGTCACCTCAGTGATGCTGGTCTCTTCTTAATCACTGCTAATTTCTTAGCTCCAGCTAACCAGCATCAATACTCCCAGTAATGCAAAGTTTTCACTTTAGCAGTTCTGGTATCTTGTTAATCACAGCTGATACTTCAGCCCCAGCTAACCAGAACTACAGAATCTTCACAATCAGAACAACATGGCCCTGATAAGAGTCTTTAATCTTCCCTCTGAAATTTCACAAGCCAGGCCTCCATCTTCTGCACTGTTCTCAACATGATCTTCCAAGCTCCTACACAACATCCCATAGAGCTCTTAACAACCAATGTCCTGTGCCCAGGACAGTGGCCCCTTGTGAGCTCTTCTAGCTCAAAGTTCCAAAGTCCTTCCACAATCCTCCCCAAAACATGGTCAGGTTGTCACAGGAATACCCCACTATTCTGGTACCAATTTGTCTTAGTCAGGGTTTCTATTCCTGCACAAACATCATGACCAAGAAGCAAGTTGGGCAGGAAAGGGTTTATTGAGCTTACACTTCCACATGGCTGTTCATCACCAGAGGAAGTCAGGACTGGAACTCAAGCAGGTCAGGAAGCAGGAGCTGATGCAGAGGCCATGGAGAGATGTTTCTTACTGGCTTTCTTCTCCTGGCTTGCTCAGCCTGCTCTCTTATAGAACCCAAGACTTCCAGCCCAGGGATGGCACCACCCACAAGGGGCAATTGAGAAAATGCCCCACAGCTGGATCTCATGGAGGCACTTCCCCAACTGAAGCTCCCTTCTGTGATAACTCCAGCCTGTGTCAAGTTGACACACAAAACCAGCCAGTACAGTGACTCAGGTAGGCTGAGAGGGGAATGAGAGTTCCAGGTCAGTCTGAGTTATTATAAGGAGACTGTCTCCAGCGGTGAAGAGAACACCCAGGCTAGCAGATTGGTTGTAGTTCCTAATTATACTCAATTGTAAGGTTACATTAAAGTATATACAACTCACTGCTTCCATTATGGAGTCAGCTGTCCTAATCAATCAGTATGATCACTGGAGCCATCCATCATCTTTGTTTTGTTCAACACTTTGAATAACACTGTTGTGGAGTATAAACAATGACAGCTATAATACTTTGAGGCACTACGATCAATTTAATAAAACTAGCCCACATAGAATTTTAGCTTGTAAGACACAGAATAGCTCATTGCCTTATGAGTGAGCAGTGGGGTCTGATACTAAAAACTACCCACAAAACTTGGATGATCACCTTTGTCAAACTCCGACAGACATTTTCTGCTGAGGATAAAAATGTAGTAGCTGAAATCTTCCAGTACTTCAACAAAAATAGTAAGAAAAGTAAAGGATTGTCCTGATTTTTTGTTGTCATTGTTCCTTATTTTGTAGCTTTTCATTTTAATTAAAAATGTTTCAGTAGCTTTGGACAGTTACAGCAATCAAGAAGCAAGTGATTATTCATATTAGAAAAGTTTGTTTCATTGAAAATCTAGATGAATGTCAATATTTAGCAAGCTAGTTTCTTTTTTTATTTGTTGTTTGTGTTTCTTTTTGTTTTTCGAGACAGTTTCCTCTGTATAGCTTAGCCGTCCTGGACTTCATTCTGTAGACCAGGCTGTCCTCAAATTCACAGAGATCTGCCTGCCTTTGCCTCCCTCTGCCACCACCTGGACAAGCTGGTTTTTGGGTAAGTTGTGAAGATTTAGCTGTTGCGTGTTAGTCATCATTACATCCAGATAACAATATTTAATCTCCACACTCACGAAAATCTCTGCAAATGTTTCAGAGACTACTTTCTTGGGAATATAGTGTTTTGTGCTATCTTTAAGACTCAGCATACTTTAGTTGGGGCTTGGAGAAAAGCCCGAGTGATGGATAACTGCTGGGGTATTCTACAGCTTATTGTCTGTTCTGAGTCATTTATCTTAATATTTCCAGTTAGTACTAAAGTGCTGATGCCGAACCTTCCAAGTCGTAGGAAGTACTGGACACTTGACAGACCTATCTAAAAATAAAGACATGTGATTTCTGTAATTACAGCACTTAGCCAGCCTTTTGTTTGTACTTTTAAGGCCATACACAGTTTTTTACAGAAGGCCAAACTGAGGAGAGTAGGAGAAAAAAATGCAGCAGTGTTTCTAACTCTCTTGTAAATTTTATAAAACTTCAAATGCTCTTTGATAGTGGGTTCTGAATTCTAGTTTTTATAACAAAGTAGCAAGTAAGAAGAAGATAGGCCAGATGGAGTCTCATTCACTAAAGTGTGCATTTCTTTTTCTCAAGGGAAACCTCCACTTCACAATCCAAGACATCAGTTCTGGATGGAATAGTGTCTGTTGAGAGCCGAACTTCCATACTTACTTCTGCTTCCACTCCAGCAGACCACAAAGAATGTATGTACCATTCAGGACTTGGAATCAGTACTTTAAAGAATATTATTAGACTTTTCCTTTCTTTTCTCAATTCTCCTCTGGCTAGCTTCTATGGAGTAAAAGCATTTTAAGGATATCAGCTATCAAAAGTTTATTCAGAGCATGGAGAGGGGAGTTATGAGGGTAGTAGAGGCTGGTCATGAGCACATTGGAGAGATGGGGGAAGAGAATGGGGAAGGGATGTGGAGAGGGTGAGGGGACAGAGTGGGAGCAAGAAGGGAAGAGAGGAACAAGAGTGAGAGCAAAGAAACTTAGGAATAGGGACCTTGATGAATTTTATGAACATATTTTCCTTTGGAACATGAAAGAATAGCATAGCAAAATAAAATTACCAGTTCATAGCAGTTTATTCAAGGAAATCAATAAATATATTACATAAGTCAAATGTTTAATATAATCACTTTGTTTTATACAAATATGAAAGTGGTATTTTTATTCTGTGGGTTCACAGTTGGATAGAAGGAAAACACATGGAATGTCGACTCCCAAATACATTTCTTATATATTAGCTCACTTAATCTTCTTAGCATTCTACTTTGATGGCACTTTCTAGATCTAGAGCCCATATCACCACTATTGCACCTTTTGCCCTGTCATAGTGTGAGTGATATCTGGGGCAGGCTTGTGCATTGTATCTCAAGGTTGAGAATATGCTATACAGGAGCGGGAGAGATGGCTCAGTGTTTAAGAGCAATGACTGTTCTCCCAGATGTCCTGAGTTCAGTTCCCAGCAACCACATAGTGGCTCACAACCATCTGTCATGGAATCTGATGGCCCTCTTCTGGGGTATCTGAAGACAGTGTACTCATATACATAAAATAAATAAATAAATATTTAAAAGAAAGAAAGAATATAATAACACTGTAAATTCTAGGACATCCTGGTCTACATGACAACTCTAGTACAGCCAGGACTACTACGTAGAGAGACTATCTCAAAAATAAATAGGAACAACAAAAAGAAAATGAAATGGAATGTATATTTTTTGTAAAATAATCTGGGGAAGATTCTTAACATGTAAAGTAAAACCCAGGTTACTCCTTTTTGCCTCTGTTACCAGTTTATACTGTATTCTTAGATCTGTTGTGCTTTAGAAAGAGGGAATAGTGGGTGACTACAAGGTGCACAGATCTGAATGAGACTGCTTTGGTTTCGTAAGTCAGGTCTGCACTTCATTGTAAGACTAAGCTATTCCTGGGTATGTTTTGTCTGATGAATGCTATTTTCATGTAAAATGTATATAGTAGTGCTTGGCAATCAGTAAAAGCTAATCATCTAGAGCTAATGCTATCTGCTGTTAGAACTATCATTACATTATCAGCACATTTAATTTTAAAAAAACTTAAAGTATTTAATAATTTTCCATAGCAGTAACACAGGACAAGACATTCTGTCCTTTAGTATTATATCCTGTCATTGAATAAGTATATTGTATGCTATACTAGTTTTTGGTAAACATTTGATACAATATTTTTGTCAGGTATCATTTTATTATTTCATTAGTGGGTATCATATTTCTCTTGGTTAGACCTAGCTTAGAAAGTCAAAGACCACCCACAGACTTCTGATACTTTGTTTCTTCCAGTAAGGGTTAATGTGCTTTGTGTATTGAGAGGGGGCGGTGGGCTATGATGGCAAACACGGGTAAAAATTCTCTCATTGAACTAATATTTACAGTCTAGGAGTATGAGCCCATTAAAAAGTATAGGGGTATTTAATCAGGCTAAACAGATGTCTTTTTTCCCTCTTGAGGTTATCATGTTTTGTGTCATTCACAAATGCCAAGCCTCATATTGACATAAAACTTTGACAAAAAGAAACATGAAAGGGATTTCCATTTTAATTGGGCCATAAAATTATGACATATCTGAGAAAACATCTGTACTTATTTGGATAATTGCTACCAAAAGAAAAGTAACCATCCATTTTATAGACACCTGCAAAGTCCAACTGCAAAGTTGCGATCTCTTGTAGAATTCGGCTAATGAAGGTGGCTAGTTTTCTGGAGTCTTGAGTCCCCCTTAGAGTAGTTATAGTAAACTTTGACAATAATGGCAAGAATTGTATTCCAATTCGAAAAAGCCAAGTGGTTCAAGTATGAAGTTTTTCTCCCATGTTTGCCTTTGTGGGAAATGTACACACATTGATATTAAACAGTTGAAATAGGACAGAGAAAGAGCCACATAGAGATATTCCTCCTTTAAGACATTACAAACTTTCTGATGGTTTATTAAGATAAAAGTCTCTAAGTCTAGGTAATTGATTGCTTTTTGAATTATATGAGTCAAGTTCTTTGTTTGGGATGTGAGAAGTTACTCTGATTTTGTTTGTTTTTCTGTTTTTTCAGCTGTGGCCAACACGGTTGAAGATGTTGAAAGCTCTGGATCCACCACCTCCAAGTGCCCTATTACCTCTGAATGTAGCCTTGACCAAAAACTAACATTCAATTTAAAAGAAGATGAAATAGAAACTAATGTACCAAAAGAGAATGTTGGCTTACCAGAAGAAAGACTTCACATTTTGGCTGGTCCTTCTGATACTCAAGAAATTCATGTAAAAATATTACTTTTTTAATGCTTTATAAGTTTTAGTATAGTTGGGCATTAAAGATGATCATTTAAACTGCTCGTTTGACAACATTTTCAAGATCTCAAAAAATAAGTATAAATATTTTGTGGAATAAACACAAACTTTAAGAGATTGGCTTTTATGTAAAATCAAAAGATTATATTAAGGCACAACTTAGCAATTTTGTTGTTGCTCATTTGCTTTAAAGTGGAAGGGATTTTCGTTTTGTTTTTTTAAGCTGTCAGTAAGCGTATTAACTACCAGACATTTAGATCTCATTTGTGATAAGTTAATATAGTAAACAGGATCTCCCTGCATATCTGTGGGAGAGAGGCACTAGAAAAAGATTTCTTTTAGTACTTGATAGGACTTTCTGCTTTTCTACAATCTTATCAAATCCCTTTCACTACTAAGGGGAATTTGAGTAAATGGAGTTAGGAATAACTGATAACTCTTCTAACTCATAAAAATCAAATTGCATGGAATTTGGGGAGTTCATAAATTCATCCACATTCATCTTTATAAGTGCTCTCCATCTGAAATAAATGACACTAGATTTCCTATTTCTAAAGTTTGGAGGCTAACAAGTCCATGGGAATAGTGTATTGGGACTCCTCATTTCTAGGTTGGGTCCAGTCTGCCAATTCACTATTTGGGGAGTGGGAAAATGTCTTTGTCTAGGTGGGTGATAATGTCTACCTTCTTGGTCAGGAGATCTCTCTGTTACTCTCTACCTCCTCCTTTTTCTCCCCTTCCCTTACCAAAAGGTAAATGCAAGGAGCATTCCTTCTTCCACCAAACCCTTGCAGGAGAGGTACTGAACTTGAGAGCCTTAGGAATTTCTGGTTTATGCAGCCCAGCAAAGGGAAGAAGATTGAGTCTAGCCCAAGGGAGCTTATGTAGGTGAATTGTTCTTCAACCTTACGGGGATCATGCTATTTAGAAAGTGTGCATAGTTAGGTAATTTGGGGATTATTGTTTGGGGTTGTTTCCTTTTCTCTGATTAAGTTTTTTCTTGGTAAAAGAATAAGTCTTTAATTTTCTTAGAATTGATAATATAATGATTTTCAAGATTTTGTTAATGATGTCTTTTTAGCTAGGAAAATGTGGGATTTCTAGTTTAATTCCATCCATAATCTCAATATCTTTTTTCTGTGTAGTTATTTTGATTGAGGTTTCATTTCTTTCATGAAGTAAACCCATTAGAATATGCCATAAGTCAAGTGTAGTTTATATTTTAAAATGGACACACAAAGAGTAAAATGTCATTAAGATCCTGTGTGCTTTAGATCAAAATGTTCTTTATAATTCATTAACTAGTTTCTTACCTTTAATTTATTTTAGCTAATTGGATGTGAAAAACTTGAAGTTCAAAATTCAGAAGAGGAGACCAAGAATCTTTCATTTAATGAGTTGTATCCCTCAGGAGCACACAAACTTGAGTATACGCTTGGTACTATTGAGCAGCAGTTCTGTGACTTGCCTGATGAGAAAGACTCTGCTGAAGGCGATGTTGCTGAAGTAGACGGGGAACTTTTTGTGGCCCAGAGCAACTTTACCTTGATTTTAGAAGGTGAAGAAGGAGAAGTTGAGGCAAGTGAGCCTATAGCACCTAATGTGTTACCAAAAGCGACCAGCATAGCAACCAAGGAAAAACCTGTGTCCCACGTGGAGCCCCATAATCAAGAACATGTTACAGATTTGCCATCTGCTGTGACTGGTGACCAAGAATCCCACAAGGTGGAGCCTTTACCATATGTGCCTGAATCAGCTAAAGTGGCAACTGCAGAAAACTTGTTGGATGCAATTAAAGATACCAGAAGTAAAGAAGCAGCTGGTGAGGCTGTCGATGAAAAGAGAGCAGCAGTAAGAATCCCAGAGGCTGCACATTCGTCCAGGTTGACAAACTCTACACGGAAGACTGTTAAGGAAACACGTGCAGAGACTGTAAATACCAGCCAGGGTGATGACATGGTTTCTTCTAGAACTCTCACAAGAAGGCAGCATGCCCTAAGCATGAGTGTCACATCAGAACAAGAGCCTTTAGCAGTTGCTACCCCTAAGAGAACTAGAAAAATAAAAGCAGCTCCCGAGCCCTTGGAAAGTGCCTGTTCTGGTGTAAGTACAGCACCTGGGAACCAGCCGATGCCTCAGAGCCCTCCCCCTCCTAGGAGAGGGAAGAAGCAGGACCTTCGCCGAGGGGTACAGGCAAGCTCTGCTGTTGTGGAGCAGGAACCCCGAAGGACGCCAGAAAGACTGAGACCAAGAACACAGCCACCCGAGCCAGCAGCTGAAGAAACACCTTCTAGAACAAAAGTCAGGCTTTCATCTGTTAGAAAGGGGACTCCTAGAACACTTAAGAAATCTGTAGAAAATGGGCAAAGTGAAGATATTGTGAATGATCTCAAACATAGTAAAGCAGCAAGTCAGGCTGGAACTGTCAAAGAGCTAAGGAGTGCCAATTTAGAAGATACTCAAAATATGGAGTATAAGCAAGATGAACACAGGAACCAGCAACTGCCTCTGAAACGAAAGCGGGTCAGAGAGAGCGTGTCAATTGTAACAGAAGAGCCAAAGCTTGATTCATCCCAGTTGCCTCTTGAGACAGGACTTGATATACCTGCCACCCCTAGGAAACGTGGTAGACCCAGGAAGGTAGTTCCGTTAGAAGCTGACAGGGCCATAGCTGGTAAGGAACAGACCGGTCCCCAGGAGACAGACAATCTGGTTGTCCGGAGATCTACACGGAACACCCCAGCTAGAAATGTGAGTACTTTATTAGAAAAACCCATTTTAGTGCCAAATGAGGAAGCTACTGCAGTGATGACGTCTAAGAGGAAACTTACAAAGAAGTCTGCAGAGGGAAGCTCAAAGGGTCCGTCACCAGCAGTCCCAGACTTGGCGGGTGAAACAGCACAGCAAGAGTCCACTGACCGAGAAGAAGGGCTGCTCTCCACTGCTGCCCTCACTCAGTCTTCCTGGGGCACAAGGACTAGGTCCAGAAGGACCATGTTGTTGACAGACATTTCTGAACCCAAAATTGAGCCTTTATTTTCTCCTCCTTCAGTGAAAGTTCCAAAGAAAAAAACAAAAGGTATTTAGTTTTACTCATTTTTATTTTTGTTAGAATATACAGCCTAAAATTTTTAAGGGTTTTTTTGAATTGAGTTGAAGCACTAAATATTTTTCCTTAAAGAAAAATTGTGATCAAAAGACAACACACCTACTCCCAAGAAACCCAAACCATCAGATAAGATTGATCTAAAGGTCTGTTTCCTAGCTGATTTTCAAATTGAAGATCAGCTCAAATCAAATCAGATTCTCTGGTTCTTTGTGTCCTGCAGTTCATTTGACACAGGTTCTATTTTGTCCTCTTTTCTCTCTGTCTTTAGATCTAAGTGACTTCACTTCGTTTCCCTTTAAATATAACTTGGTTGTGTTTTAAGAAAAAGTCTTCTGAGGCAAACAGTGCTGGAAGTCTGAGAGCCAGCATTCTTGTTAGGCTAGCTAGACTAGCGAGCAGACACCTTAGCTACTCTGTCATGGTAATGTAATTTTCTAGATATCTGATTATCTTTTAAAAAACATACATCTACTGTAGAAAATTAGATAACATGCTTTAGTACATGGATGCTCTTACTAAAGAATCAATGGAATAAGCTAAGCATGGTGTGCACCTGTAGTCCAGTGCTGAGGCAGCAAGGCCACCTTCGGCTGTACGGCAAGACTCTATTAAACCACATGCTACAGTTTATGAATGTACTTATGTCATGATCGTTTTCAGAAACTCATGGTAGAGGTATATGTCAGAGCAGGTTCACTAGCCTCTGTGGAAGCCAAAGATCGGCCATTGGTGTCTTCTAGTGAACCTGGAGCTCAGCAGTTGGCTAAACTGGCTGGTCAGCAGACCCTCCGGATTCTGCTTTTTTATGCCTCCCAGCACTGAGAATGTAGACACTTAACGACTTTGTCCAGCATTTTACATGAGTGCAGGGATCTGAATGCAGGTCCTTACGCCTACACATCAGGCATTTTACCCACAGTCCTCTCTCCATAATCCCTGCTCCCAGATACTAAGGCTTCAAAGCCCTAAGCATATATGACATTGTAATTTGGCCACATGTGACATTTTGTATCACTAATACTCCTTGTGTGCTTTGTGCTTGAGCATCCTTTTGTGGGATATTTTCATTTTTAAGGGTTCCTGTGTTAGAATAGGCACCTTTTATTAGGTAGCTAGAGGTACTGGAGATATTTGAGAATCAGGGACTCGTGTTGTTTGAAGTTGACCACAGTGGAATCATTTGACCACAAAAGTAACTAGTGCTGCACACTAGAGCTACCTTCCCCTTCTTCCCAGAGAGCTGGTTTCCACCTCTGGATTTGTCTTGTAATTTTTAACTTTTTAATCCTAAGTAATACTGTTCATTGAAATGTTTTTCTGAAGTTTGCAGAGATAGATGAGGTATCGTCTTACAGATAGTCTGTAAAGAAGTCATGTCTGCCTTAAAAGAGGCACGTGAAAGAAACCATGACTAAGCCAGACATTTTGAACATGATACTAAATTCTTAAATTCCTTTTTTTTTTTTTTTTTTGGAGACAGGTTTCTCTGAGTAGCTCTGGCTGTCCTGGAACTCACTCTGTAGACCAGGCTGGCCTTGAACTCAGAAATCTGCCTGCCTCTGCCTCCCAAGTGCTGGGATTACAGGTGTGATTACACCACCACCGACAGCTAAATTTTTCTTAGTCCTAGAAGTAAATGAGGAAGCTTAACTAGAGACTGGGGTGCTCTGAGAAAGCCAAAGATGATGGATGTTGCTCCAGGTAGCCTAGAGAGTTGTGAATATAGACTTGTGTTGTTAACAGTGGGTGGGTACCTTGCCTTCCGTGGCCTAGGTGTACTTTCTGCTTCTTATAAGCTGGTGGTGAAGGTGTCTAATGCTGCTACTGCTTTGCTCTTGTTAAGAGCCATGGCTTTGTGGGCTAGGGAGATGACTCAGTCAATAAAGCACTTGCCTCTGAACCTTGGAGACCTGAGTTTGAATCCCCACAATCCATGTAAAAAACTGGCATAGTTCACGCCCAACAATGTGGGGAGGAAGGGGGGGAGAGAGAGGCAGGGTGCTTGTGAGCCAAGTACCTGGCCTGTGTAAAGTTCCAGTGGAAGACACCAGGGACCAGCCCCAATAGACATGCTCCTGCATCTACATAAGAGTGTACACAAAGGCTCACACAAGTTTGGGGTTGGAGTTTGTTTTTGTTGGTTTTTGTTGTTTTGGTTTTGGTTTTGGTAAGTAGTGGTGGTGTTGCTTTGTTTTATTTGAGATAGTATCAGCCCAGCTGGGCCCCGTACTTGCCATCTTCTTACCTCTACCTCCTGCTGGAACTATAGGTTTAGGCCTTCATGCCCAGCAAAAGTCCTACTAGTAAGATTTGATGCCTGACGTCAGCAGTCTGTCTGTCTGTCTGTCTGTCTGTCTCTCTTTGTGTCTCAGTGATGTGTGGGTCACACAGAACTTGTTCATAAAGTACTTGCGGTATGCTTCGGATTGTTCTGATCTTTACTGAGATAATTGTCATCTGTACCCTACTTTTTATTAGCTAGGGAGTTCAGAGTCTGGCATGTAATATCTGTGCTGCTTCTGTCATCACAGTGCCATTGCTATGGGGGTACTATTTAAAAGGCTCACAGGAGAGTCTACATACTACTTTTTTTTTTATTACTTACTCACTTTACAGCCCTCATTGCCCCTCCCACAATCCTTCTCCCCCTCCCTTTCTTCTGAGCTGGTGGGCCCCGCAACCCTGGCACTTTAGTTATTTTTAAAATGTCTTCATTTGCATGTAGTAATTATATATATTTTGTTTCACATTTTCATATATGTTTCACATAACATTTTGATCATATTCAGCTATCTTCACTCCTCCCTTACCCTTTCACCCTCTTCCTCTTAGCTGGTTCCTTCATTTCTTTTACTTCTTTTTTACTTTGTATGATTCATTTAGGGAGTGGCTAAACTAGTCACCTGTGTTATATATAACCTCCTACTATTTTTCAGCTTTAACTTTTATAAACTTTCCCACCCACCCCCATTAGAGTGAGTAGCTCATAGTGAGGTAGGTAGAAAGGCTTTTGTTTTGGTTTTTGGTGTTTCTCTTTTAATAGCCCTGGCTGTCCTAGCTGTCTATCTGTAGACTTTGAACTCAGATTACCCTGCCTCCACCTCCCTGTGCTGGCATTAAAGGCATGCGTCACTACCATCCATCCTTGGACCGAGGCTTTAAAGTTTGAGTCTCTTCTTTGCAAGTGAAATCGCTCTTGCAAATAAAATGCCCTGTGTAATGAAAACCTCATCTAGAAATGGAGACTCACATGCCTTATGGGATTCAGTCAGCTCCTGAGAGGAGCTTAGGGTCAAACTAACGAGCAGTAGCTTTGCGCTGCCTGGGGGTCCCATCTTTATGATGTGGTAGCATTTACTTTGAAGCCTTAACTATTCATGGACACTGGGCTTACTTAAATGAGAAGGGGATTTTTTTGCCATCACTTATATCTCCTGACATGGGTAATAAATGCATATGCTGTGTCGCCTATGTTGGATGTTTTTGTCTTTCTAATGCACACCGTGTCTTCCAGGAGTTTTGCTGCCATATATATATTGCCTTGTATTGTTTTGTAAACCAGACATAGTTACAGGTCAATGTTTTGTTTGTTTCCCGCTACTCTTTAGCTGAGAACATGGAGGCCGCGGCCCAGCTGAAAGAACTGGTGTCAGATTTATCTTCTCAGTTTGTTGTTTCCCCTCCTGCCTTGAGAACCAGGCAGAAAAGTATATCCAATACTTCCAAGCTTCTAGGCGAACTGGTAAGGAAGGCATGAACATATATATATAAACGTCCTCTTTGCTTATCGGGTTATTTGTTTGTGTATTTGAAATAGACTGTATACCCCAGGATTGTCTGGAAGTCATGATCTTGCCTCAGGCTCCTAAGAGGTGAGATTAAAAGGATTTTTAAGTGAGTTTTTTTTTCCTAAGTAAATTTGTTGAAAAATAAATGTATTTAAAGTTGCACGTGGGCCAGAGAGATGGCTCAGCAGTTAAGCGTTCTGGCTTTTCTTGGAGAAGACTCAGGTTCTATTCCCAGCTCACAACCTCTAGCTCCAGTTTCTGGGCAATCCAGCCTTCTCTTCTAGCCTCCTGGGGTACCGGGCATGCACGTAGTACACATGTCCCCAAAATACTCATACATATGAAATAAAAATAACATTTTTAAGCAAGGTAATTTACATTTATATCAAACGCCCAAAAACTTGTATTTGCTATCTTTAAGACAGATGAGCAGCAATTTTCTAGTTACCCATTAGGAATAAAGTTTTAAAACTAAAGTGGTTGCCAGGCATGGTGACATTCTCCCTTAATCTCAGAGCTCAAGGCAGAGATAGGGTCTCTTAAGTTCAATTCCAGCCTCCTCTATGTGCTTATTCCTCAGCCAACCAGAGATGCGTAGTGAGACCATCTCAAAAACAAACCAATAATAATAAACTTGGCCCTTAAAATAAATCTAATTAGTATGCTGAGTAAAGTCATCTCTGCCCAAGTGCCTCTATAGATAAAGAAATGGAGAGGAGAGGCCTTTCTGGCAGAAAAAGCAGCTACTGCAGGGATTCAGACCCTAAACCATTAAAAATCATAGAACAAAAACCAAAAAGAAGCAGGACTTTGAAGACAAAAGCGAGCAGGTAAGCAAGCATCCGCCCCATCCTCCGTTCATCCCCTAGAGCCGAGAGGAGTTGCTAGGAAGGATGAGACCACTTCTTACACGAGCCTGGCTCCTTGAAACATGGTGGGGTGGTAGCTACAAGTAGCCATGTGTAGGCTTTAAATAGTTTCTGTGGAGAACATTCTAGGATGGAAGAAAGCCACCTTTGGTGACCCTATGTCTACAAGATGGAGAGAACCTGGCCTCAGAGCTGAGGATACGTTAGAAGAGTGGGCAGTAGAAGTGTGCAGAGTGGATGCTGACAAGACAGACTGGAGTGCAGTGTGGGCTGAGAGAGAGCCATTCTAGTCTAGACCATCAGATTTCTGTCAACCAACCAGAGGGCTCTGTGTAGGACCTAGGGGGTTTAGCAATGCTTGACTCCTTGTCTGAGCAGGATACTTTTAAAATCAATACTTTAAATGTTTAATTACAGCCATGTGGTAGTGGTGCATGCCTTTAATCCTAGCACTCAGAAAGTAGAAGGTGGTGGATTTCTGAGTTTGAAGTCAGTCTGGTCTACAAAATGAGTTCCAGGACAGCCAGGGCTACACAGAGGGAGAAATAGAGAAACCCTGTCTAGAAAATCAAAGTCTTAATTGCTTAAACAATGTATATTTTTAAATTTCTAACCCATAGGAGAGTGACCCTAAACCATTAAAAATCATAGAACAAAAACCAAAAAGAAGCAGGACTTTGAAGACAAAAGCGAGCAGGTAAGCAAGCATCCGCCCCATCCTCCGTTCGTCCCCTAGAGCCGAGAGGAGTTGCTAGAAAGGATGAGACCACTTCTTACACGAGCCTGGCTCCTTGACATTGGTAGAGTTCAGTACCTGAAGATAGCATTCGCCACGGAGTGAAGACATACAGAGTTTATTGTCCACTTGGTTGGAAGAGAAGATAGTTTGTTTGCCTCTTCATTAACTAAGGTCCCACAGCTGTTTGACTACTGTTTCTTAGTTGATGGGTCTGTCAGCTCTCATCCCATGTGCTGACTAGGTACCTAGGCCATCCTTGTAACAGCAGTACTTTAGACATTTCTGTGGTAAGTATTCCTATCAGCACACGTGGAGATGGGATGGGGGATTGAAGCCTTAACTCTGCCTGCATGGCGACCACAGCTGTGCTTGGGTTTCTCGGCTCTCCGCTGCTCTGAGAGTGAAGCCCTTGACCAGACAGCACATTGTGCCCATTCCTACTTGCCTGTATCTTTCTTTCAGAAACACAGGAAAAGGAAGTTCTTGGTCGCCTCCTCCTGTAGAAATTAAGCTGGTTTCCCCCTTGGCAAGTCCAGTGGATGAAATAAAGATCAGCAAGCCAAGAAAAGCTGCAGAAGTAGCAGGGAGGGGCAGAAAGAAGCCATCTTCTTTTCCAAAGCAAGTCTTACGCAGGAAAATGCTGTAATTTTTAGCCCAAGATTTTAACACGTACCTGTTTGTAAAAATCATCAGTATTTGTGTGGATTATTATTAATAAGTCACCCAATTTGGATGGAAATACTTTATATGAATTGTACAATTTTGTAAGCAAGTAAATAAGTAACTCCATATGGAGTGCAGTTCTTCTAGTCCAGGCGTTTTATAATACTTCATACGTTTATATTATATGTAAATATGGATTATCATTGGGATGTTAAATAAACTACTGTAAAGTACACTGCGTGTCTGTTAGATTTTTGAGAGGAGATGTCTGTTTTAGTTGTAATTTTATATGCTACTAGACACTTGTTCATTTTCTTCCTCTACAGTTAAGATACTAGAACTGTCTTAAAATGAGGGTGATCGACTGTTGATTATTTTTAACATTGCTGTTTTATAATTATGCACTTTGCTGCTGTCCCTCAGATCTCTAATCCTTACATGTACTCAGTGGGCTTTGCCTGACACTGTGTTCAATTTGAAT
This sequence comes from Mastomys coucha, assembly GCF_008632895.1. NCBI lineage: Eukaryota > Metazoa > Chordata > Mammalia > Rodentia > Muridae > Mastomys > Mastomys coucha. The sequence continues at coordinate 76,636,078 of NW_022196891.1, read as the reverse complement.
TGTGGGCATGTGATTTTGCCTTTTTGTAGTTTTACAAATTTTGTGTAATCTACCTCAAACGAGTAACTTTCCAGTACTGCATTGGGTTCCTCTGCTCACATTTCCTGTTCAGTGACTTAAGGACTGTCTTGTCTCTCAGCTCAGAGACTAATCATCCAGGTGAGATTGACCGGTTTCACTGCTTCTTAGCAACCTCATGAAAGGATTTGAGAAAGAGATGTAAAACGGGCAAGGTGTAGACTGTCCCTGCTGTGACAGCTTGCCATAGAGTCACATGAGAGGCCTCTCTAGGATTCAGGTTTTAAACTGTAATTGCCACAGGACCTCAGGCACAGGCTACATAGCACAGGCTACGGAGAATGAAAGAGCGTGAGCAGACGTCAGAAAAGAGGAAGAGAACGCCCTTTTCTGTAGTGTGAGTGTGCACCATTGGTAATGGCGCCTGATAGATGCCATGATGTTCATCAATAAATAAGTGTTGTCAAATAATTTATGACAGGTAATTGATAGTGTGTAATGAATGGACGCTTAATAATTGATACCTGAAAGCAGACTTTGTCAGCTAAGCTTTGGATGTTTTCGTGAGCAGTGTGTTTTGCGTGTTATTTTTCTACCGAGTAGCATCATGGATAATGAAAAAATGGGGAAAATGCCTGTGCCAAGAACGGACAGTGTGAGAGTGGCCGTACGGGTGCGGCCTTTCAGCCAGGTCAGTCCATGCGCATTGCCTTGTTGACAATTACTGCCTGATTTTATTAATTTTTTAATAATAGTTACTGAATTTGTATTTAAGCTGCTTGTCATTTATGAAATATTAAACTTATTTAAATGAATTTGTCAAATGAATAACAAAGATCCTAAGCATAATTTAGTAAACATTTAATTTCATTCCTTGGCACAAGTAGCACAATAAAAGAACTGACAAGAGAAATACTGTCAAGTTAATAATTATTTAAACCAATGCAGTTTGGTAAATAAAAATGTGTGGTATCTGTTTTTACTACATGTGAGGGTGGGGCAGAGACGTCAGTTGATAAGTGTGCTAGCCGACCATGCATGACTCCCTAGGTAGCGCACCAACACTATGAAATGAGGCACAGTGGTGTGTGGAACCCCAGCCTGAGGAGAGGCAGCGTACTAGAAAGCTGTTATCCTTGGCTATGTTGTACATTTAAGGCCAGCTTGCGCTACATGAAACACCGAGAAATATTTATCTTAAAAGCAGGTCTTGCCACACGTGGACACGTGTCAGTGATCCCAACATTAAAAAATGCTAAGGTAGGAGAATCGAGTTCCTGACCAGACTTAAGTCACATATTGAGAACGGGCCAGGCTGCACTTACCTGTTAGTTTTATGGAAACATTGCTCTTGAGATCTCATATGTGCAAGACTGCCTCTTCCCCTTCCTTGGCTGTGCCCCATCAACCTAGCATATCTAGGCACACTCTGCACACCACACAAGTCAGAAGAATCCAGAGAACTGGACCTAAGCCCTTTACGGCTCCAGAGAGGATGCTGGTCTGTAAGGAGCTTGCCAGAGTAGAGGACTGTACTTTGCCTAATGCACCCACTGGAACCTTCCCCTTTCCATTAGAGCAGGCTTGTCTTCGCCCACTGTGACCAGTGAAGTTTTGTTATAGTATGACTGCCAGAAATTGCTAGTCCTAAAGAGAAGTGTCAAGACAGCTGGAGAGGGCACAGTGCGTAAGAGCACTGGCTATCGTAGAAGACTCGGGTTCTATTCTTGCCTGAAGAGCCCAGTTCATGCATCTGCAAGTGGCAGCTAACTTCACTGACACCCCTGGTAGAAGGTAGAAGGTAGCTCCTGGAGCATGCAATGTCCCAGTGTGAGGCTATGCCAATCCCATGTGACTCCTGTTTTCATCAGCTCTACTGTGGGCCTAGGCATCACACTAGATGTAGAAGGAGAGTCTCTTGATCATGTGAGAGTTCTGCAAACTGTACATCTTTGCCATACAGGAAATGAGAAGTTTGCACTTTGTACCTTGCAACCCCTGTGTAAAGCACACACACATGGCATGTCAAGAATCAAAAGGATTTTACCTGCCAGTCACCCCCCAAGGAATGTCTCAAATATCCAGGATCGTGAATCTCGATGCCACCAGCGCATGCACCCATGAGTAGATGGTTGACATAGTCCCTACCGTGTCCTCTAAACTACTGTAATCTTCACTGATTAGCATAATATCACTATAGTAGAGGCAAGCCCTGCTGGCAGGTAAGAGAACCAGGTCCCCAGCCACTCTGCTTTGTGATAGTTGGTCTGTGTGACAAGACCTAAACTGTTCAGTTCTGTGGATCTAATGATAAGGAATACTTAAGATGGTATCGCCCAAGGTCCGGGTGGTGTGCATGAGACCAAAAGAAGGTGGAGGTTCCTCTAGCACCTATGTATAGTCAGGATGGGAGCTGTCAAGTCTCCCTAAAAGTCAAGCCCTATCTGCCTCTCTCACAGATGAGGCTGTTGAAGGAAGATGAGCACATCAAAATCCCAACCTCTGTTCTTCCACGGCCTATCCAGTCGCATCAGGTTTACCGGGCAGCTTATATTACTTACTTGTCCTTGCTGTGCCCCTCCTAGTGTTGTGTGAGATGCTTGTGACAATGAAATGTCCCTACAGGCTAGCATGGCAGAATGTTTGCTTTCTGGAGGATAGCAATGTTTGGGGGAGGTTGTGGAGCCTTCGTGACATCGGGCCTCACTAGCTATGAGAGCAACTAAGACCTTCAGCTGGACCGTGCTTACGGTCGAGTCATTGCTTCCTGATGCTAAGCTGTGAGCAGACTTCCACAAGCTCCTGCCTTCAGTCCCCCAGCCACTCCAAACAGCCCTAGGGTCACTTTGCTCAAGTTCTCTCACAGGCATGAGAAGGTAGCCACTACAGGGTTGGAGGTCAAGGGTCCCAATTGCCCCCTCATCAGTACTGCCTTTACAACATTTTGAATTCTTCCCTTTTCATGCCTTTCCTTATATAATATCTACTCCCAGAATGTCCTCGGAGCAAGGATATCAATACAAAATAGAATGGAGGTACTGCCCTAATTTTGGGCACGCCAACACTTGTGTTACTCTGATGGCCTTACCCCCCAACTTTCACCAGTTACTTTACATGGCCCTAGAAAGCAGCCTCCAGTTGCCATGGGCCCAGGCATATTTGAATCCAGCAGAGCAATGGGCTCCTTGCCTTCATAGGCCCAGTGAGTTCCTTGGGAGGACTGTGTGGCCCACTCGTTCTGAGACAAAATCTTGGCTCCACCTCCTGTTTGGGATTCCACTGAAGACCTGCTCCTATGCCCCCACAACAATCTCCATCCGCTCTGGGGCAGCAGATGGAAAGGTGGGAATATGCTTTGGGTTTATTTCCCTTCTGCTTAGGCTACCAAGATCACCTTGGGTTATCATTTTCCTGGAATTCAGGAATGCAGCAAATCACACCCCTGCACTCCTGTTTCTACCCTAAGTGCCATCTACCCACCCTCCCTTTCTTCCTCTCACGTTTGCCTGTCCCTCTTGTCAGGTGTTTGTAATGACAATGTGTGTGCAGTTGCTCCCAGGCCAACAACAGCCTTATCCACATCGTAAACTGGGCTTAGTTCCTATTCCATTACCACAATGAAACACCATGACCAAGGCAACTTATGAAAGGAGGCATTTAACTTGGGAACTCAGGATTCCAGCGGGTAGTCAAGGCCATGTCCATTGTGGGAGGGAGTCGGTATGGCAGGGGGTAGGCAGGCCTGGCACTGGGGCAGTCGCTGAGCACTTATATGTTGAGACAACAACCACAAGGCAGAGAGAGAGCCAACTGGGATGATAGGGCTCTTGAAACCTCAAAACCCACCACAAGTGACACACCTCCTAATTGCAAACAGTTCAGTGAACAGGGGCCCGAGCATTCAAACAGTGGGTAAGAGAACCTGGGCAAAGCCTGCTGCCATTCTTGGTCCCTAGAGCCCACAGAGGAAGGAGAAAAATGACTCCTAAAAGTTGTCCTCTGCCAGGCAGTGGTGGTGCACACCTTTAATCCCAGCACTTGGGAGGCGGAGACAGGCGGATTTCTGAGTTCAAGGCCAGCCTGGTCTACAGAGTAAGTTCCAGGACAGCCAGAGCTACACAGAGAAACCCTGTCTCGAAAAAAAAAAAAAAAAAAAAAAAGTTGTCCTCTGATCTCCACACCCACCATGGCAAGCAGACACATGCCACACACGTGTATACCATACATATACGGACACACATATACATACACATATATACATCACACATTATACATCATACACACATAGTAAAATGAAATATAAAAATGGATTTCCTGGGTCCTTGAAATGCCTGGGCATAAGTGGCTTCTCCTATCCATGCACAGTTCCCACAGAATACTCATCAGGACTTCTGTGATGCTTGCCTTGAGCTACCTGCCCTGGCATACTCCTCTCATCTGTCCATGCCTCTCATGGCCACAAGGAGAGTTCTGCAGTAGATCGAGTTCCTTGGATCTGTCAGGCAGTCAGGATGCTATTCCTCAGGCCATGTTGGGTGACACTGCTCCTCTCTCAGTTCCAATTCTTCTCACAGAAGTACCAATCCCATATATATATATATATATATATATATATATATATATATATATACACATACATATATGTATATATGTATGTATATATATGTGTGTGTGTATATGTATATATGTATATGTATGTACATATATATGGGAATGCTGCTATAAAATCCTGATTTCTGTCTCTAGCATCATATTCTACACCTTGTTCATAGTCACAACAGAGCAAGAATCAGGTGTAGGTGGGTCTTAGCTCTCATGTCCTTCAATCCCAAGCTCTTCCCTATTCCCTTCCAGGATTCTAATATCCACATCTTGCCACACTGATGAGGTGGTGGCTCCACCCGATCCCTCTTCCATTGTTACCCACTGCACGAAGCTGGACATGGATTTTCCTTGGCAGCCCAGCCTTCCATTTTCCTAGCACTGTATGTGTTGTAAGTCTTCTGATTTTTTTAGATCTTTTTCCCATAGTCATTGGCCACTGGTGGTCCTCCAGCCCACAGCAACAACCCCACTACAGTGGCAAGACACTCCTTGCTTGCCCCTTTGACAATGATATAAGTGGCATTTGGCAAACAGCTCAAAAACCTGCAATGCCTTCAGTGTACATGCATACTCATTAGGAAGGTCACAGCATCTACCATACACAGCACGCTTCCCACACAGAATTATATATCTGACGTGTATGACCTCTTACTCAGGCTCCGCTTGTCCCCTTCCTCAGTTTTCTGGTTGGCTTGCCAATTGTTCCAAAAAAGAATCCACTCCCATTATAGGAGGTGCCATGAGACAAAAGGAAGTGGTAGAGATGCACAGGGTGAGCCTGCTAGCAGAACCTGGCCTGGGCAGATCCTACAACTCTGGTCAGAGAAGAGGGCTTATCGATCAGTCTTTCTCTCTCCCCTATACTGTGATGAAACACTGTGACCAAGGTAACTGAAAAAGGAAAGCATTTCATTGGAAGCTTGCTTATAGTTTCAGAGGGTTGAGTCCATGACCATCGTGGCAAGGAGCATGGCATCAGGCAAGCAGGCATGTGTCTTGAGCAGTAGCTGAGCACTTACTGGCAAGTTAGAAGCAGAGGAATGAAAACTGAGTCTGGAGTGGGAGGGGTCTTGGAGGAGCTGTGTCACTGGGGATATATCAAAAGCCCATGGCGTAGCCAGTGTGTGTGTGCGTGTGTGTGCATGTGTGTGCACGCACATGTGTGTGTCCATGTGTATGTGTGTGCATATGTGTGTGCATGCGTGTGCACACGTGTGTGCATGTGTGTGTGTGCATGTGTGTGCGTGCATGTGTATGCACGCACATGTGCATGTGCGCGTGTGTGTGTGCATGTGTGCATGTGTGTGTGTGTGTGTGTGTGTGTGTGTGTGTGTGTGTGGTCTTCTTTTGAAACTTCCAATCCATCCCTAGTGACACACCTCTTCCAACAAAGCCACTCCTAATCCTTCCTATACAGTTCCACCAAATCTAAGCCTATGGGGGCCATTCTCAAACCACTACAAGTGGTCAGGACAAGTGACTTCATCCAGCAAGGGTGTACTATGATTCTGAATTTATAACCTGACTATAGAGAGAAAAGAACTCTGGAAGCCAGTGTGTGATCTCCACGCACTCCCGAAGCATCACCATCCAAGACCCTAAGAACAAAGAGCGAGTGAAGACCTTTACCTTTGACCTGACGTACTGGTCTCATGATGGGTTTCAAAAGGATGAAAATGGTGTCCTTATTCCATCTGATCCAACTAGTAAATTCGCAGGCCAGGTAAGTCGCTTAGAAATGTTAGTGGTAGATGTTGTACATGTGTCTCCTTGTCTTAATGTGCTCTAAACACTTCAATACTGTCCGTGCCAGAGCATGAGATGGCTCGGTTGGTGAAACACTTGTGCCTGAGCATGAGGAGGACCTGCAGTTGGGAAACTCAGAGACTATGAGAACGCCAAGCCTTGCTCCTTGGCTTATGGTACTTTTGAGAAGCAAGAGCTAGTAAGAGAGATTCTGGGCACTAGCATGTCCTTGAAGGAAATGTGGGGACCCCTGCCCCTCTTCTCTCCCACTGTGCTTTCTAGCAATCAGGAGATGGCTAAGTCTCTGTCCCTTGCTTCTGCTTTGACACATTGTATCACCACGGAGTCAGGAGATGGCTAAGTCTCTGTCACCTGCTTCTGCCATGACACATTGTATCATCACGGAATTACAGCGATCAGGCTAATTGAGCATGAGTTGAAATCATGGTCCCCAGCCAGTTTTCCCCTTTATAAACTGATTGTCTCGGGTAGTCTAACAATGAGAAGCTGGTTAACACAACGAAGCACAGTGAAGGGAGCTCTTTCCCCTGTTTGGTCATAGAGTGGTGGAGTGGCAAGAAACTTGAAATGTAACTAGTAGATGCACCAAAAATTTTTTTCGCTTGCAAGATACCCAGAATGTGTCCCGGTAGAAGACTTCACCACTAAAATCTTTATAAAATGATTTTATTCCCTACCTGGGACTTAACCTAACAACATTTTATATTATTTGAAAATTTCAATTTATAAATATTGAAGACAGGGGCTGGTGAGATGGAACCCCCGCCATGCCTGACAACCTGAATTCAATCTCTGGGACCTACATGGTAGAAGGAGAAAAACAGCTCCCACAAGTTGCCTCTGAATTCCGCGAGTGCACACACAAATTCATACATGAACACAAAATAATAAATTAAAATGTAATTTAAAAATTTTAAACTGAGAACAACAAAGATCTCTAAATTTCCAGTAGTGTTAAGTGGAAAGGACAGCACAATTACTTCATTTGGCAATCACTCCCGAGGTTGACCGAGTCGCTTGGAAATGACTGTAGACTGAGCTAGACAGATGAATGCTCAGTGGGGAGCAGCACTGGCTGCTCTAGCAGAGGACCTGAACTTTGACCCCAGCATCTGTGTTGAATGGCTCATAGTCACCTGTAGCTCCAGCTCCAGGGTGTCCAACACCCTCCTCTGGCATCCAAGGGCACCTACACACACACACACACACACACACACACACACACACACAACCTTTTTTAAAAAGCTGCAGATAGGGCTGGAGAGATGGCTCAGTGGTTAAGAGCACTGGCTGCTTCCTCTTCCAGAGGTTCTGAGTTCAATTCCTAGCAACCACATGATGGCATACAACCATATTATTGGGATCTGATGCCTTCTTCTGGTGTGTCTGAAGGCAGCTACAGTGTACTCGTGTAAATTAAATAAATAAATCTTTAAAAAAAAGGAAAAGAAAAAGCTGCAGACAACTTCATTCAAATATATTTTTCCTTTTTTTTGGTTTTTCAAGACAGGGTTTCTCTGTGTATCCCTGGCTGTCCTGGAACTCACTCTGTAGACCAGGCTGGCCTTGAACTCAGAAATCCACCTGCCCCTGCCTCCCAAGTGCTGGGATCAAAGCTGTGCACCACCACTGCCTGGCTGGCATGCAGCTTTTTAGTCCTTTCTATAGGAAACAAATAGTATTAAAATTGGTTATTGTAAATTTTGCCTTAGTAAATCAGACTGTGCTGGTGTGTGTTTCTTTCTCAGAATTAAGAATAATATAAATTCTATAGATGTATATATTGTTAGCAAATGGTCCCAGGATACTTTTTGAGAACTATTGATTGTGACCAATAAGGAAAGGAGCCAGGCCATACCCTGTCTTCTGAACAATTGTGGGCACAAGCATTATTTGATTTTACTTTTAAAAAGGTTTCCTCGGACTGGTGAGATGGCTCAGAGGGGAAGAGCACCGACTGCTCTTCGGAAGGTCATGAGTTCAAATCCCAGCAACCACATGGTGGCTCACAACCACCCATAATGAGATCTGACACCCTCTTCTGGTGCGTCTGACAGCTACAGTGTACTTACATATAATAAATAAATAAATCTTTAAAAAAAAAAAAAAAAAAAAAAAAGGTTTCCTCAGTGGGCGATGGTGGCTCATACTTTTAGTCACAATACCTGGAAGGCAATGGCAGGAGGATCTCTGTGTGTTCAAAGCCAGCCTGGTCTACAGGACCAGGACAGCCAGGGCTACACAGAGAAACCCTGTCTTGAAAAACAAAACAAAAACAGACAAAAAAAAAGTTTCCATTTTTTTCCTGTTTCTACCACCATGCCTGGTTTTAGAAGTCTGCTGTTATTGTTGCTTTAATATATTTCTAGGAGCCAGAGAGGTAGCTCAGTGGCTGAGAGCATCAGCTGTTCTTCAGAACCGGGTTCAGGCTCAGCGGCCACCTGACAGCTCACAGTTGGCTGCGGCTGGCTGTAACTAAGGCTATATAGTATCTGATGGCCTCTTCTGGTCTCCAAGGACACCAGGCACATATGTGGTATCTAAACATACATGTAGGCAAAATACCCATGCACATAAAATAATACAAATTTAAACATATTTTGTAAGATATTTTTCTTATTAAGTTTTAGAATTCCACACATGCATACATTGTATTTTTATGGCATTCACTCCTTATTCCTCTGCCTAAACTTCTCCTAGATCCACCCCCACCCCCCAATCACTCTCCCACTCTCTTATTTATTTGTTGACCCTCAGAGGCAAGTTCTAGCTATCCATATTTTCAGGAGTGTGGGGCCACTGACTGGAGCCTCTCCTCTTACCAGGGGTCATCCCCCTAGAATTCATCAGCTGTCAGCTTGGTCACCTGGGCGTGTGGCTCTTGAGCCCCTCCGCACTCTGTGCTGGAGTGGGGACTGGCGTGTTGTACAGGTTTGGGACTGTGAGATGAGAGTAGCGGTCCTGCCTTGGTCCTCCCTGACGTGTCTCTGGCTTTCACCATCTTTCTGTTCCGTCTCCTCGGTGGAGGCTGGGCCTTGTGGGAAGGTTTGTTTCTTAGGGTGTATGCATTAGGCAGCTTTCTGTTTGTATAAAAAACACCTGTGATAGATAACCCACTTTGAATCAAGACTTCAGCATCGTAGGCCAATTACATTTTCAGCCCATGGTGAAGTAATGTGTCACATTACAGCGGTGGGTGGGAGCAATTGCAGATCTCGTCACAGAACAAATCAAAGACAGAACAAGACTAGGGTGTTCCCACAGCCTCCCAAGGTGACCAACCTGGGAGCTAAACACGTGGATGGTTGGGTGGCACCCGGATACTTACTGTAGTTCTGTGGAGGGGGCTGTGTTGTGTCAGTGTGTGCACAACTGCATATGTGTGTTGAAGAAACACTTGGGCGAGCCACCCCCGCTGGTGACACTCAGTGGTTTCCTTTCTAGAGCGATGTCTTCCATGATATTGGAAAGGGGATTCTAGACAGTGCCTGGAGAGGTTACAATGCTACTCTCCTGGCCTATGGCCAGACGGGCTCTGGGAAAAGCTACTCCATGATTGGCTTTGGCGCAAACAAAGGTCTTATTCCGAGAGTGTGTGAAGAGCTTTTCCAAGCGATTGAAAAGCAAAAGGAACATCTAGAACCCCAGGTATGCCTTCGTTATTCTAGAGTCCTTCTCCTGAGGATTTCACCTTTTCTTTTTCTTTTCTTTTCTTTCTTTTTTCTATCTCTAAAGTTCACCTAGGCACCAAGGGTGTTCTTATTGTCCCTGGCACAGACGCCTCCAGAGCAAACTTTGGATCCACTGAATGTCGGTGGCCATCACTGGTGTGACTAGCTCCAAAACAAGCCAGTAAAATGTCACCCTCAGGCACAGTCTTTGTCTTTGCTTGTTCTAGATAGCAGCAGAGATCAGACAAACCATAAAGGAGATAAGAGCCCGCACTGTTTGGGGCCAAGGCAGGGTATTTTTGTTGTTGTTGTTACTTATTTTGACCAACTGTTGGTCGAATCCACGCATACAGAACCTACAGATTGGTAGTGAGATCCTGTTCTAGAAATTATGGATCACCTGGATTAGTAGGTGATGAACGAACATGCAGCGCATCGTTTCTATAAAGTCCTTCCTAGAACCCTCCCACAGCTCTGAATGGCAGGAGCTCCCTCCCCTCCCCCACCCAATCTCATTAGTCTTCCTGCCTTAGCCTCCTGGGTGCTGGAATATAATCCCTGTGTTGTGTCCATTTTGTTGTTTTTGTCAATTGTCTGTCTGCCTGCCTGCCTGTTTTGTTTTGGATCTCTCTCTTTTTTAAAAGATTTATTTATTTTATGTATATGAGCACACACTGTAGGTGTACAGATTAGTTGTGAGCCTTCATCTGGTTGTTGGGAATTGACTTTTTGGACCTCTGCTCCCTCTGGTCGGCCCCACTCGATCAGTCCCAAAGATTTATTATATTATAATTAAGTATACTGTAGCTGTCTTCAGACACACCAGAAGAGGCCGTCCGATCTCATTACAGGTGGTTGTGAGCCACCATGTGGTTGCTGGGATCCGAACTCAGGACCTTCGGAAGAGCAGTCCATGCTCTTACCCGCTGAGCCATCTCGCCAGCCCTGTTTTGGATCTCTTATGTGAGTATATACATGTGTATGTGATACAAAGGTGCATGCACACATATCTATACAGGTAGGTGTATATGCCTCTGTGCACACTTGTGTTCCACCTCCATCACTCTCACTGAACCTGGTGTTCCCTGGTTTTTAGCTAGACTGGCCGGCAGCAAGCCCGACGCGCCCCCTGTCTGCAGCCTGCACAATTACAGGAGCACAGCCACCACTGGCTTTTTCTGTGGGTGCTGGGATCCAAGGTCAGGTCCTCATGCTTGAGCAGCACCTCCCCAGCTGGTTTTGTGTCTTTTTATAAAAGTCCTTAAGGACCGTGCAGTGTGACACAGTTTACTAGAGTATGCTAGTGTTTCCCTGTTATGGCACTCCTTAACTACAGGACAATAATGATCCATTACTCTCTCTACAGGTCATGTTTAGCATGCTGGAAATCTACAATGAGCAGGTAACTTGCTCTCTCTCTCTCTCTCTTTCTCTCCCTCCCTCTTTCTCTCTCTCCCTCCCTCTTTCTCTCTCTCTCTTTCTCTCCCTCCCTCTTTCTCTCCCTCCCTTCTTCCCTCCCTCTTTCCCTCCCTCCCTCCCTCCCT
>NW_022196891.1:76600000-76623917 GCF_008632895.1 Mastomys coucha | reverse complement strand
TCTCTCTCTCTCTGTTTCTGTGTGTGTGTGTATGTGTGTTTCTGTCTGTCTGCCTGTCTCCCTCCTTAGCCACCTCTGCTGAGAATCAAGCCCAGATCCTCACACTCACTAAACACAGGCTTTACCACTGGGTCACATCCATCCCGAGAGCCCCTACTCTGACACACATACCTGAGTGACTTCATGGATTACTAACACCAATGGCTCTGGCCGCTTGTCATCCTGTACTGCATTTGCCCCTCCCCTGCCCTCCCCACCGCCTCTCCAGCACCATCTCAAATCCCTTGTTCTTCACACTCTATGCCTTAGCCACATAGCAGCTGTCTTAGTCACTATCTATTGCTGTGGTAAGACACCATAGCCAGGGCAATACATAGAAGAAAGGGCTTCTTTGAGGCTTATAGTTCAGGAGGGTAAGAGTCCGTTACCACTGTGGCAGGGAGCATAGCAGAAGACGACAGACATGTCCCTGGGGCAGCAGCTGAGAGCTCGCATCTGAACTCACCAAGAGGAAGCAGAGCCGCTGGGGACATCAAAGTCTAGCCCAGTGACACACCTTCTCCCACCTCTTACTCCTTCTCAAATGGTCCCGCCAACTGGGGACCAGCTATCCAATATCCAAACACAGAAGCCTGCGGAGGCCATGCTCACGCAAACCATCACCACAGCAAATTCCCCCTTTCCCAGACACGCCCTCTCTCGGACATCTGTCCTTTCTTGGTCCAAGGTCATGGCTTGATGCATCTGGAAGTCCTTGTGGTCACTGGTGCGATGCTGTTGGGGACTAAAAGGGACGCCTGAGGCTCTGCAGCCTGTGCTGTCTGAGGCATGGCACAGATCTGCATTGAAGAGCGTAAGCACCATCACACACAAATGACTCACTATATGCTCATGAGGATGCTCATGGGAGCTCATGGATGCTCATGGATGCCCATGAGGATGCCCATGGGTGCTCATGGGTGCCCATGGATGCCCATGGATGCTAATGGATGCCCATGGATGCTCATGGATGCTCATGGATGCCCATGAAGATGCTCATGTATGCTTTTGGGTATCCATAGGTGCTCATGGGTGCTCATGGATGCCCATGGGTGCTCATAGGTTCTCATGGGTGCTCATGGATACTCATGGATGCACATGAGGATGCTTATGGATGCTCATGGGTGCTCATGGATGCTCATGGATGCACATGAGGATGCTCATGGATGCTCATGGATGCTTTTGGGTACCCATAGGTGCTCATGGATACTCATGGATGCCCATGGATACCCATGGATGCTCATGGATGCCCGTGGATGCTCATAGATGCTCATGGATGCACATGGGTGCTCGTAGGTTCTCATTGGTACTCATGGATGCCCATGAGGATGCTTGTCTATGCTCATGGATGCTCAGTTTAATTTCCACACCATTCTCATGTGTTACAAGATATTACTTTTTCTTTTAATTCCCTCACCCCAATCATGTGAAAGTGTGGAACACATTCTAAACTCAAGGGTCACAGCAAAGCAGTCGGTGCCTTGGATCTGACTCACAGCCTGTGATTGGCAGACTTGTATCTGCAACAGTTTTGAAAAGACGAATAACATAGTTTCCTTATTTTTTTTTTTTTTGAGACAGAGACAGGGTACCACTCTGTAGTCTTAGCTACCTTAGAGGTAGATAAAGTCATGGGCTCCATCCCAATGGCGGAATAATAATAATAATAATAACAATAATAATAATAATAATAATAGAAAATATATTCAAGCACAGAAGGTTTTATTGTTTTGTTTTTGTTTTTCAAGACAGGGTTTCTCTGTGTAGCCCTGGCTGTCCTAGAACTCACTCTGTAGACCAGGCTGGCCTCGTACTCAGAAATCCGCCTGTCTCTGCCTCCTAAGTGCTGGGATTAAAGGCGTGAGCCACCACTGCCCGGCAAGCACAGAAGTTTTAAAAACCATCTGTGTATAGTCAAAGAAGTACAAACACTCACCATCTCAGCTTCCAGTCCACCTCCCCAGCTCTTCTGTGCCCCACAGAGGCATCTTCTGCCTGTGTACGCTAGCATCCCTGAGCTCTCCCCACGGAGGCACCCTCTGCCTGTGTTCGCTAGCATCCCTGAGCTCTCCCCACGGAGGCACCCTCTGCCTGTGTTCGCTAGCATCCCTTGAGCTCTTCCCACAGATCAGAAGGAAGTTCTCATAGAACCCTTAGAAACGCAGATGGGGGTCTTGAAAATAATTAAACTGCATTTCCAAAAATAATTGCTCAACTTAAAAATTGGGTTTCTGGGAGCTGGCAGGATGGCTCAGAAGATTAAGATGCTTGTTGCGAAGCCTGGTGATCTGAGCTCAGTCTCCTGAACCCACATAAGAGTGGAAAGAGAGAACAACGCCTCAAAATTGTCCTCTGACTTCCACACCGTGTCGAAACATTTAGCTCGGTTATAAGGTTGTCTGGTCCCTATAGAAACTCGTATTCAACTGTGTCAGGCATATTTACAGAGCACTTAAAATTGCGCAGACAGTGATATAACGAGGAAAGAGATGAAATTCACCTTCTTAAACAGTACCCCATTCCTTCTTTTTCCTCCCACAGATCAGGGATTTGCTGTCTAGAACCAAAACGCCTGGAGGGTTAAGAATCAGGGAGGATCAACAGCTGGGTTTCTTCGTAGAAGGTCTGAAGTGGGTGCCTTGTGAGAATTACGCACAAATTGAGAAGCTGGTGGAGCAAGGATCAAAAATCAGAATGACAGCGTCTACCAACATGAACGCCAGGAGCAGCAGATCCCACATGCTCATTGCCATCCAGTTCAAGCAGGTGGGCTCCTCCTCTGCCACCGGCTCAGGGGTGGGGCAGAGTGGGGTGGTGCAGTGAGCCTTCCAGAGTGGACCAGGGGGCTAAGGTAATCTCTTCCAGCCATAGACCATGGAAGGAGGTGAGGGCCTTGCTCTCTCTGTCTACCCCTCAGTTAGGTTGTCCCGTTACTTATGGTGAAGCAGTCTTGTGATTAACAAGCCCTCAGAGTGCCCACTGGACAAGGTTGACTGTTCTTCCTCAAGTACATCCTACAATATGAGGAATGGATTTTGAGTCCGAGTTGGTAAGGGTCATGAGCCCCTGTGATATAAGTGGAGAATTTAGATTAGCAGGTCCATGGTCACCAGCCTGAGGATCAGGTATGAGCCAAGGCCATAGCCAGTGCTGACGCACCTTCCCAAGACTCTGTCCAAGATTAATAATCCCCGTAACACCCACTATCTAAAGTCTCTGGATACTCATTACGCATGCATGTGCACTGGGTATGCTCACACATACAAGCACATATGCAAACATGATCACACAAATATGCACATATACAGAAACAGAGAGAGAGAGAGAGAGAGAGAGAGAGAGAGAGAGAGAGAGAGAGAGAGAGAAAGAGAACAAGAGAAAAGGAGGGGGAGGGGGAGGGGGAGAATTTTGTACATTAGAAGTGCCATTCCCTGGATGAATTTTACCATGTTAGTAAAATGCACATACTGCATATGTGGTTCTCCCTGTTATCTTAAGTTCTTATTCTAGCGGCAAGGGGGGAAATTTGATGAAGGCAAATGAGTAAGGGGAGACCCTGACTTCTTTTTAAAACAACAACAACAACAACAACAACAACAACAACAGAAACAGTGAGAAAGTTAAAATGTGAAAAACAAAACAAAACCAAACAAACCCAAACCAAACCAATTAACCAAACAAACCCACAGGGTATGTGTGTGTGTTCACTCAGCTGCGGGACCACAAAACTGACCAGTTTACAGAGTTACAGATTTTACAGCATTTTATGTGTTACCAGTTTACCAAAGGGCTGGGTAGTGGTGGGCGCAAGTCTTTGATCCCAGCACTCAGGGAGCAGAGGCAAGTGGATCTCTGTGAGTTGGAGGCAAGCCTGGTCTACACAGTAACTTCTAGGATAGCCAGGGTTACTGAGACACCTGGTCTCAAAGACAACAACAACAACAATAAAATGTCTGCCCAATGCCTGCTGTCCAATGTGTCTGCAAAGGAGCTTTGCAGAAGTAGACAGAGGCAGCAGAATACCTGAACCTGGGAGGCAGCCCTGCCCCTGTCAACTGTCCCTGCACAGGGACAGACCTTCAGTTCCAACTGTCATTGGCTTATTATTTTTGGAGTCTGGGATAACACCTTGAGGAGCCGTGTAAGCTTGTGGACCAGTCTGTCTCCTGGGCATCAACCTAACAGCCTGAGGTGTCGTGTCTCTACAGGTTTTCCTGGACACAGCTCTCACCAAACAATCCAGCATCAACATGGTAGACTTGGCAGGAAGCGAGAGGCAGAGATCATCCGGGTCTGAAGGAGACCGTCTGAGGGAAGGATCGAGGGTCAATTTAAGCCTAACCAGTTTAGGCAACGTCATCAGGTATGTGGCCAGCGTACAGATATTCATAGAAGCCACGCTTCTATTGTTCTGAAGAGACACCATGACCAAGGCAACTTATAGAAGGAATAGTTTATTGGGCACTTACCGTTTCAGAGGGTGAGTCCATGACCATCACGGCAGGAAACATGGCAGCAGGCAAGCAGGCATGGCACTGGAGCAGCAGCTGAGATTCACATCTTGATCTAGAAGCAGGAAGTGGAAAAAACTAATTGAAATGGTGTGGACTTTTGAAACCTCAAAGCTAACCCCTAGTGATACACCTCCTACAACACCTTACCTCCTAATCCTTCCCAGACAGTTTCACCAAATGGGGACCAAGCATTCAAGCATATGAGCCACGGGGACAATTCTCATTCAAACCAACACAACACAGCACTTATCAATGACATATTAAAGAGCCAAGGGTGATGCTCCCATTCCGGAGTGAGCCCAAGACCTGGATTCCATCCCTAGCTCCAAAACCTACCACAGGTTCCACCCCTCTACCCCTCCCCCACACTGTTCCTCCTTTCTTCCTTTCTTTCTCCTTTTCTTTCTTTCCTTCTTTCTTTCTTTCTTTCTTTCTTCTCTTTTTGCCATGTCTTGTTATATTTGTGGGCACACCTGTGAATGGATATGTGTGTACATGTGTACATCTAGGTGCAGAGACCAGAGATGTGGGGTGTCTTACTCAACTCTCTCCACTGTATTTACTGAGGCAGGGATTCTCGATGAAGATGGAGCTGGCTGGTTCAGCTAGTCTAGCCAAGCAGATTCCCCAGGGAGATCCCTGGTCTCCACCCCCCAACTTCTGCGGTGCTGCCACACCAGCCTGGCTTTTTGGTGGGGACTGCAATCTGAATTCCACTCCCACAATTCACCCAGTGACTTCATCCAGTGTGTGTCCTCCTGCCCTCTCCTATCTTTTTTTTTTTTAAAGATCTATTTATTATTATACATAAATACACTGTAGCTGACTTCAGACACACCAGAAGAGGGCATCAGATCTCATTACAGGTGGTTGTGAGCCACTATGTGGTTGCTGGGATTTGAACTCAGGACCTTTGGAAGAGCAGTCAGTGCTCTTACCTGCTGAGCTATCTCTACAGCCCCTATTTTTTTTTTAATAATGCTTTATTTATTTATTTATTATTTCATGTATATGAGTACACTGTCCCTATCTTCAGACACACCAGAAGAGGGCATCTGATCTCATTACATGTGGTTGTGAGCCACCATGTGGTTGCTGGGAATTGAACTCAGGTCCTCTGGAAGAGCAGTCGGTGCTCTTAACCGCTGAGCCATCTCTCCAGCTCGCCCTCTCCTGTTTTGTCTTATCACATGAATATTAGTGCATAAGTGGGGCACATTTTTCTAAAACTTTTTTGATTCTTTGTGAATTTTACATTGTGTGCCCCAGTCCCACTCATTTCCCAGTCCCCTCATATCCATTCAATGTCTTTGCAACCTCCCCCCAAAGCAAAACAAAACAAAAATCTCACTGTGGAAGCTTTGGTGTGTCAAAGTGTGTCCCACAGCATACATACCCTTTCCACACATCTTTACTTGCAGACGCTTATAACAATGAGCCAGGCAGTGGTGGTGCACACCTTTCATCCCAGCACTTGGGGAGGCAGAGGCAGGTGGATTTTTGATTTCGAGGCCAGCCTGGTCTACAGAGTGAGTTCCAGGACAGCCAGGGCTACACAGAGAAACCCTGTCTCAAAAACAAAGACGAAAACAAAAACAAAAACAAAAACCCAATGAGTCATTGGTCTGGTTCAAGGCCTCTGGCTTCTGCTACATCAATACTGGATCCTTACTCTTGATTGTCCTGTTGTTGCCCTGTCTCTTGGAGGTCCTGAAGCTTTGGATCTGCAGGACTCGCCTTCCACACAGTTCAGCAGTTCATAGATGGCTAGATAGATAGGGTTGGCCAGCTCAAAGCCCTGGATCTGGGCATGGGAGGCAGCTGAGCTGCTCAGCCCACCAGCTTTTCCATACCCTCACCACCAGGGTGAGTTCTACAGCACTGCCCCAGTTAGCTCACCCAGTGCTGCAGTCAGTAAGGGGTAGAGCCAGCTCCCTGATTTCATGCCTTTGGGGCTGGCTCACCCTACCCTATGCCACCAGGACCAGCCGTACTACATAGCCAGGCAAGGCGCAAGGATTAATCCTGATCTTCCGAGTGCAGGTGGCAGGACTTCATGTAAAAAGACAAGGTAATATATTGTCTTGTAAGGGTAACTTAAACACACACACACACATTAATTAAGGTATAAATCTCAGTGACATACATAAATTTTTTGTTTTTAGTTTTGAAGTACATAAATCTTAAGTTTTCTGTTAAATGAATTAATATATACATATTCACACACACACACACAAACACACACACACAATTTAATTAGCACCCGTGTCCAGAATATGGAAGGCTTTCAGAAATCATGAATCTCCATCACACCCCCTCTCCATTAGAACACAGACACACAAACACACACCTCTGTTGGAACACACCCCGCCCTGTTGGAACACCACCAAAATAAGCTGGCCTTTACCATCTGATTAATCTTTGCCTGATAGTCTTGAGTTTTATAATTTAAAACATTTTAAAATTATGTGTATGTCTGTGTTCATGAGTGTAGGTATGTGCACACGAATGCAGGTGCTCATGGAGGCCAGGAGAGGGCGCCAGATCCCCTGGAGCGGGAGTTACAGGCAGTTGTGAGCTACTTATTTTGTTCAACCTGGAGTTTTCTGCATGCAGCTTGGTGCCGTCTCTGCAGTCGCTGTCTTTTATGTAAATGAGGCTGTGGACACAAGGTCTCTGGATTATGTCCTTTCTGGCTTGGGGACTCTTGCACAAGCATCTGCTGTTCTGTGTTATTGTCATTTTACAGGCTGCTTCTCCCTGACACGAAGTCGCGTCAGGGAGGAAGAATTTAGCTTCGCTCGTGGTTTCTGAGTGAGGAAAAGCACGGTGGCATTGGAGGGAGAATGAACAGGGGCTTACCCCTGTGGAGGTGGCTTACCCACAGGGTGGCCTTCAAACTACAACGCGGGTTCTCAGCAGGGATGAGTGAGCCATCTCTAGCTTACCCCTGGGGAAGCAGTTTCTTTCTGACTCCTCCCATGGATTGTTCTCTGTGTTGCCCTCATCCAGTGCTCTGGCCGACTCAGCCATGGGGAAGAAAGTTCTGCATATTCCCTACAGGGACTCTGTTCTGACCAAACTGCTCCAGTCAGCTCTGGGCGGAAACAGCCGGACCACACTGGTAAGATCATTCTTAGAACGTGTGACATTGCTCAGCTCTTAGTGGTCTATGGCTGAAATCCCTCTCAACATACCACACCCAGGACGTATGGCTTGGCCCCACCCTCCATGTAATTTCACAGCCCTCAAAACCTGTCCACCGGTGGTGGCACACGCCTTTAATCCCAGCACTTGGGAGGCAGAGGCAGGCGGATTTCTGAGTTCGAGGCCAGCCAGGTCTACAGAGTGACTTCCAGGACAGCCAGAGCTATACAGAGAAACCCTGTCTCGAAAAACCAAAAAAACAAAACAAAACAAAACAAAACAAAAAACCTGTCCACCTCAGTGTGGGACAAGGCTTCCACAATATTAAACATTTTATTTATTCTTTGCTGCAGCTTTTTGAGTATGGTACATGGACTATATAGTGCTTTCCATTTTGTCTCTGTTTTGTGATGGGCATGGAAAAGCAGGGGCTACCACATGCCAGATAAATGCTCTGCCACTGAGCCATGCCTCCAGCCTGGAATATTATATATAACTATTTTTGCTATAAGAGCAAAATAAATAATCATTCCTGCTGGGTGGTGGTTGGTGGTGCATGCCTTTAATCCTGGTACTCAGGAGGCAGAGGCAGGCAGACTTCTGTGAGAGTCCCAGGCCATCTTGATCTACAGAGGGAGTTTTAGGACAGCTAGGGCTACACAGAGAAACCCTGTCTCCAAAAAGAAAGAAAGAGAGAAAGAGAAAAAAGAAAAAAACCCAAAAAGCAAAACAAACAAAGCAGTGAGGCAGGTAGTTGCCGGATGAATGCATAGCCACAGAAAGTCAGGTATGTGGTATAACATGCTAAACCAGGGCCCTCTGCTCTTCAGCTGTAGAATGGGACAAAACTGGGTAAATGCTGTCTCTCCCTGAAACTCACTGGAAAACACACTGTCTTAGTCAGGGTTTCTATTCCTGCACAAACATCATGACCAAGAAGCAAGTTGGGCAGGAAAGGGTTTATTGAGCTTACACTTCCACATGGCTGTTGATCACCAGAGGAAGTCAGGACTGGAACTCAGGCAGGTCAGGAAGCAGGAGCTGACGCAGAGGCCATGGAGGGATGTTCCTTACTGGCTTGCTTCCCCTGGCTGGCTCAGCCTGCTCTCTTATAGAGCCCAAGACTTCCAGCCCAGGAATGGCACCACCCACAAGGGGCCCTCCCCGATTTATCACTAATTGAGAAAATGCCCCACAGCTGGGTCTCATGAAGGCACTTCCCCAACTGAAGCTCCCTTCTCTGTGATAACTCCAGCCTGTGTCAAGTTGGCACACAAAACCAGCCAGTACATACACCCTCGCTTTTTATCATGAACTATTGCCTCAACGTGCTAGGTTTCCCCTACCAAAGAAAGAAGCCAGTTCAGCCGACTTAAAAGTAAAAAAGGAAGGTTTATTTGGGAATGGGCTCCAGCAAGTTTGCCAGTTTCTGGAGATAGAACCTGAAGAAGTCACAGGCAGACTATGTCGTGGGGGGTGTAGAGTGATTATAGAGTGTGTGTGGGGGGGTAGGGTTGAGGGGGTGGCTTGTGACTACCAGGAATGTGGGACTGGGCCTTTTTGGTGCCTTTTCTGCTGGGATGCTTTCTAAGTGAGTAGGGTTGGAGGAAGAGGGAGGAAATGGAGTTTGCTGGACCATAGCAGAGGGTGTGGGGTGGAGGGTTGGGGTGTGTGAGATGGGGCAAGGGGTGTGGAGTAGGGGGGGTGTGGAGTGGGGGGAGGCAAGCCCGGGACTCCAAACAAAATGCTTTATCTTAAAGTCTTTCAGGGTGTCAGTTATTTGTGGATCTTAATGGTCCATTCACCAAGAACTTGGAATAAGACATTATTCCTGCTGGGCGGTGGTGGCGCATGCCTTTAATCCCAGCACTCAGGAGGCAGAGGCAGTTGGATTTCTGAGTCCCAGGCCAGCCTGATACAGAGTGAGTTTCAGGACAGCCAGGACTACACAGAGAAACCCTGTCTCAAAACAAAACAACAAAACAAAAACATAAACCAAAACCAAAAGCCACTTCTCTGCACTGGGGATGTAGAGTTGGGCACAGCATTAATATGTATACAGTTCTAGGTTCCATTTCCAATACAAGGAAAGCAGGAACAAAATCAGTACAACCATGACACCTGGTGCACAGCAGACTACAGATTAAAATCCAACAATGTAACAAGAGTATGGTCCGCAGAGACAGTGAGGCCAGGACACCTATGCAGATCAGCAACACTGATGAGGGCAGATTGGAGGGGTTTGCTTAGGCTAGCCTCAAAATCACATTCCTCCTGTGTAGGGTTTATGGGGTCCTGCATCTGCTCCACCACAGGGCACAGCCCCTCAGGGAGGCAGGACACAGGAGTAACTGGGCTTAGCCCTCGCTGTTGCCAGGGTGGGTGTGGGGACATCTGCTCTGGGGGTGGGGAAGCACAGTCGGAGGCCCGGGACAGCTAGAGCTGGTTCCAGGGTCTGGGGCCATCTCCTTCTCAGGCTCTCCGACACCCAGGCACTGACTGCTGGGAGCCGTGGAAGAGCTGAGAACAGAGTGAGGGCCCGCTGGTCCCAAGGAGGAGTCCTTGGCATGACTGAGGTGGTGGGCGGCAACCATAGCTGGGAGCACAAAGAGGCCTTCTACGGGAGATTAGACAGCAGCTGGGTAGGTGAAGGCCTTCTCCGTGGCTCCTCATGATGGACCCCAAGTGAAACTGCCCGCAGTTTCACGAACTGGGTTCTTCTCAGCCAGGAGGGAATAAAGGACCTGAAATAAAGGGTTTGAAATGCAAAGAGAAAACACGAAGTCAAGTTGCGTCCCAATCAAAGCTCCACTTTACTCAGAATAAGACAGGGTTTTATAGTCACAGGAGAAACTGAAACCAAGTCTCTAGATTATACCGCAAAGAAAGTTCAGGTGCCAAAGTCCCCAGGTTCAGAAGATCTTCAGGCTGTGGGCGTGCTTAGGCGGCTTTTTCAAAGACGAACCAATAGTCAACAGAGAGCATCTGTCTTAGCTCCCAGGTGTTATCCACCCAAGTCCATGGTTTTAAGGCATTTATTGTCATGGCAGAAAGTGGATGAGTAAAACCAAGTCCCAGTTCTCAGGGTGGGCCTGAGGTTAAATACCTTTTGCAGGGAGGACTGTGTCTGGGAAGGAAAGCTTATTGGCTAAGTAAGCCCTCCAGGTCTTTTTAGTACCTCCTTAAAATGGAGATCTGTCCTGAGCCAACTTAAATACTCTACCTGTGGAGGGGGTTGGAGGGTTTTCCTTACATGACTGATGGCCACAAATCTATGGGGGCTGTGGCTTAGTGACAGGAGCCTGGTACCTGGGAACAGTGGAAACACCTACCATTCCTTCAGGGTTTCAGGGTTTCAGGGTTTCAGGGTTCCTTTAGGGTATTCCCTGTAGGTAATGGAGCTTGGTTATATAGAGCAGGAGTAGGTCATGCCTTTACAATCTCCTTGTCTTGTTGTCAAGTGATAGAAAATTCCTTTTTTAAACCTTCGCTGTTAACATGGTGGGTTTTTAAAAAGTGAATTCTGGGGCTGGTGAGACGGCTCAGTGGTTAAGAGCACTGACTGCTCTTCCAAAGGTCCCGCGTTCAAATCTCAGCAACCGCATGGTGGCTCACAACCATCTATAATGAGATCTGATGCCCTGTTCTGATGTGTCTGAAGACAGCTACAGTGTACTTACATATAACAATAAATAAATCTTTTTTTTTTAAAGTGAATTCTGAAGCCTCTAGCATACCTTCCTGTCATTAGCTGATCAGTTTCATCATTACCTTGTGCTAGCTAGAAGATCTAAGTAGACCTGTATGGGATCTGATATGTGTTAAAGACAAGATGGCTTCTATTTCTGATCACTTGCTGTAGATGAATAAACTGTGAAGTCAATTTGGAATAAGTTCAGCAGTTTCTATATTCAAACCAACTCTCTCTCCATATTGAGAGTCAGTTGCTATATTAAGAGATTCTAGGGACTGGAGAGATGGCTCATCAGTGAAGAGCACTGACTGCTCTTTCAGAGGTCCTGACTTTAGTTCCCAGCAACCACAGGGTGGCTCACAACCATCTGTAATGGGATCTGATGCCCTCTTCTGGTGTGTCTGAAGACAGCAACAGTGTACCCATATACATAAAATAAATACATAAATCTTTAAAGAGAGAGAGAGAGATTCTAGAAAAATCTAATAACACCATAAGAATTGCATATAACTGATTTTTGAACTGAATTATAAGTTCAAACCCTCAACCACCTTACTTATGTTCTCTGACTTATATCCCGCCTTTCTCAACTTATTAACATAAGTATAAAGTGGAAGGGCTCCAGAAATTTGTGTCTCTTTTATTATATGAAAGAATCTAATTAGTTTTTTGAAGTTGCTTGCTCTTTGGTGGGCATTTCTTTGCCAATGTTCATCTTGTGCCATAATGAGGTAATTTCAGCATTGGTAAATGATACCACAGTTAGCTGGATCTATTCCAGATAATTGATGAAGTCTCACTTTTCCTTTCAGAATCAATTCAGAGACCTTTTATATATAGGTCTTTAATTTTTTTACTCTGTGTGCTAAAAATGTTCCTTATAAGTACAATCTTCCCTTTGCAGAAGAATTCCTGTGGGAGAATGTGTAGAAGGCAAATAACTAAAGAACAAGCCATTTCTGGGTCGATGTGATCTACATGAACATTTTATAGTTTCTTTTCTATCAGGGCCAATTCCTTCCCAGCTTCAGCTGGTAATATTCTTTTTTTAGTTTAGTTTAGTTTTGTTTTTAGAGACAGTGTTTCTCTGTGTAGCCCTGGCTGTCGTGGAACTCACTCTGTAGACCAGGCTGGCCTCAAACTTAGAAATCTGCCTGCCTCTGCCTCCCAAATGCTGGGATTAAAGGTGTGCTCCACCACTGCCTGACCCAGAAGTCTCTTAAAAGGGATTATTAAGTCACTGGCTCCAACGGGATTCTAGCCCACCCAGACAGAGAACACCATCCATTGTTGTTTATCAGCCAGTATCCACAATGCCTTCAAACTTTATGGTTCATTTCAGGAAGCTGCTTTCAACTTTTGTTTGAGCTGCTTTCAGCAAATGATACTCCTGCCTTGGTCCTAGTCAGGACCAAGGAAGAGTACACAATTCAAGATAACAGGTGTGTGTTTTCTTAGGTTGTAAATGATGGTTACACGGGAGATCCAAGGCAACTAAAGTTGGTTGTTACGTTGTTCCCTTAAAGGCTCTGTGTAGCCCTGGCTGTCCTGGAACTCACTCTGTAGATATCTGTAGATCAGGCTCAGCCGAACACATCCGCTGAGCACGCGGGCAGCCTGAAGTCTTAGGCGACCTCGAGGTGTATTATTAACTTTGGCTGTGAGGTCCAGCGGAAGTTCCCATCTCCTGGAATCTAAGAGATCTTTTCACAATATTGGTTATAGGAGGTTGCCAAAGCGTACCCTTCCTCTGTCCTGGTCTGTGAGAGTGTTTCCAAAGAGGATTTAGCAAAGAAGAAAGACCCGCCCTGAATGTAGGCAGTAACAATCCCAACTCCACCTTGGGTGCTGCGCTGGTGCTCTTGCCTACGTGGAGGAACTGAACCCTCTAGGAGTCCGAGCCAAGAGAAACTCTTTTGGGCAGTAGATTTTTCCAGGTGCTTAGCTCACCGATGGGAAGATCACACAGGAGCCGTCACCATGCTCTTGACAGGATCTGGAACCAGTGAAACGATTTCTCTCTGTCCTGCTGACATTCAGCAATCCCTCAATTTCCTCAGGACAATCCTAGGGACCCGGCACTGAGAACCTGAGGCAAAGTCAGCAGGGTGGGGCTGGAGTTAGCCAGTGGCAGGCTCAAATTCCAGTTCTGGCCAGTTATCATCTAGGTGACTTTAGCTGTTGTAGTTTTCTATAAGCAGAGTTTTCTGGGTTGTAAAGTTCAAACAGGGCAGTGAGATGGCTCAGCAGGAAAAAGTGCTTGTGGCCAAAATTGATGGCCCGAGTTCTATTCCTGGAAGCCACAGAGTGGAGGGAGAGAAGCCAACTCTTGCAAGTTGTCCTGTGACTGACACAGTGGCACTCGTGCACACATGCACACACACTGTCTTAGTCAGGGTTTCTATTCCTGCACAAACACCATGACCAAGAAGCAAGTTGGGCAGGAAAGGGTTTATTCAGCTTACACTTCCACATTGCTGTTCATCACCAGAGGAAGTCAGGACTGGAACTCAAACAGGTCAGGAAGCAGGAGCTGATGCAGAGGCCATGGAGGGATGTTCTTACTGGCTTGCTTCCCCTAGCTTGCTCAGCCTGCCCTCTTATAGAACCCAAGACTTCCAGCCCAGGGATGGCACCACCCACAGGAAAATGCCCCACAGCTGGATCTCATGGAGGCACTTCCCCAACTGAAGCTCCCTTCTCTGTGATAACTTCAGCCTGTGTCAAGTTGGCACACAAAACCAGCCAGTACACACATAAATAAATAAATAAATAAAAAATAAATAAATGTAAAAATAAATTTGTTTTTTAATAATTTAAAGTTCAGGGCTAGAGAGATGGCTCAGCAGTTAAGAGCACTGACTGCTCTTCCAAAGGTCCTGAGTTCAAATCCCTCAACCATCCGTAATGAGATCTGATGCTCTTTCTTCTGGTGTGCCTGAAGACAGCTACAGTGTACTTACATATAGTAATAGATGAATAAATCTTCTTTTTGTTTTTTGTTTTTGTTTGTTTGTTTGTTTGTTTTCGAGACAGGGTTCTCTGTGTAGCCCTGGCTGTCCTGGAACTCACTCTGTAGACCAGGCTAGCCTCAAACTCAGAAATCCTCCTGCCTCTGCCTCCCAAGTGCTGTGATTAAAGGCATATGCCATCACTGCCCGGTTGATAAATAAATCTTTAAAAAATAATAATAATTTAAAATCCAGAGGTGTGGCAAGATGGCTCAGTGGTTAAGAGCACTTGCTCTTGCAGAGGGTCAAGTTTTGATTCTCAGCACCCACATGGTGGCTCACAACCATCTGTAACTCCAATCCCAGGGAATTTGATGCCTTCTTTGGACCTCCACAGGGGCCAGACATACACATGGTACACATACATACATGCTGGCAAAACATTCATACACATAAAATAATTTAATTCTTTTTTTTTCTTTTTTTAGTTTTTCGAGACAAGGTTTCTCTGTGTAGCCCTGGCTATCCTGGAACTCACTCTGTAGACCAGGCTGGCCTCGAACTCAGAAATCCACCTGCCTCTGCCTCCCGAGTGCTAGGATTAAAGGCATGCGATACCACCGCCTGGCCTCAATTTTTTTTTTTTTGGAGCGATAATTAAATCATTCTAAAAGAGTAAGTAAGCTTCAAACAGTGCTGAAAATGATATAAACTGTTTTGTGAATATTTTATCAGTGAGTATATGCATGAGGTGCCTGTGTGTGCACAGGTGGGAATGCTCCTGTGTGTGTGTGTGTGTGTGTGTGTGTGTATGTGTACAGACACCCTCAAAAGGGTCATCCTCAGGAATGCCATCTACTATTTCCTTTGAGATTGGCTGTCTCTTTGGCCTGGGGCTCACTAATTAGACCACTGGCCCGTGAGCTGCATGGATCCTCCTGCCTCTGCTTCTCATTGCTGGGATTGCTAGTGTGTGCCAGTACACGTTGGTGTATTCATGTGGGTTCTGGTATCAAACTCAGTACCTCGTGCTTGCAAAGCACGTACTCTACCGTCTGTGTTATCCTCCCAGCCCCAATATTAGCAACTATAATAACATCAATGGTATATAAACCCCTGATGACCAAAGTCTGCTCGCTCGGGGCCTTTCCAGATGGCTACCCTGAGTCCAGCTGACATCTGCTATGAGGAGACCTTGTCGACGCTGAGATATGCCGAGAGGTGGGTAGCTTGTGGGCAGGACCTAGTCATTGTGTTCTGTGTCCTAAGACACAACTCCTTTCAGCCCTCGAGCTACTTGATGGCTTGGTGTTTCAGCTGGGAGTCCAGGAGGACAAAGTGGTCCTCGAGGGGGATGAGGGGCTGGAGGGTGGGCTTGGCAGTAAGAATGCAGGGACAAGCACAGAAGCTGTGCTTGCTGCTCTCAGGAATGTTCACAAACTACACCTGGGGCCTTAAATGTGCTGGTGTGTGGCCTTTAATCCCAGCTCCTGGGAGTCTGAGGCAGGTGGATCTCAGTGAGTTAGAGCTCCAGCCAGCCAGGTGAGATCCTGTCTCAAAAACACCCAAGACAACAAAAACCCTACAGTGCAGATTATGCTTCTCCTAACCCCATCCTTCAGGCAGGGTCCCTTTCCTGTATGTGAAAACCACATCCCCACCCCACCCCCTAGAGGCAGTACCATTTCACACCATATTTTCCTCCTGGCATCTGCAACGCAAGCCCAGATCTGTAGGTGGGACTTCGGCTTTAGCCACATCTAGAATGTTCCTCTTCTGCCTGTTGCTGCAATCTTTGTTGTGTTTTATAAAAGGTGGTATAAGGCAGCAGGAGGGAGCGTCTCACTGGTCCCCATGTCGCCAAGGCATTCCCCTGAGGGGACATGCCTAGTGCACGCGACAGGCCTCCTACAAAAGGAAGTTTATTGGGGGAAGGGAAGGGGACCTGGGAAAGGGGTAGAGGCAGAGAAAGGAGGGGGACAGAGAAGGGTGGAAAGAGAGAAGAGAGAGGAATAGGAGATGGGGAGAGAGATGGAGGGAGAAAGCTGGAGTAGCTGAGTAGTTCTGCACGGGTTGGCTCGCACCTGGCAGGTGGCTGTCCCTGGGCTAGTAGACTTCTGGGAGGGGTTGTGCACAGAGAGGCGCTGGGCTCTATCCACTCCCTGCTCAACTTTGGGCTTGGTGCAAGCCTCATTGGAATCTGTCTAGAATTCTTTTTGTGAAATAAAATGGTCAAAGCTTAAGACAGCTGAGGGGGGGCGGGTGAAGTCCTGCGGTAAAGCAGGTCTAATCCCCAACATCAAGACAAAAATAGCATAAGACACCCAGAATTTCAGACAGGAGAGTAAGTCAGGTTAGGTATGCCCGAGTTTCTGTGGTGACACAGAAGGTGGGGACAGGAACAGAAACCCTGTGAGTTGACCGCAGCCTGTGGCACATAGCGGAGCGGTTTGCCTATGGCTTCCAGGGTTCTAATTGTTGACGAAGCACATTCTTGTGTTCAGGACCCAGGCTGTTCAGGGGCCCAGCACCGGGACTGGGCTGAGCTTAGCGAGTTTGTGTGAACCATTACTGAGTTCAGTTTTGGTCTTCATGATTGCAGACATGTCTAGCCTGTGACCCCACAGGCCCACAATGGGTCCCAGGCTAGCTATGAACGTGGCCCAAGAAACTTGTAGATGACAATGTAGTGTCACAGCGTCAAAAGACTAGGCATGCCAGGTAGAGAAAGCTGATGTGGTTTCACCTGGGATGGGAGCTTGCCTGCGGCTACCCCAAGGCTGCTGCTAGAGCTTTGACTGAGAGTGTGTCTGCCATTGCATATGCAGAGCTAAGAAGGTTCAGAACAGAGCTGTGATCAACACCTGTCCGATGGCGAGAGCGTCCAGGGCTGAGAACAGGTTTCTGCTTGGATTCGGGGTCTCTGGAGCAGCAGGTAAATCAAGTCAGGAGGCCATGCTCAGCCATGCCTGGAGCTGGATGACACCCGGTGGCTAGGATGGAGGGGTGGCTTGTGCAGCAGCTGGTATGGGGTGGGATGACTGGCCAGGCCCATGGGGTGGGAGGGAAGGCCTAAGTTTTGTGAAGAGTCTTAACGCAAAGTGACTCAAGGGGCTGGTGAGGTGGCTCAGCGGTTGAGAGCACTGTCTGCTCTTCCAGGGGTCCTGAGTTCAATTCCCAGCAACCACGTGGTGGCTCACAACCATCTATAGGGGGATATGATGCCCTCTTCAGGCAGGCATCATATATGTATATGCAGCAGAGCATGCATACATTAAATTAAAAAAACAAATAAAGTGATTCAACCTTGAGAAATTCCAGCCTGAAGATCAATGTAATATCCCCTTAGTCATAAGAAACAACCGCCTTAGGCTTTCCCATGGCATAGGCACACCCATGAGGACCCATTTCTGGGCTCCCCATGCCAACTGGCTGAGCTCAGGCGTCCACTGCAACAAAGCGCTGCCTGAGTTACAGCAGATGCAGACAGTGGCCCACACCCCGCCCTGCTGGTCACAAGGCTCTGACTGCTGGGTGTTGACCTGTGTGTGGCATCGAATTCCCACTGTTTACAAACCCAGACAAGAGCCGGACAGTGGTGACACACACCTTTCATCCCAGCACTTGGAAGGCAGAGGCGGTAGATTTCTGAGTTTGAGGCCAGCCTGGTCTACAGAGTGAGTTCCAGGACAGCCAGGGCTATACAGAGAAACCCTGTCTCACAAACAAACAAACAAACCCAGACAAGAAACATGAAAAACAGTGTAAGGCAAATCTTTCATTCTTTCTGGATGGGAACTCCATGAGCAGATGGTCACATGCCTGCACAGGTGAAAAGGAGCTCCATGCTCCCCATGAACCGTGTTCTCGCCATGCCTGAGTCACCCCAGAACCGGGGAGCCGAGTCTCCTTCGCGCAGAATCACACAGAAGCAGCTCAGTTTCCTCTCCCCTTTGGCTGCTCGACAGCTCGCCTTTGATGATGCCTGTTGCTTAAAGTCTCTCCTTCTCTCTAGAGCACTCAGCCTGTTTCTGGGCAGAACAGCAGCTGGGGACTCCGGGGACCTGGGCCCAGCTGCTGGAGCAGGCCCGGAGGGAGTGGGAGGAGCAGGACGAGGCACTCACACAGGTGAGACTCACACTCCACACAGCGGGCAGCCTGTGCTGCTGTGGGGCTGTGCGGCAGGGAGCAGGGAGCCGGGCAAGATGCCCAGGGCCTGAATGAAATGCGCCAGGGAGACGTAAAGGGGGTGGGGGGTGGGATAAAAGATGGCTGCTGGGAGACTAAAGGAAGTGCGTCCCCTGGAACAGATTACTCTGTGTTTTCCTAGGAGCAGCAGAGGGTAAAGATTCTCCCGCACCTCCTCAATGTCAATGAAGACCCACAGCTCACAGGGGTCCTCAAGTTCTTCATTAACAGCGGTACTCGATTCTGCTGCCCCCTTATTCCTCCCCGCCCCCCCCCTCCTCCACCCCAGGCCAGCTGATTTCCCTTCCCTTCCTCCCTCTCTTCCCCCTTCCCTTCCTTCCTTCTCTCCCTCCATCACTTCCTCCCTCCCCTTCCTTTCTTCCTTCCTCCCCTTTCCTTTTTTGATTTTTTAAAAAAATTCGCACTACAAAACATACAACATAAAATTCACCTCTTTATTGGTTTTTCGAGACAGGGTTTCTCTGTGTAGCCCTGGCTGTCCTGGAACTCACTCTGTAGACCAGACTGGCCTCGAACTCAGAAATCTGCCTGCCTCTGCCTGCCAAGTGCTGGGATTAAAGGCTTGCGCCACCACAGCTTGGTTTAACGGCTCTTGAGAGTTCAGTGCAGAGGCACTAAACCATCACCGCATCTATTCCAGAATTTTCCATCATTGCCTCAAACCGGAACTCTGTACCCATTAAAACCCACCTCCCCTCTCTCCTCCCTGAGCCCTGGGCGACCACCACTCTTCCATTTGTGTCTGGATTTCACTATGCCAGGTGCCTCAGAACAGCGAGGTCACCCCACAGTTCTTAGTTGTCTCTCTCAGTCCACAGAGTATGACTAAGCTCGTTCAAGCTGTAGCATAATTTGGGATGTCTTTCCTTAGTGCGTGTTATTGGCCCATCACCCACACATGGTCACGTTGCATTCTTGTCTAGTGGTTCCCCGAGGAGGTGGCAGCCTCTGGAATGGCTCTCTGTTATGTACGCTACTGAATGGGTTGGAACTCAGAGCCCAGCGCTGATGCCTGTACCACCCCACCCCCACCCCCTTGGCTGCTCTGCATGTCTAAGACAGGTGTTAGGAGGAGAGCCAGACCCACTCGGGAGCTGCAGTGGACACTGTGCACCTCGAGGGGCCAACCACCACAGAAACAGAGCTTCTAAGAGAAGCGACCCAGCCTCAGTGGGTCACTGAGGACCAACACTGTCCCCAAGCTGGTAACCTCAAGACAAAACAAAACAAAACAAAACAAAAGGCAGAGAGTAAAACAGTTATCCATAAATGAGGGTTGTGTCTGAGTGCGGTTTTGACTGACAGCTCCAATGGGAAACAGATTCTTCGCTTGCTCTTCCTGAGGAAAGAAATGCCCCTTTCAAACTGTCAGGCATATTACCTTATCAAGGCCAAAGGATGACAATTTTTTTTTCATTTCTTTTTCTATTTTTATTATATTGTTATTATTTAAAACAACTTTATAATTACATATGATTTTTTAAAAACTTTTATTGCATTATGATGAGAAAAGTTACACGATTTCAACTTATCTGAATCTGTTAACATTTAAAAACATATTTTAAGTAAATAGAATTAAATCACATTCTTGTTTCCCTTTTGTACCCCTACTCCTCCCAGAGATCCCCCCTTCAATACCCACAATATATTTTTTGTCGTATTCCATAAAATTTACAAAATATTATAGCAATAAAAATAAGTATTATAAGCATTGTTTGATAGGGATGACCATTTTTAAAGATAAACCATCCTGACTCTTTCCAGGCTCCTGCGATGTTGGCCGGGCTGCTTCCAACGCCATCTGCCTTCAAGGCCTGGGGTAAGGGACAGCACCTGAGCCCCCATCGAGAGGACCAGGACCTCTCAGCCCGGACATCTGTCTTGTTTGGTTCTGGCTTTTTTTGTAGATAGGATCACACTACGTAGTTTAGGTTAGGTTGGCTTCAAATACGAAATTCCCCTGTCTCCTGCCCTGAGTGCTAGATTGTCAGGTTTGTGCCAACCCGCTTGACTGGAGAAGGTTCTGGAGAGCTATGTGGTCATGGATAAGGCAGACATTAAGTCCAGTTGGATTTAAAGGTTCCCAGGCCTCCTCCCTCAGCATCCTCTACAATGCTCATGTTAGAGTGCTCCTGGAAATGCAGTGTGGCACGTACTTCCTGTTTCCTTAGGTTCATTTTGTGGGAAAAGGGACACCAATGGTTAGAGCCTGTAAGGCAGAACTCCACAGCGGAAGCAAGGAGACTGAGCAAGAAACAAAGGGGAGAAGAAAGACCAAGCCCATGTGGAGGGTCTTTCACCATCGCTCCTTTGGCTGGCTGTATCCTCTGGTGTCTGTGTTTAAAGCCCTCGTGGAAGCAGCTTTAAAAAATAATTTAAAAAATACATATATGTGTTTTAATTGACAGCATAGTTATGTACATTTGTTTTTTTTTAAAGATTTATTTACTTACTTTATGTATATGAGCACACTGTAGCTGTACAGATGGTTGTGAGCCATCATGTGATTGCTGGGAATTGAACTCAGGACCTCTGCTCCCTCCGGCCCCACTCACTCTGGCCCATAGATTTATTTATTATTATATATAAGTACACTGTAGCTGTCTTCAGACATACCAGAAGAGGGCGTCAGATCTCATTAAGGATGGTTGTGAGCCACCATGTGGTTGCTGGGATTTGAACTCAGGATCTTCAGAAGAGCAGTCAATGCTCTTAACCACTGAGCCATCTCTCCAGCCCCAGTTATATACATTCGTATCTATAGTAGAGCTATAGTCTATATTGTTTCAGAATATGCGTACAATGGCTAGCCATCAGAGGTCCTAGGGATTTTGAAACGTTCAGCTAATGACCTTGGGCGTCCTAATCCTAGGCTACAGAACACCAGGAGTTCTCTGCCTTTCAGCTCTACCCCTATGGCCATTAACCATTCCCTCACATCCTCTCTGGCTATGGTAACAGCTTGTACTGGCCGGTTTTGTGTGTCAACTTGACACAGGCTGGAGTTATCACAGAAGGGAGCTTCAGTTGGGGAAGTGCCTCCATGAGATCCAGCTGTGGGGCATTTTCTCAATTGACCCTTGTGGGTGGTGCCATCCCTGGGCTGGAGGTCTTGGGTTCTATAAGAGAGCAGGCTGAGCTAGCCAGGGGAAGCAAGCCAGTAAGGAACATCCCTCCATGGCCTCTGCGTCAGCTCCTGCTTCCTGACCTGCTTGAGTTCCAGTCCTGACTTCCTTTGGTGATGAACAGCAATGTGGAAGTGTAAACTGAATAAACCCTTTCCTCCCCAACTTGCTTCTTGGTCATGATGTTGTACAGGAATAGAAACCCTGACTAAGGCACAGCTTTTCTTTACTTCTTTGAGATAAGTGTTTTGTCTTCCCCATATGGGTGAGAAGGGAATATTTGTCTTTCTGGACCTGGACCTGGTTGATTTCATAATGGCCTCCAGTTGCACCCACGTTGCTGACCTCAGGGGAATCTTTCTGGCCCAATGGCTTCCTCTGGTGTACATATTACCATGTTTATTATCTGTTTTGATGGACATGGGGGTTTATCCCATATCTTGGCTGATGAAACACACTTTCATTTCTCCATTGATAGCTTTGTCTTTTGGTCTTTATGTCTGGAGGTTCCTGGCAGCTGTAGGCCCTCAGCTGGGGTTCATTCTGTGACTAGAATAGCATCCTCAGAGTCATCCAGCTCCCTGCATCCTCCATGGCCGGGAGCATCCAATAGCACTGCAGCCTCCAATAGCGCTGTGTGGTGTTGGGGGGTCGGGGAAGCAGGAGCTTCCCCATTGACCATAGCTGTGGATCTCGTTATGCCACCCAACCAGCCATAGTCTACTGGGGGTGACTGCAACAGATTCCTGTCTTAGAATTTCAGATAAACACGCTTCCTTCGTGAATTTGGATGGTAAAGTGACGGTTGCTCCACACAGCAAGTGCAAAGTCATTGTTAATGGGGTACCTGTCTCCAGCAGGACAAAGCTGCAGCATTTGGTAAGTTGCCACAGCAGTGCCTCAGTCATACCCTCAAGATGGTGGCAGTGGTGGCAGGGCTGGAGGTTGGGGGGGAGGCTCTCTTATGAAATGTCTCCTGTCACAGTGGGAGGGGCTGGCCTGGGCCTAGGGCTTCCTACCTGTGCCAGACTGCAAAGGCTGAGCTGGGAGACCTGTTCCCTACCCACTGTGTCTCGGGAGCATAACTTCAGTTCTCTGAACATCACCCATAACTGAAGGAAGATGGAAATGGATGCTCTCCAAGATCCTGCTCAGTGCTCACATTTGATGACATCTGAGGCTTATGAGAACCTGTCCTTGGGAGCAACGGAGCATCTACTTACAACAATTCCCTCTTTGTCCCGATTCACTTCGCCACACTCCATGGAGTTTCTACCACCGCAGTGGCTACCCTGAAGTCTTCTCCCTTCACTGATCATTACACACAGAAACCACAAGCCTCCTTTTAGAATCTAGGGGTGTGCCCTCCGTGGCTTCACTGACCAGCACATGCCCCATCCCAAGGGCTTCCCTTCAGTGGACCAGAAGCAGTGTGGTCTACCTCACCAAAAAGCCCCCCATGTAACATCTGCTCTTAAGCCTTCTCTGTCCTCTCTGAGGACTCCCGAGATCCTAATCTGGATCGTGGGGACAAGGTTTTACTGTTTCATACAGGGAGTGGAGTCAAGACTGCTCAGGTGAGATCAATGGGTTAGATAAAGGCTTTTAGCCAACGGGGAACAGCGTGCATTGAGAGACTGCTCTGGGCTGAAGAGATGGTGATGGGCCAGGTCCAGGCCTCGGGTGCATTCCACCCCTGTGTTTTTCTTCTGAGGTTCTGACCACACTGGTTCCACTCCTGGAAGAGGGCTGAGCCTGAGTGGTCATGGAGGGAAGAGAGTTTTCAGATCTCTGAGGCTGGAGTAGAAGCCTGGGGCCCTGGAGCAGGCCAGGCCTTTGCTCCCTAAGCTCTTCCTCTCAGGACCGCATCATCCTGGGATCCAACAGTGCCTTCCTCTACATCGGGTTTCCTTCCGAGCGAGGTGCTGAAGATCTGAGCAGATTCGACTATGACTTTTTCCAGCTGGAGCGGGCAGCTGCCGAGGGCGTGAGTGTGGACACACTTGGTAAGCGCTTCTGGGCCTGGCTTCAGGCATCATCCTGTACAAACACAAAAGCAAGTGCTTTCACAGCGTCAAAGCGCAGTATGCAGAAAGTTAAAATGTGAGCTTCTCTCTCTCTCCCTCTCTCTCTTCCTCTCTCTTCCTCTTCCTCTTCCTCTTCCTCTGTCTCTCTCTCTCTCTGTCTCTCTCTCTGTCTCTCTCTGTCTCTGTCTCTCTCTCTGTCTCTCTGTCTCTC
>NW_022196891.1:76597463-76599940 GCF_008632895.1 Mastomys coucha | reverse complement strand
CTCTCTCTCTCTCTCTCTCTCTCTCTCTCTCTCTCTCTCTCTCTCTCTTTCTCTCTCTCTCTCTCTTAGTGCATGCTGGGAAGAAGACCCAAGGCTTTGTGCTCTTGCAAACTAGACTGGTGCTCCATCAGTGAGCTACATCCTCAGCTTCCAAATATGGTCTTCATAGAAATAGAGAACTGAATTCATGTCAAAGGTGTGCTTAACTACTGAACCTGCCCTTAAGGATGAGGGTGAATGTGGTCCAAGTTAGGAGCCTTGATGTGGGGACAAGGTTTTACTGTTTCATACAGGGAGTGGAGTCAAGACTACTCAGGTGAGATCAATGGGTTAGATAAAGGCTTTCAGCCAACAGGGGACAGTGTGCATTGAGAGACTGCTCTGGGCTGAAGAGATGGTGATGGGCCAGGTCCAGGCCTTGGTGTGGAAGAAATTGCAGCTCTAGGTTTCTGAGTGAAGGCACTCCCTTGCCCCTCAGCCCATCCTCTACCCCTTTGCTATCTAGGATTCCTCAGAGGTGAGTGTATTAGAGGCTCCACCCTCTGCCCATTCACCTCCCTTCACTCTGAAGGTGGAGACTCCTTAACACCTCCCTACCCCTCCTCCCCCAGCACAGAGTCACATGCACAGGATTGGCTGGACCGTACTGAGGTCTTTGTGAAATGGTGGCTTCTATGGGGGAGGCACCTAGACCCTGTTTGCCTTAATAAAACCTCAGGTGAGGAGCAATGGGGCCCAGAGAGTACAGGTACGAGCCACCAGACCTAGCTTTATTTTGGATTTTTAGATCCTGGGAAGCCAAAGCTAGCCCAAGTCTTACTATGTAGCCCAAGCTGGTATCAGTTTGTTAACCTGTGTCAGCCTGCAGGGTTGGGATTATAGATGTGTGGCACCATGTCCATATTCTGCTGGAGTTCTTGATATAAATCTAAGATCAGGGTTGAGAGGCACCTTTGTGCTTAAGAAAGCATAGCCACGAGGACGTGGGTTTATACCATCATCTGTCCATGGGACAGAGACAGGAGGTTGCTGGGGCTTAGTGGCTGCATGTCTAGGTTCACGGAGAGATGCTGCCTCAAGGGAATAAGGTAGAAAGTGGTAGAGGAGGACACTTGGCATCTTCCTGTGGTCTCTGCATGCACACCAGTATACACACACACACACACACACACACACACACACACACGCACAGAGTCATAAGCAAGATAACCCACCTTTTCATTTTGTTCTTTATAACTGACTGTGCAGAATGCCTTCCTGTTGTACCAGGGTGGGGCCTGGGCAGCTCACTGCTGCAGCCTGGTCTCTCTCTCTGTCTCTCTCTCTGTCTCTCTCTCTCTCTCCCTCTCTCTCTCTTTCTCTCTCTCTCCCTCCCTCTCTCCCTCTCCCTCTCCCTCTCCCTCTCTCTCTCTCTCTCTCTCTCTCTCTCTCTCTCTCCCTGCAGCTGAGGCCTATGGCAGGGTGCATTATTCATAAAAGAAGCAATATATAAATGAGATATTTTATTATGGGAAAGAGAAAATAGGCTGGTCAAGTAGAGAGAAGGAAAGGAGAGGAAGGAGAGGAGAAGAGACGGAGAGAGAGAGAAAGGAGAGGAAGAAAGCAAGAGCAAGAAGGTAAGAGAAGAGAACAAAGAGCAGGATAAGAGAGGAGACAGAGCAAGAGAGAGGAGGAAGAGGGCAAGAGCAAGAGAGAGAGGAGGGGGCAAACCGCCCATTATATTGTATGGGGCGTGACTATCTGTCTTTGGGGGCAAGGCATGCCTGGCTGTGGTCAGATGACTGGGGGTAGGGTCCAGCTAGAATGCTGGGAGCTTGGGGCCTTGTCTGCCTGATAGAGCACACATCTCCTTCCAGGGGCAGCTATGAGGGGTTGTGACTGAAACAGGAGCCAAAGACTCAGGAGTTATAGCCGAGCTCCTTCAGCCCCCTGTAAGCAGAAAACTGCCCACTGGGCCTCCAGGGCTCAAGGCCAATTACTGAGCCTAAGTTGCCTGAACAGACCACTGCCCCATACTGCCCCACACCTTCCCAGCACAAAAATAGTTGTGACAAGAAGGGTGTCTAACCCCAGGTCCTGGGCTGATGCACTCCTGTCTCAGCGATGATGGTGGGTTCTCAAGGCAGCCTGCTGGGAATTTCTGAGGCATTGGTACCATGTGACCCACAGGCAGGGAGTCTCTACAGAGCAGACAGGTCCTGACACAAGGTGTTACTCATCCGAGTCTGGAACTAGGGACTCCCATCATTGCTATAGCCATCCCTCCATGGCACCCAGACACAACTGAAGGAAGACCAGGTTGCTTACTGAGCCTCGGAGGATTCAGCACAAATCCCTAGCCCCTGCTCTGGCCCACTGGCTTCTGCTTCATCTAACCTCTCTTCCTGGACAGTTGAGATCAAGAACGAGAATAGCCTGCCGGGCGGTGGTGGCACACGCCTTTAATCCCAGCACTTGGGAGGCAGAGGCAGGCGGAT
>NW_022196891.1:76595343-76597283 GCF_008632895.1 Mastomys coucha | reverse complement strand
AAAAAAAAAAAAAAAAAAAAAAAAAAGAATGAGAATAGCTATGGCTATGGTGAGCAGCTGTATAAATGAAAAGTGGAAGCTGGGCAATGATGGCACAGAGGCAGGAGGATCTCCGTGTCTCTGTGAGTTCATAGCCAGTTTGGCCTACACAGTGAGTTCCAGGACAGCCAGGGCTACACATAGAAGCCCTGTCTTTTTTTATTTTTTTAAAGATTTATTTATTTATTATATGAAAGTACACTGTAGATGTCTTCAGACACCCCAGAAGAGGGCATCAGATCTCATTATGGATGGTTGTGAGCCTCCAATGTCATTGCTGGGATTTGAACTCAGGACCTTTGGAAGAGCAGTCAGGGCTCTTAACTGCTGAGCCATCTCACCAGCCTGAGAAGCCCTGTCTTGAAAAACCGAAAACCCCAAACCAAAAAAATCCAGCAACAACAAAAATCATACCAAAATGAACAGCTGCGTGTGTGAGTTTATTGATGGCTGGAAAGTACAGAATGGGTGGCAGACTCACTTCCTCCCCGACTCTCACTAGGCTCTTCAAGCCCTGGAGATGACCAAGCTGACCCCAGCATCTTAGCTGTGTTCCAGGACTACGTCAAACTCATGCCGCTGGTTGTGGAAGCCAATCAGATGAGCGAAGAGTTGAAGAAGGTAACCTTTTACACCCTGACGATGGCGTAAAGGCAATGGCATAAAGACAGGTCCTGAAAGGCCCTCAAGGCCTAGGGAAGGATGAGGCTTTCCCACGTCTGCATGGAGCTAGTGACTGAACTAGACTAACCTTCAGGCCTTTCCAGCCAGCCTGAACGCCTGCCCTGCTTATCAGAGCCACTGGTATTGGGTAGCCACTTACGGGCCATAATTGGCCACCTCTGATGTCCCCCAACCTCTTTCCAGCACCTTGATGACTCATATGCCACAGAGAGGACCACAGAGAGGACCGGGTTAGCTCCTGGGACACGGGATCCCAGTCAGCAGGAGCCCTGAGAGGGAATTAATTGACTTAGGAAGTATAAGTAAGATTTTCAGGATAGCATTGAGAAAGTCTGGTGCTCTGCCATCCAGTTTGGCAGGAACTCTGAGGAACAAGACAGTCCAGGCCTTGTTCTTTTACAAACCCTGAGGCTGGGAAGAATGGAGAAGCAGCTGCAGAAGGAATGTGGGGTAGGGGTTGTTTAGTGAAATGTTTCTTTACCAGGGGCTTAAAATGGAATTGAAGGTGAAGAATTTAGCATCGTCAGATTCCCGGGGCTATGACCTCCAGAAAGAGGTCATAGTGAAGGTGACCAAACAAGGGACTCATGAGGTAAGACACCCTCTGCCCCTATCAGTGGACAGGCACGGGCCTTCTCAGAAGGCTTCCAAAGTACACAGGGGACTTTTGCCAGTTGCATCCAGGAGACCTAGACGAGAAACCAGATGTTCTCTGAGTAAGGTCGAGGCTAGGGACCGTTCGTTGTGTTTCTTTGTCTTTCTCTTATGTCTCCAGTTCCTGGGATCTGGTGACATTGTCTCTTAGTCAGGGTTATGGTTGCTCTGATGGGATCCCACAGCCAAAGGCAACCTGGTGAGGAGAGGGTCTATTTCGCCCCTACGCTTATGTAACCGTTCACCATTGAAAGCAGTGAGGGCAGGAACCCAAGCAGGGCAGGAACAGGGACGTCATAGAGGAGTGCTGCTTACTGGCTCGCTCCTCCTCATGGCCTGCTCAGCCTGCTTTCTTATAGAACCCAGGACCATGGTGGTACTGCCAAGCGTGGCTCCATCCTCTCCCATCAACACTAATTAAGATAATGCTCTTCAGACTTGCCTACAGCCTACTTATATAGAGGCATCCCTTCAACTGAAGTTCCCTCCTGTACCGGCTGGTTTTGTGTGTCAACTTGACCCAGGCTGGAGTTATCACAGAGAAGGGAGCTTCAGTTGGGGAA
>NW_022196891.1:76593626-76594373 GCF_008632895.1 Mastomys coucha | reverse complement strand
CTTTTCCTCCCCAACTTGCTTCATGGTCATGATGTTTGTGCAGGAATAGAAACCCTGACTAAGACACCTCCTCTCTGATAACTGTCAAGTGGACACTAAACCAGGCGGCACACACTGCATTAGCTACTGATGCCGCTCTGAAAGTGCAAAGGGAAGTTGGGGGAAAGTTCAGTTTTGCTCACAGTTTGAGCGTGGAGTCTACCATGGAGGGAAGTCATGTGACAGGGGCTTCGGTCAGCTGGTCACACTGCACCTACATCAAGAAGCAGGTGAGAGGAATGCTTCTCTCCGTTCACCTACCTTTCTTTCCCTTTCCTGCAGTACAGGAACTCAGTCCACAGAGAGGTGCTGCTGCTCCTTGGCAGGGTGTGTCTCCCCACGTCAAGCAACCTAGAGAATCCCTCTCAGGCCTTGCCAGAGGCTTGTCTAATCTAGATAAACCCTCAAAGGCATGGTTATCACTTGTCCCCTAGATTCTAGATCTTGTCCAGTTGATAGTCAATGTTAACTATCACAGACGTCCACTGAAGAACCTCTGTTCATATTTAACACGACCCACAAGCCTTAGTATCAAGCCAAGGGAGGCTGGGTGGTGGTGGCACACACCTTTAGTCCCAGCACTCAGGAGGCAGAGGCCAAGGGGCAGAGAAGCAGAGAGGCAGAGAGGCAGAGGCAGAGGCAAAAGGCAGAGGCATGCAGATCTCCGAGTTTGGGGCTAGCCTGGTCTACATAGTGGGGTCCAGGACT
>NW_022196891.1:76590065-76592834 GCF_008632895.1 Mastomys coucha | reverse complement strand
TTTTTTTTTTTTGAAGATTTATTTATTTATTTTATTTGTATGAGTGCACTGTAGCTAAACAGGTGACCATGAGCCATCATGTGTGTGGCTGCTGAGAATTGGACTCAGGACTTCTGCAGGCCCCGCTTGCTCCAGCCCCACTCGCTCTGGCATAATTTACTGTAGCTGTCTCCAGACGCATCAGAAGAGGGTGTCCGATCTCATTACAGGTGGTTGTGAGCCACCATGTGGTTGCTGGGATCCGAACTCAGGACCTTCGGAAGAGCGGTCAGTGCTCTTACTCGGTGAGCCATCTCGCCAGCCCTGTTCTCACTTCTTGCCGTTCTGTAGACTTGTCCTGTATTTATTATCTGTCTATAGCAAACTCTGTCACTTACTAACTGACCCTAGGTTATGACCATAACTCTCTATAGGCTGTTAGTCCAATACAGGTCATGCTGAGCCATTTTGTTCCAAGAAAAAACAGTGGTTAAATCCATTTCCCTGCTTCTTCCAACTTCTAGACCCCACCAACGCCTTGGCTCATGCCTCTCTATCTTTAACCAGCCACACATTATCTCTCTGGCTCTACTTCCAGCATATTAAATTTGGTGTTCTAGAAGGGCCTCAAAAAGCTGTTTGGAAGGCTGGAGAGATGGCCTAGTGGTTAAGAGCACCGACTGCTTTTCCAGAGGTCCTGAGTTCAATTCCCAGCAACCACATGGTGGCTCACAACCATCTGTAATGGGATCCGATGCCCTCTTCTGATGTGTCTGAAGACAGCAGCAGTGTACTTACATACAGAAAATAAATAATTCTTTAAAATAAAAAATAAGCTAAGTTTGATGAGAGCAGTATATGATCTTGTTAAATCTGAAAGCCCGGCACAGAAACCATCACTCACACATGCAGCTGGCAAGGATGTTTTTATTTCTCAAAGCAAGAAGCGTGCGTGCAGGCGTTGGCGCACGCTTACAGAAATGGCGATTAATGACAGACCAAGGCACAAAGGTCTTTTTTATAGGGAACTAGGGGAATTTTAGCTAGGGTTGGGTAATCTAAAACTTCATTGGTGGGTGCTGGGAATGTTATATGGGTTGGTTGGTTTCTGATTGGCTTGTGTCCAGGTGGTCAGTGGACTGCATTCCTGTGTCTTGAATGTTTAACCACAGGATGAGATACACAAGCCATATGAGGCTGCCTGCCCAGCACAGATGACCCATCCTGAGATAAGATATCTCTTCATCCTTGTGGTTATCTCCAGGCTGTTCTTTGGATGAAGGATTTTATGGCCTTGTTCCTAGAATTTACGGTCTGTTCCTGGAGTTGGTGACTTATGGCCTAGTTCCTGGGACTGACAACTTAGGAAGGGTTTGTGGTCAGTTTCTGGAATGGATGACCTTCCTTTGGACATCAGGCCTGGTCCTAAAATGGAGTTTGTGTCTTCCTCTCAGTCCTCCCCTAACCCCACCCATTAGGAGGAACAGACTGGTGAAAACAAGAGATGGATTGTTTAAGCAGCAAATGAAACAACACACGGGTATGGTAGTTTGAATAGTGGCCCCCATAGGCTCGTATATTTGAATCTTTAGATCCCAGTTCGCGGTACTGTTTGGGAGGGATTAGGTATGTTCTTGTTGGAGGAGGTGTGTCACTGGGAGTGGGGTTTGAGGTTTCAAGAGTTCATGCTAGGCCCAGTCTCTCTCTCTCTCTCTCTCTCTCTCTCTCTCTCTCTCTCTCTCCCTCTCTCTTTCTCTCTCTCTGTGTCTCTGTCTCTGTCTCTCTCTCCCCCCTCTCTCTTTGCCACCACCTTGTGGATCAGGATGAAAAGCTCCCAGCTATTGCTCCAGGACCATGCCTGTCTACCATGCCATTCTCCCCCTTATGATAATCATGAACTAACCTTCTGAAACTGTACGCATGCCCCCCAATTAAGTATGTTCTTTTATAAGTTGCCTTGGTCATGATGTCTCTTCACAGAAATAAAAAAAAAAAAAAAAAAAAAAAAAAAGGTACCGTAGGTCACTGGGTGACCTCCCTTTGCATCCTCAGGTGTGGATCTGGTCCAAAGCTAAGTTCATCAACAGGAAATTCCTGATGGAGGAACTTTACCAGCATTTTCTAGAGAGCAAAGACAGCCGCGTGGCTCAGGAAGATGACCCTTTCTGGGACCCTGTGGAGGTTGTTCACTTGGGCTCAGCTCATGTCTGGCTCCAGTCCCTGGCTCACTGCATGATGCTGGAGGAGCAGGTGGAGTTTCTGAACTGTGACGGGCTGGAGGAGGCAGTGCTGCACATTCAAATCACCCCCTGCACCCCAGAAGGATGGTAAGTCTCTGCCCCTTCCCAGAAAGTTCTCATGAAGGAGAGGAAGGTCAGTTTGGTCCCTGAAATGGTTACTGTTGAGACAAGCGATACATTGTAGCTTTTGCTACCCTGCCTAAGCTCTGGGACTGGGCCCCCCACCAACCCCCACCAAGCTTCCTTTGAATCCATGAATAAAAAAACACAGACACACCCATTACTCAATTTCAACTTGCCTTTTGGCACAATTGCTGGGCACTACTTATCTCCTGCCTGGAGAAGTTTGCCCTTATCAATACTCTTAGCTCCGCACCTCTCCACCTGCCCTCAACTTTAGTTGCTCAGTTACATCTAGTCCCCAGCTAACACCACCAACCTCCCGCCTGTAGAAGTGGCCTGTGGCCACTTTGCCCGAGATCTCACATGTCTGCTTAGCTTTTCTCCCTCCGAAGCATGGCAAACACTCTCTCTCAATCTCTCTCTCTCT
>NW_022196891.1:76588251-76590055 GCF_008632895.1 Mastomys coucha | reverse complement strand
TCTCTCTCTCTCTCTCTCTCCCTCTCCCTAGCCCCCCCCCTTCACTCTCTCGTCCCCTTGTGTCTGTCTTTTCCTGCAGGGACCCGGAAGTCCTGCCAATCCCTTCTGCCCAGCAATTGGCCCATGGGTTTTTTAACTGATAGATCAAGAGCCAACTGGGGAACAGGATGTTAGCATCAGAACCTCCCCTACAGAGCTCATTCATGATTTGGCCTTGCTGAGCCTGATTCTTGTCATATGCTCAACATTCAGGGCCACCCAGCACTGCCCTGGGGAACCAAAAGCATAAGGAAGACATTCCACAAGCTGCAGATAGAGTGAGGAACTCTGGATGAGGACCCAAAGACTTGGGTCAGTACCATGAGGGTACAGCTGGGAAAGAAGCCTATGTTGTTGTGGTCATGCTTACCCACAGCCTGCTCCTGGCACCCTGGAGGTCTGGCACCCAGGCCACAGGATGCTCAATGCGTCAGAGGCAGAATCACTAAGTCAGTTCTCCTCACCCACCTCCACTCTTGGCAGAGGCCTGA
Organism: Mastomys coucha; assembly: GCF_008632895.1. Taxonomy (NCBI): domain Eukaryota; kingdom Metazoa; phylum Chordata; class Mammalia; order Rodentia; family Muridae; genus Mastomys; species Mastomys coucha. The sequence goes on along the minus strand of NW_022196891.1, from coordinate 76,589,525 downwards.
ACTTTGCTCTTTGGCTTGAGGTTAGGGTTAGGTGTCCAGACCCCTGTCTCTGAACTCCAGGGTTTTTTTGTTTGTTTGTTTTTGTTTTTTCGAGACAGGGTTTCTCTGCATAGCCGTGGCTGTCCTGGAACTCACTCTGTAGACCAGGCTGGCCTTGAACTCAGAAATCCGCCCGCCTCTACCTTCCGAGTGCTGGGATCAAAGGCGTGCGCCATCACTGCCCGGCTTGAACTCCAGTTTTATTTATTCTTGTTTTAGGGCATAGGATGTTTATATATGAGTAAACGTGTTTTAGCAATCCTAAGCTCAGAGGATGGCAGGTTTTGTAACAAACATCCAATGTACCCTTTCTTGTCTTGATGAAGAAGAAACCCACTTGAGAAAGGAGGAAGGGAGCGTCCAAGTTCTGAGTCTAAAGGGCCAAGCTGACTCAGTATCTATAGGAACTTCAGGCCAATGGCTGGTCACTTGGTCGCCTTGGCAGGCTAGGCTGCTCACCTGGTCACCATGGCAGGTTAGGCTGCTCACCTGGTCACCTTGGCAGGCTAGGCTGCCCAATGGTCACATTGTAAGTGAGCAACATTTTTGCGTGTAAGTTTCAGACTTTATGGGCATGGCTGATATGAGAGAGTGCTCTAGTTAGAAAGCTGTTCACATCGGTTTCTCAGGCTAGAGGGATGATGTTGACTCCGGACCGTGAATATCTCATCGAGGTAGATGACAACTTAGACTGCAGCATCTGAGAAGGCAGCTGGCTTTTCTCCCTCCACAGTGGGACCAATCCCACCCTTCGCTGCACACATTTACTCCACGAAGATGTCTGTACTCTTCTCTGAGCTAGGAGCTCTCAGGGAATGATATCTTTCCCAGAAGCACAGTGCAGAACCAGCTGTTCATTGACTGGATTCTACCGCCCACTCCTCCTCTCTCCTTAGGACGCTTTCATTCCTGGGACATTTTAGTCCTAACTAGCTCAGGCCCAGCCTAATCTGGAGACTGACATGCAGCTCTCATCTGTAGGGCACATGGTGAGGAAGACATGGTCATTGACCCTTTGGAGCTGCTGGGCAAGAGGATTGACTTCCAGATTCACATCGTCCAGTGCCTTGGTGTCAAATGGCTAAAGGAAGATGCAATCCGGGGCATTCAGATGGGGTATGGGGCCTGCACTTTACATAACTTGCACGCGCCACTCGTGTGGCTCCTGGCGGGAGGGAACCTTGGTTTTTTGTTTGTTTGTTTTTGTTTTTCGAGACAGGGTTTTTCTTTTTTTT
>NW_022196891.1:76558479-76588233 GCF_008632895.1 Mastomys coucha | reverse complement strand
ATCCACCTGCCTCTGCCTCCCAAGTGCTGGGATTAAAGGCGTGCGCCACCACGCCCGGCTAGAGACAGGGTTTTTCTGAATAGCTATGGCTGTCCTGAAACTAACTTCATAGACCAGGCTGGCCTCAAACTCAAAAATTCACCTGCCTCTGCCTCCCAAGTGCTGGGATTAAAGGCGTACACCACCACTGCCTGGTTGTTTGTTTGTTTGTTTGTTTGTTTTAATTGAGTTTATCATAAAGTTCTAAGTTTTTCTGTTTGCTCAACTGCAAAATGACTACTTTCTCCACCAAATAGAGAAACCACAAGACCCTCCAGGTTACTTGGATGGCTACTGAACCTATTACAGTGTTAGACACTTTAATTGTCACAAAAATACCCATCGAAAGTATATTATTTAAGTAAAATGTACAGGTAAACTAGATAGGGCTAAGGTCATTAGATTCAAAGACTATCGAAAGATAAAGAAGGCAGGGCTGGAGAGATGGCTCAGCGGTTAGGAGCACTTACTGCTCTTCCAAAGGTCCTGATTTCAATTCCCAGCAACCACATGGTGGCTCACAACCATCCGTAGTGAGATCTGGTGCTCTCTTCAGGGGTGTCTGAAGATAGCTACAGTGTATTTAGATTAAATAAATAAATCTTTTTTAAAAATTTTTTTAAAAAGGATAAGGGGATGCTTTAAAAAGTAAAAAAACCTCAAAGACCTCCTGGCTGTCCTGGAACTTGCTCTGTAGACCAGACTGGCCTCCAACTAAGAAGCCATCTACCTGCCTCTGCCTCCTGAGTGTGGGGCTTAATGACACGTGCAGCCACCGGTTGGTGAAACTTAGCATCTTCGCGCATCCAAATAGAGTCTAACCATTGATGAAAACCTTTCTTCCTTGTTATACTAGCTTTATGGTAGCGATAGTCATGCTGAATGACAGGTGCTGGAGTTGGAAATCACAAGAATCAATTATAGGGCAACTTAGCTAATTGCACTAGCCTGTCGTTCTGTGGCTCGTTTGATTATTTTCTCCATAGACATGTCCCTTCTGGTTTTCCATTCTGTTTTATATTCTTGTCTCAGGTACAAGATGTATGATCTTCCAAATACTTTGTATACCAAACCTGTGTGGAAAAGTGTGAATCCCAGAATTGACGAGACCATCCACTTTGCAGCCTTGGGTGTGTCTCGAGAATTTCTGAATTACTTATTGACAAATGCCCTCATTGTCGATTTGTGGGGCCTCCAAGGTACCAACCAGGTTTACTCATTCTGTCCTACTGTGTACTGTTCAACCTACTGTGTATTGTTCAACCAGATCTAAGCTACAGAGGCGGGGGGAGGGGGGGAGGCGGGTGGGTCTGTGCAGCAGAGGGTAGGAGCCGCCTTCTGCCAGGCCTCTGGCTTCCACCTGGGTCATCTCAGCTCACTGGGAGCTGGGCAGCTGAGACTCCTTTCCTTATTGGTCTCTCTCCCACATTGCAGAAGGCTGTGCCCACTTGGGCATCTCTCAGCTGGATGTCCTGCTCACGGGTGAAGGCCACATCATGGTAGACACCAAGACATTTTCCAGTGTGAAGGACGTGAGCCAGGTATGTATACATGGTAGCTCACGGGGGACTGACCGGTTTTGGTGATGGCCCCTCAGAGAACATTCCTTCAATGTTCTGTGTGCCTTTCTGGGGTGCCCTGGGGCATTTAAACCTCTCCCCACGTCCCCACTCCATCCTTGTTTACATGAGCTAATATGAACCACTAGTCCGGAAGGCTATGAAGGTCATTACACATCAGGCTGAGCTGGCGCGCATCCTCTGTAGATCACGTCAAGCCAGGTGCCAGAACTTTATCAGAAGCTGCTCAAGTTAGAGGAGGAGACGGAGCTGCTGAGAGATGTTAACAGGGCCCTCAGAGGAGAAAACGTGTTTCTCAAGGCTTCACTGGAAAACGCTGGTTCTGCTCCACAGGGTGAGAGACGGGACCACGTGAGTGCTCCGCCACATTCCCAACTCCCATATTTAGGATGTGCTATTTGTCCAGAATAGGAAGTAGTTAAAAAATTGATTGATGGATTGACTATTGTATTTGTATGTGTGCCCGAGTGTATGTGTGTCCACAGAGGCCAGAAGAGGCATCAGATGGATTCCCCTGGAACTGGAGTCACACACAGTTGTGAGCTGTCACGTGAGTGCTTGGAATCGAACCTGGGTTCTCTGGAAGAACAGCCAGTGCTCTTAACTGCTCAACGGTCTCCCCAGCCATGGGATCGGAAATCTTAATGAGCTAGTTCATATCTTAGACCATAAACAACAACAACAACAACAACCAGAACTTCTTTTCTTTTGCTTTGAGTTATCTTTGAATAGTTCCAAAGAAATATGCTGGTAAATGGAGATATAAAATGCCACCAAAGCTAGTCATGGTGGCACACACTTTATAATCTCAGCACTCAGGAGGCAGAGGCAGGCCAGTCTCCAAGTTCAAGGCCAGCCTGGTATATAGAGTGAGTTTCAGGACAGCCATGGCTACACAGAGAAACCCTGTCTTTCATGTATGAGTACACCATTTCTCTCTTCAGACACACCAGAAGAGGGCATCAGATCCCATTGCAGATGGTTGTGAGCCACCATGTGGTTTCTGGGAATTGAACTCAGGACCTCTGGAAGAGCAGTTGGTGCTCTTAACCCCTGAGCCGTCTCTCCAGTGCAAGAAATCCTATCTTGAAAAGACCAAATAAATAATCACAGAAATGCTTGGATACTGATGAAAAATGCCTCTTCTTTCACCCCAGCCCAGAAGCCGGATAATCCAGAAGGAGCCACAAGGACAGCTGCTAGAGAGGCTAAGCAAGTGTGTGCTCGGCAGGCCAGCTCTGATGCCCAGCTGGCCAGAGCTCTCAAGGTTTTCTATCGAGGGATGGGCGTGGCCCGAGGACAGCTCCTCAGACTGAGGCGATGCAGACCTCCCGTGAGTAACCAGCCTCCCCAGACACCCAGATCACACCCCATTTAACCGAAATGTTTGATAGCACGGTGATGGGAGGTGTGTGAGCAGATGAGCAAATTAATAGTTCTTTAAAGGTTGTGGGGGCTGGAGAGGTGGCTCAGTGGCTAAGAGCACTGACTGCTCTTCCAGAGGTCCTGAGTTCAGTTCCCAGCAGCCACACGGTGGCTCACAACCCTCTGTGATGGGATCTGATGCCCTCTTCTGGTGTGTCTAAAGACAACAACAGTATACTCATAAAATAAATAAATAAATAAATAAATCTTTAACAATAAAAAAAAAGTGTGGGTCCTTAGAGGGGTGCGATGGCACACACCTTTAATCCCAGCACTCACAAGGCAGAGGCAGGCAGATCTCTGAGTTGGAGGCCAGACTGGTCTATAGATTAAGTTCTGAGATAGCCAGGGCTACACAGAGAAACCCTATCTTGAAAAACAAAACAAAACAAACTCTTGGCAAACCGGGAATCAAATGGATAGTCTTCCATCTCACTACAGAAACGTTAGGCAGACCCAGGCTTCCATCACTAAAGACTGACAGCTTTCCTTTTCCAACAAGGAAAAGCCACTGATTCTGGCTAATCCACCCCTGCGATATCAGGCTTCGGTCAGCACAGTGAGGCAGAAAATACAAAGTCTAAGGATTGGAAAGAGAGCAAAGGCAAGCAATGGGATCATATGCCTGTGCCCATTAAGCACTCTACACGTATGACCCGACCCTCACAACAGCCATTCTCTGAGGACACCACTGTTTGGGCTTGCATTAAGGGACGGAGCTTCTCAGAAAGGACAAAGAATTGGTCATGAAGACCAGGCTGGCAGCTGCTTCTGGGAGAGCAACAGTGTGTGAGGAGGGGGCTAGGGCAGAGCCCTGATAAAAAGAAGATACCTTCACAGTACCTAGACCTGCAAGTTCCTTTAGGGCTACCTCTGTCTGTATACCTCACAATAGACAGCAAATTCCGGCTGGATGAAGGGTCCCATAAACAACTAAGTAAAAGCACTGGGGGCTGGGGAGGTGACTCAGGCGGTGGCATGCCTGCAGCACAAGCCTGACGACCTGAGTGTGACCCCAAGAACCATGTTAAAAAAAAAAAAAAAGCTCAAATGAGCAGTGAGTGTGTCAAGGAGAGGAGAGACTGGTAGGGGACCCCTGGAGCTCACTGGCCAGTCAGCCTAATCTATTCCAGTGAGCTTCATGACACTGAGCTGTCTCAAAAACCCAAGGCGACTGTTCCTTATGAACAACTGAGACTGTCCCAAGGTACCTCAGGGCACACCTGTGAACACTCTCCTCCCCACTCCACAGAAATAATCCTGGCCTAACAAACCAATTTGTATCATAGGTTGACTATCCCTTATCTGAAACGTTTTTAGGTTTTTTTGTCTGTCTGTCTGTCTGTCTGTCTGTCTGTCTTCCAAGTCAGAGTTTCTCTGTATAGCCCTGACTGTCCTGGAACTCAGTCTGTAGACCAGGCTGGCCTTGAACTCAGAAATCCACCTGCCTCTGCCTCCCAAGTAGTGTTGGGATTAAAGGCGTGTGCCACCACTGCCTGGCTTTTTTTTAATTATATTTTTATTTTTATTTTTTTTTAAATTGGGGCTATTTTCATGGACTTTAGCTGGATGAACACCCCTCATTCTAAAAGCCAAAGTACCCTAAAGTTAAAACTTCCTGACTGCTAGCCCATAATTAACATCAAGTATTCGTGTTCAGAGTATGCAAATGATTATGTGAAGAAGAAACCTGGAAAACTCAATGGGGAAAGCAACAGTTAAAGAATCCCAACGGAGCTGGGAAGTGGTGGCGCACGCCTTTAATCCCAACACTACTTGGGAGGCAGAGGTGGGTGGATTTCTGAGTTCAAGGCCAGCCTGGTCTACAGAGTGAGTTCCAGGACAGCCAGGGCTACACAGAGAAACCCTGTCTCGAAAAACAAAACAAAACAAAACAAAACAAAATCCAAACGAGCAACCTCTAACAACACAGGAAACCAAGCACAGAGCAAATGTCACCTGCCTGTACTTTCCCCCTCCTCTGCTGGTGTCACTGCTACTCCAGATCCCTTCTCGGGGGTACTTGTGTCCACTGCGGAGAAAATACATCAGCAAACCCGTCCATCTGGGAGTCCTTGTGTAAGCCTCAGCATAGCTACTGTACTGAAAGGGTGTAGAACATTCCAGTCTGCAGCTGTGGACTATCGCATCCAATCTCGGTAGATTCGCACAGCCAGCCAGCCTTCCTGGAGCCAGCCAGTCACGGCTGACGGCACACAACGTTCCGATGCAGTTCTTCAGCCACATGGGCACGTTTCCTGGACACCTCCTTCACATGTTCAAAGTATTTGTATTTTTACTCTAGTCGTAAGAAGTCTTTCTTCTTTTGTAGGAAGACGATCAAATGCTTCGACCGTTTGTGCATCAGCAGTCACAAATGCTGAAGGACTTGGAGGACCTGCTCGAGTCCAGTTTACACAAGTTAAAAACCGACGTTGCTTCTATAGTGCAGAAGAAGAAGAGAGAGTATCTACTGCCCAGCCACCCATGAAAATGAGCCCGCTGAACACCGCTCACACATGCTCAGACTTAGTGAGCTGCACAGATGCATGCACCGCTTGCCTCTTTTCCCCCAAGGACTTGCCATTGTGGACCACAATTGCCTTATCTTGCCGCTGTGCCTCCAGCCCCAGTACAGAGATCAGACCTGAGCCACTGTCACACTGAGCCTTGACTGGATTTAAAAATCCTGTACAAATTGCCAGGTGGTGGTGGCACATGCCTTTAATCCCAGCACTTGGGAGGCAGAGGCAGGCGGATCTCTGAGTAACATGCCAGTAAGATCTACAGAGTGAGTTTTAGGACAGCCAGGGGCTACATAGGGAAACCTCTTGGAAAAAAAAAAAGGAAGGAAGAAGAAATCCTGTAAAAAATTAACACATATACAGGATGTCTGGTCAATGTTCAGAACCTGGAGCTCTGGATTTGATTGCCCAAGATTCAGTCCTAGCTAAATCTATCACTTACAAATTGTTCAGTGTGGGGCAACTCATTCATCCTCGCTAAGCCTCTTTCCTTGTGAGCTTTCTGCGATGGTTAATCATTACCAACCTCCTGGCAGGCTGTCTGGCGGAGAGCATGCTCAGTAAGCACTTAGTAGGAGAGCATGCTCAGTAAGCACTTAGTAGGAGAACATGCTCAGTAAGCACTTAGTAGGAGAGCATGCTCAGTAAGCACTTAGTAGGAGAGCATGCTCAGTAAGCACTTACTAGCAATGCTTTCATGGGAAAGACTTCACATTCTGGTTTTTTTTTTTGTCCTTTATAAAAGATTAATTTTACTATATTGTGTGTGGGGGGGTGCTTCTTTTAGAGGGCAGAAGAGGGAGCTGGATTATCTGGAGCTAGAATTACAGGCAGTTGTCAGCCACCCTTGGGCGCTGGCACTGACCCAAGTGTAGGCTTGGGTCATCTGTGAGATCAGAACGTGCTCTTAACCACTGAGCCATCTCTCCAGCCTGTTCTCTTTCTATTTATCTATTTATTTTGAGACAGAGTCTCATTCTTAAGCCAGGCTGTCCTTGGACTCTCAGGTCCTTCTGCTTCATATCCCCAGTGCTATGACCATGGGTGTGAGCCAACACTCCCACCTCTTCCGTTCCAAACCTTAAATAAAAGCCTGTCCAATTCGTTATTTTTGTTTGTATTGTGATCAGAGAGACAGACAATGATTAGTTAACACTTCTTATTCTGCACTCTTGCTCTGAGCATCTGATCTACCTATCCACACGAGTGGGGGCCTCCGTTTGCTTTCTATATATGCTTGACTGAAATGCATCCAACTGGTTGTGTGCAGAGCATACTGCAGGATCTCCTCAGTGCGGGGCTGGCTGTTAGCAAACTTCTTTAAGTAGACAGTTCATCCTGCAGCAGGCTTAGATTCTACAAATGGCCGGTGAGTCTTAGAGACCGACAGACATAAGAATCTATAAGGGGGCTGGAGAGATGGCTCAGTGGGTAAGAGCACTGACTGCTCTTCTGAAGGTCCTGAGTTCAAATCCCAGCAACCACATGGTGGCTCACAACCATCCTTAATGAGATCTGATGCCCTCCTCTGGGGTGTCTGAAGACAGCTACAGTGTACTTACATATAATAAATAAATAGATCAATCAATAAATAAATATTTTTAAAAAAAAGAGTCTATAAGGAACCCTTTTATGGTTGGGGAAACATCTAGTAACAAAGTAGCGAGGCTTAACACATTTACCAGGTGTCAGACATTAGTCCTAATTCAGACATTTGTTAGCTTGTTTAATTCTCACAATGGTTTTATGACTTAATGTAAGCAGTATATAGTGACAATTTTGGAATTTTGGTTTTTTTTTAAAGATTTATTTACTTCTTATATGTAAGTACACTGTAACTGTCTTCAGACTCACCAGAAGAGGGCGTGAGATCTCATTAAGGATGGTTGTGAGCCACCATGTGGTTGCTGGGATTTGAACTCAGGACCTTCAGAAGAGCAGTCAGTGCTCTTAACCGCTGAGCCATCTCTCCAGCCCCAGAATTTTGGTTTCATTTGAATCCCGGGTGCGGGGATGTGGGGCCGCTTCACCACAGCTGGCTAGGATTTACCATGGTTTTGCCAGCTGCAGATAGTTTCTGCGTTTAAAACTCTGGGAACTTTTCAGGAGGTGTATAGGTGCTTGGGCCCCTGCTAGGTGGTGTGGGTAGCTGTGGTTCATTGGTGTGTGTGGGGGGGAGGTGTGGTTGGCTGTTGGTTGGTGTTGTGTGCAAAGAAGAAACAAGAAGAAATTAGATATCCTGAGAGTGAAGATCAAACTTGCCCCAGGGAGCCCGATGCCCCTAATTAGAAGTAAGTAGTCGAACAGTAATGTTACCCCCTTTCCAATCCTTTACTTTATTCAGGGATCCCTCTCCTTTCCTCTCTATCCTTTTCTCTCTCATATCTAGTGTTGGGGGGGCGTTGAAAGGAGAGAAGAAAAGGGGTGGAGAGGGGTCGAAGAGAGAAGAACATATGAAATAGCAAACGGCGGCTACAAGCAGTACTTCCGAAAAAAGTTCCTCAAACAAACAAACAAAACAACCACCATCACAACAACAACAACAAAAAATTAAATAGAAAATTATTCTATGATCAAGCAATCCCATTACTGTGTGTATGCTCAAAGAATTGAAATCAGTATGCTGGAGGCTAGCCATACTCCCATGTTCACAAGCTATGAAAAAGCTTTTAAGTGTTTGCCAATCTCTACATTAAGAAAAACAAGAGTTTAGCTAAATTGACACGGCACCAAATTGCCTTCTAAACATCCCCACTTCCACCTTTATGCAAATGACACTCTCAATCATATTTAGAGCCACTTCTGTTTGCAATGACTGGCTGTGAGTACAGAGAATCATGGCTGGTAAAGGTACTGATGATCCACAATGACTGAATGCTTACCTCTAAATAGAACATCTATGACACCTCCCCCTAAAGCTCTGGAACATGGTGGAAGAGGGGACTGAAGAGAGGGGAGATGACAGTGGAATGCTTTCTTCTGGGCATGACGCAGTCATTGCAACCTTGATCACGTGATCACGACAGCTGTGGCTGCCTGCTCTGGGCCTGTCAGCTGTCCATCACAGGCTGGGGAGGGGCTCACTGGGCCCTGCCTCTCCCTGCTGAACTATTGACTGATGATGGAACCGGAGGCCAGACACTCTTCAGTTGAGGGCTCACTGATGGGCCCACTAGACTCCAATGCTTAGTTCTACACCCATGGGTGCCCAGAAGGCCATGGTTAAACTCAGTGGGTCACAGAACAAAACAAAGTCAGTAGTGTGGGAAGTGACTGGTAGGACTGGTGGGGCTAAAGGGTGACGAAAGAGAGGGGAGTGGGGGCAGTCGGGGGTGCATTATACATATGCAGAAGACTGTCAAAGAACAATGTAATAGAAGCTGTCTGTAAAGGCAGGAGATTCTAATCTGTGACAGCAGAGAAACTTAGAACCCATTGTGCTGAGTGACTGATTGTGGAGAGCTGCGATGTGTCGCGCCTTAAAGATGGCGCAGGCTTCGGCCTTCCGCTAGCCCGACACCAAGCGCTCTCAGTGACAAACAAGTCCTTATTTGGCTGTGCTTGCCGGGTCGTGCCTGCTTTCTCGTAAGAGTGGCCTATCTGCTTTACCCACGTAGCTTACCGGGGTTGGTTGGCAGAAGAGTACTTAAGCCTGTGGGAGCTTCCCCCCCCCCCCCGGGGTCAGAGAAAAAGTTGTTATTCAAGGTTCCTGAATAAAAACTGCTTGAAGAAGAGCTCGAGATTGTGTCTTCCTTGCTGGTCGAGGGGGCGCATCAACTGGAGGCCCCACCGAGATCCTGAGAAGGCTCAGAACTTCTTGCTGTCAGGGCAGCGCTAGTAAGTTCCCAAGGTAAGGTGGGACTATAAAGACTGCAGTATTGAGCAGCAATAAGGTCTCTGTGAAAGAGCAAGACAGGTTTGCGGTAGTAGCGAACCAAAAGTAAAGTGCCTTGTGGAAGTGGCAGGCCGAGGTTAAAGTGAAAGTAATCATGGGCGCTTCACATTTGCACCCAATTTTCTTGGCTCTACAAGAGCTGCTTTTGTCTAAAAACCTTAAGATTAAGAAAAGTACCCTAGAGAGGTTCCTGAGCAAGTGTGATACTATCACTCCTTGGTTTACAGTCTCTGTCTGGTAATCTGACTGTAGCTTGTTGGGATAAACTAGGAAAGGACCTGGATTTTGCCTGGGGCCAGGGAGCGCTTAAATCAGGGGTAAGACCGGTGTGGAGACTTGTTAGGAGTTGTGTGGAGGATCAGAGGTGCTGTAAGGCAGTGGAGGAGGGACAGACTGCCTTAGAGATGTTAAAAGAGGAACGCTCGGTTAAGTCGAGTGGGAGGGAGGATTCTGACACAGACTGGTTAGATACTGATGAGGAGCTTTAAGCTCTGATTGAAAGGATAGAGAAACATTCTCTGAAGGAAAAAAAGAAGAAGAGGGAAGTAGGTAAAGACCCAGAGACAACTGTGGGGCCGCCAGGGGGCACGCCTTCCGCTCGTCCGCCATATAATGACCCGAGTGCCCCTATTGGGGGCTCGGGACGCTCATTCTACCCAGAGGTGTGGAGAACAGTGAGATCGGAGCTACAGCTTGCTTGCCCAGTATTCCAGGATGCTCAGGGTAATCGCTATGAGGAGCCTCTCAATTTTAAGGTCATCAAATCCTTGGCCGAATCGGTTAGAATGTATGGCATAACTGCCTCGTTCACCTTGGCCCAAGTAGAAGCATTGAATAGGCATTGTATGACACCAAGTGATTGGAGTGGGTTAGCTTGAGCTTGCCTGAGCCCAGGACAATATTTAGATTGGAAAGCATTCCTGATTGAGTATGCCACAGAGCAGGCCGCTACCAATCAGAGGAATGGCAATCCTGCTTGGGACAGAGATATGCTGTTGGGGCAAGGAAGGTTTGCCAATCAACAGACAGGGTATCCTATGCAAGTTTTTGAGCAGGTGAATCAGATTGCCGTTAAGGCGTGGAAGTCCTTACCCAATAAAGGGGAAGTAAGTGGCAATTTGACTAAGATTTTACAGGAACCCATGGAGCCATTTTCAGACTTTGTGGCTCGTTTAGTAGAAGCTGCAGGTAAAATTTTTGGGGATCCCGATGTCGCCATGCCACTCATAAAACAGTGTATGAACAATGCACGAAGGAGTGTAGAGCAGCCATCACCCCTTATAAGAACAAGGGGCTTGAAGTATAGATGAAAGTCTGCAGGGAGTTAGGAGGACCCTTGACAAATGCTGGTCTTGCAGCTGCTGTGGTGCAGCTGACTCAGAACAAAAGGGGAAGCTCAGGGGCTTGCTTCAAGTGTGGAAAGCTAGGACATCTTAAAAAGCAATGCCCTGAACGAAGAAGTGCTGAAGGGACAGGAAATAGCCAACGCCCCAGGCAGCCTGGGCTATGTCCAAAATGCAAAAAGGGGAACCACTGGGTTAATGAGTGCAGCTCAGTGAAGGACATTAACAGGCAACCCCTTATTCAAGGCTATGGTGGAGCCTGTCCCTAAGGCCCGCAAATATATGGGGCAGCAGAGAATCAGGACAAAGAACAGGACCACGAGAGTTGGCCGTCCCTCCATCATCTGAGGGACCGCGGAGAGCCACTGCAGGTTTGGCAGGATTGGACCTCCGTGCCACCACCAGACTCATATTAACTCCCTGAATGGGAGTTCAACTGGTAGAGTCAGATTTTAAGGGACCCCTAGAGCCTGGTACGGTAGGCCTGCTTTTAGGACGTTCATCTTCTGCCTTAAGAGGTCTTATAGTGCATCCAGGTGTTGTTGACCCTGATTATACTGGAGTAGTGAAGATCATGGTAGCTTCCCCTCATGGGATTACAACCATCTCTCCAGGAGACAGGATTGCACAACTTGTCATCTTGCCTAGCCTTCATGGGTGCTTTGCCGCCCATAAGAAAGAAAGAGGGGAGAAAGGTTTTGGTTCTACTGGAAATGATCTCACCTTTCTATCTCTTGATCTGGATCAATGACCTATCTTGGAGTTGATAATTAATAAAAAGATTCTAGGTCTGCTCGATACAGGGGCAGATAGGAGCATTATTGCCAAAGAGGATTGGACCTCAGGATGGCCAGTGCAAGCCTCCTCACAAACTTTGCAAGGTCTGGGTTATGCAAAAGCTCCGGATATGAGTGAAAGACAGCTGAAATGGCAAGATCAGGAGGGACACTCTGGAGTTATGCAACCATATGTACTGGAGTTGCCAATTTCCCTTTGGGGAAGGGATCTTTTGAAAGATATGGGGTTTAAGTTGAGCAATGAGTATTCTGAAACTTCCCAGAAGATTATGCAAGATATGGGGTACCATCCAGGCCATGGAATAGGGAAGTGTTCGCAGGGACGTAAGAATCCTGTTACTGCTCAGCAAAAGAGCCCCAGGCAAGGTCTGGGTTTTTCATAGGGACCACTGAGGAGGGGATTCCCATTACTTGGAAGACAGAGAAGCCAGTGTGGGTTCCTCAGTGGCCACTCTCCTCTGAGAAATTGAGTGCTGCCAAGGCTTTGGTAGCTGAGCAATTGTCCTTAAAGCATATAAAACCATCTGTGTCACCTTGGAATACACCCATTTTGTTATTAAAAAGAAGTCAGGGAAATGGAGGCTGCTGCATGATCTGCGTGCTATTAATCAACAAATGCAGATCATGGGCCCAGTGCAGCGAAGGCTACCACTTTTATCATCCTTGCCAGCCTCCTGGCCTATAATAGTAATAGACATAAAGGATTGCTTTTTCTCCATTCCTTTGTGTGCAAAGGATAGTGAAAGATTTGCTTTTACAGTCCCTTCATATAATCATGAAGAACCTGATCAGAGATTTGAATGGGTAGTTTTACCACAAGGCATGGCTAATAGTCCTACTATGTGTCAGCTCTATGTCAGTGAAGCCATTGCTCCTTTGAGACGAAAATATCCTGCATTAAGGTGCGCCCATTATATGGATGACATTCTGTTAGCTGCTAAGTCTGAAGAGATGTTGGATAAGGCTTATAGTGATTTAGTTAAATTGTTTGAGAAAAGAAAGTTGTTTATTGCCCCTGAAAAGGTTCAGAAAGATGGCATGGTTAATTATTTAGGTGCTAAGATTGGAAGTGAGCAAATTATTCCTCAAAAAATAGAATTGAGAAAAGATAAATATCCTGAATGATTTTCAGAAATTATTAGGAGATATTAATTGGGTCTGCTGTTATTTGAAGTTACCAAATTATGAATTAAAACCTCTTTATGTTGGTAGGTGATTCAGCATTGGATTCCCCTAGACAATTAACAGATGAAGCTAGGCAAGGCTTACAGAAGGTCGAAGAAAAGTTACAGAGTGCCTTTTTGCAGAGATGGCAAGAAGGTCAACCCATTGTATTATGTGTATTTTCCACCTATGGCCAGCCTACAGGTTTATTATGGCAGGATGGACCATTATTATGGATATATCCAAAAGTTTCCCCAGCCAAATCCATAGAGCATTACCCCACTGCAGTTGCTGCTCTAGCCTTAAATGGTATACAGCAATGTTTGCAGTTTTTTGGAGTTGCTCCTGCCATGATTATAGTGCTCTACTCTAGTCATCAGATTAAGGTTTTGTGTGGCACTATAGATGATTGGGCTATCTTACAATGTGGTTTTGATGGAGTGATTGATAATCACTATCCAAAACATCACTTGCTGTCATTTTTTAAGGAACATCCTGTGATTTTTCCAAAAATTACCTCTGCGTATCCCCTCAAGGGGGCACCAAATGTCTTCGCTGATGGTTCAAAGACAGGCTGTGGGGCCTATATGGTAGAAAAGCAGGAGCCTGTGTTATGTCAGTTTCAACCAGGCTCTCCCCAAATTGTGGAATTGAAAGTTGTAGTAGAAGTGTTTAAAAGATGTCAATTTGCATTTAATTTGATTTCAGATTCAGCATATGTGGTTAATGCAATGAAAATTTTAGAGATAGCAGGCCCTATTAAGATTAGTAGTACTGTATGCGCCTTATTACAAGAGTTACAAGATTTAATTTGGCAAAGGAAAAGGTGTTTTTATATTCAACATATCAGAGCACATACAGGATTGCCTGGACCATTAAGTAAAGGAAATGATGTTGTTGATCAATGGACAAGGATGGAATGTATTTTCCTAAGCTCGTCCTTAGATCAAGCCAGACAATTCCATCAAACCTTTCATGTGAATGCAAGAACCTTGCAACAGAAATTCCATTTGTCTAGAGCAGATGCCAGACAGGTGGTCTTGGATTGTCCCCAGTGTGTGATTCATCATCACTCATCCAGTGTGAGAGTGAACCTAAGAGGGTTGATGCCACTTAAGATCTGGCAAATGGATGTAACACACATTTCAGAGTTTGGAACTTTAAAATATGTTCATATATCTGTGGATACCTGTTCAGGTGTCATTCATGCTACACCCTTGAGTGGAGAAAAGGCTCGCAATGTCATAGGGCATTGCTTGGAAGCCTGGGCTGCGTGGGGAAAGCCACAGCAGCTGAAAACAGATAATGGACCAGCCTACACAGCTCAGACTTTTGCCTCCTTCTGTAAACAGATGGAGGTACAACTTAATCATGGATTACCCTATAATCCTCAAGGACAAGGAATTGTGGAGCATGCTCACCACACTTTGAAAGAATGTTTGCAAAAACAAAAAGGGGGAATAGGCCAAGGCCGCACCTCCAAGGAAAGAATATCCCTAGCCCTTTTTACCCTTAATTTTTTAAATTTGGATGTGGATGGCCTTTCCGTGGCTGATCATCACCAGCGTCAAAGAGGATCCTTGAAGGGTTATGTAAAATGAAAGGATGTGCTTATTGGATTGTGGCATGGCCCTGATCCAGTGTTGGCATGGGTGAGAGGTTCTGTTTGTGTTTTTCCCCAGGATCGTCAAGAACCCTTGTGGGTCCCCGAGAGGCTTGTAAGAAAGTGCCATCATGAGGAGTCTACTGCTGCTGCTGGTGGTCATCAGCCTGAAGTGGATTCCAGTGCAGACAGAATTGAGATGGGGGATCCTGTCGGTGTTCCCGAGACTCATGCCAATACGCCATAATGCTAGAGTGTTTCCCCGCTTTTTTAGTGCTAATAAGAGTTTGGATGTGTCCCTTTTTGCCCTTGGATAAGGAATTAGCTAGTATTGGTGAAAATAGAAGTTTTGATTTGTTAGGCAGTTTATGTTTTTTAGTAATAAGGAATATTAGTGATTATAATGATTGTGTTATGTTTTATAGTCAGTCTGCAGCGTGGTTTGATGCTCTGCCCCTAAATATTCCTAGTCAAGCTACAGTAAATGCTTCCTGGACAAGTGGTTGGTGGCCAGCTAGAAGTGAGTATAGTTGGCCGACACCTCTTCAACCGAGTTGGGCCCCCCACGGTTCCAGTAGTCGTGGTGATAATAATGTTTTGCCCTGGACGGGGTGTCAGTCCAAAAAGGTGATCTGGGCTAATGGTGGATATTTTACCTTTTCCCCTGGGATTGGTACTGCTTTTAATGCCACCTTTGCCGGTGGGAATTTTACTGATGAGGATCCTATTCGGATGGAGCCAGCTAATCATTTTGATTTATGGTTGTTGTGTGGTGTATTTGCAAGATCAGGTTCACCCAAAGGCGTAATGCAGCTATGATTGTGCAAGCTTTTATAGCCATTGAGGCAGGACAGTCCCCCCAGGCATGATTAACAGTCATGTATCAGTGATCGCCCATCACGTTCAGGCTGCACAGCGAAGCACTGCACTCCAGGTTGGCTTTTGAAGCAAACAGCCCCAGAAGAGCATGTCTGATTGAATGCAGGTTGATACCCTAGTTTCCCTGCCTCTGAGAAAAAAACGGTATCGGACAGGTCTGGCCTGCACTGGGTGGATGACACCTGTGTGAGGGTCTGTACAATGTCCCTTTTGTCATCTTTCAGAGATCAGACCTCTACTCTTGCCTGTTTCGTTTGAAAACAAGAAGGGTGAACTGTGGAGAGCTGCAATGTGCTGCACCTAAAAGATGGCGCAGGCTTCGGCCTTCTGCTAGCCCGACAGCGAGCGCTCTCAGTGACAAGTCCTTATTTGGCTGTGCTTGCCGGTTGCGCCTCCTTTCTCGTAAGAGTGGCCTATCTGCTTTACCCACGTAGCTTACCGGGGTTGGTTGGCAGAAGAGTACTTAAGCCTGTGGGAGCTTCCCCCCGGGGTCAGAGAAAAAGTTGTTATTCAAGGTTCCTGAATAAAAACTGCTTGAAGAAGAGCTCGAGATTGTGTCTTCCTTGCTGGTCGAGGGGGTCGCATCAAGTGATCAACCTACAGAGACAGATATCATATAATCTCATATCTACAAAAATAACCAGCAGAGCTGGCAGGGAGATGGTGTCCACCAGGAGCTTGAGGGAGGTGGTGAGATGTGGGGAGGAGTCCTTTGTCAGTGGTCCAAGTCACAAGGAGTCCGTCTGTGCCCTCTGTCCCAGGCTAACCATGGTCAGCAGTGATGGAAATGAGAGGATATTAAATGTTCTCACCATCAGGTGGCAGATGTTATTACTTTGTTTATTCTACATGTGCATGTATTTAACTGCCTTTTGTGGTTGTTGACTCTAGGCAGGGTCTAACTGTATAGCTCTGGCTGTCCTGGAACTATGAAGACCAAGTGTTTTGATTAAAGGTGTGGACCACTACCCTTAGCTAAATACCATTTTTTTAAAGATATTTTTAAAGATTTATTTATTTGTTTTATTTTTATGAGTACATTGTAGTTTTCTTTAGACACACCAGAAGAGGGCATCAGATCACACTGCAGATGGTTGTGAGCCACCATGTGGTTGCTGGGAATTGAACAAGCAGTCAGTGCTCTTAACCACTGAGCCATTTCTCCAGCCCTGGCTAAATACCACTTTTAAAAATTAAATTTCATGTGTGCACATACCTGAATGTATGCATGTGTACCACCTTGTGTGCAGGGTACGCTGATTAAAAGAGGACATCAGATTCCTTGGAGTTACCCACCGTGAGCCACCTGTGGGTGCTGGCGATCAAACCGGAGTCTGAGCTAGTGCTCTTGGCTGCTGAGCCACCCGCACAAGCCCTGTGAGACACATTTTGAGTCTCATAAATATATACTATTACTGGCCAATTAAAAAAATAGAAATCATTTTAAAAATTTATTTATTATTATAGATGAGTACACTGTAGCTGTCTTCAGATGCATCAGAAGAGGGCATCAGATTTCATTATGGGTGGTTGTGAGCCACCATGTGGTTGCTGGGATTTGAACTCATGACCTTCGGAAGAGCAGACGGTGGGTGCTCTTATCCACTGAGCCATCTCACCAGCCTGGAATCATTTTAAAAAATTAAAATATCCTCTCTTTTCAAGTTAAATAATCTCTGTTCTTTCATACAGAGAACAGAGAAGGGTCACCAAACATGAGTACTCCAATATAATATGTCCACAAACCAGTGGCTGTCTCTTTTATATAAGAGACAGCACAGGTACTGTGTGTATATGTTTGGGATGTTGTTTTTATTGTTGAGATGGATCTGTAGCTGTGACTGGAATACATAGCTGAGGATGACTTTGAACTTCTGATCTTCCTGCGTAGTTTATGAAGTGCAGGGGCCCAACCCAGGACTTCATGTATTCTAAGCACACACTACCAACTGAGCTACATGCCCAGCCTTTGAGTGTATGAATGCTATGTGATATTGCAAGAGGAAATGCTCTTCTCCTTATTCCACTTCCATGCCAAACATGTCTCAATTTGACAAATTCTGCTCAGGTTGTCAAAAATCAATACAAAGTTAAAAGTCATTTGCTTAAGACTAGTCACAGTTACAAAGTCAGGAACAGAAAGCTACACTAAAAAAAAAAGAGAGAGAGAGAGAGAGAAAGCTATACTAGCTCAATTATTGCAAATAAAAATGTCAGGTCACTCTAAGTAGTGCTAATGTACAAAAGTACACATGCGAGGCCAAACCAGAAGGGGGAAAGTCACTCAATTAATAACCCTTTATTATTCAACTGAGGTAAACAATCCAAAAATCAGTGCATGTAGTAGATGGATGAGAAAGAGACTGAAATAGAAAAGGTACAGTTTCACTTAGCAAACGCTCACATGCTCTGCAGAGGGACTTAGAGGACGGTGAGATTCCACAACACCAGGGCAGGGAGGGCAGAGGCTACTCCTGCAGCAACAGCAGCCAAGCTCCATCACTAAGGAACTCTGTCAGCAACACAAACGGGCTCTTCACCATCTGACCCTCCAGTTCACTTGTCAGTAAAAAGGTAAGGAGAAGGTTACTTTTCTCTCACAAGCAATAAAATCATAAAAACAGCTGAGATATGAAGTTTAGGATAAGATAGTATAATTTCCTGCTTTTAATGTACAGATATTTTATACTTGACAGTCCACATCCAGTCAGACAGGCATACAGAAGAACTTCACGTATCAACCACAGACGCTCTTTGTGAATTTTATGGTTTGGTTAGTCTTCAGATGTTTAGACTTCGGAGCTGCTAATGACACTAAATTCAATGCCATGTTGGTTGAGTCTGTCAATCAACTTTGTTCTGGAGAAAGCTGCTCCAGGTGTAAAGACACCGCCCCTGTAAAACAGGAAAGAGAGAGTACAGTGCACGCATATGGCTCTTCTCTGGCCCTCTCCTGCACAGTGCACATGGCTCTTCTCTGGCCCTCTCCTGTACAGTGCATGCACATGGCCCTTCTCCGGCCCTCTCCTGCACAGTGCACGCACATGGCCCTTCTCCGGCCCTCTCCTGCACAGTGCACATGGCTCTTCTCTGGCCCTCTCCTGTACAGTGCACGCACATGGCTCTTCTCCGGCCCTCTCCTGTACAGTGCACGCACATGGCTCTTCTCCGGCCCTCTCCTCTGCAGGAGTAGCAATCACAGCACAACTCCTGAAAAGCAATTCTTCACTCTGTCTCAGCTACTTTTGGCTCCATTCCTAAAACCAGGCAAATGAGCACATAGCTCACACATTCAAAAGGCCTAAATAAAAACATGAATTGGATTCACTCAGCCACTTAAAGTTGAGGAAAATACATTTCTATAACTATAATAGCCAATATTTTAAAAAATGCTAAATGACAAGTACTTGAAATTTTAAATTAGGTGTCACTCCACACAACTTGTATAATTTGCATTTCATCCCCAGGCTTCTGCATTGATGAGCTTGGCTTAGTTCTAAGAGGACCAGCTAAATGCTCTCAGTAAGAGGATACACTCCATAACACTGAGCAACACATGACTCAGTTCCCACCTGGAAGCCAGGGCTCTTCCACAGGCATATGGACACTGATTAGATAACTCTCTAAACAGTCAACAAGGGCCTCTTCCTGGGGCCAGGCTCCAGACTTGAGCTTTTCTTCTCCTTTATAAAGAACTGAAGCCAGCACACACGATTCTCATTCACCTTCGGTGACTCCAAAGGCAGATAGGAATTGCCCTTTACATTGCTCTAACCTACACTTTTCGAACCTAAAAAAAACTTGTTATAGACCCAAGACTGAAAATGAACTCAAAATTAGCTAAAATGTCCCACAGTTAAAAGACACCTTTTCGTTAGAAGCAGCCAAACCTACCCCTTTGGAAGGTCAGAGGCGTCGTTCAGCACGGTCATGGCAGCCTGGACCATGGCTATGGGAGTAGCCACGTAGCCAGCCTCTGCAGAAAGGGGTGGGCAGAGAAAAGGGTTCATGAAGTGGGCGTCACCCCAAACCAGTGGTGCATCTCATGCCTAACACTGAGTATACAGAACCTTTTTCAGTAAATACTCTGGTCACTTAAAAACAAAGATAATAACTGACATTTATATAGTTCAGGGAGAGCATCCTTCACTAACTGCTTGGGACATCTGTGCTTTCTAGGTTTGGTTTTGTTCATAGATTGGAATATATTCACACACGTGTACATACACACATTCTAAAATTATTACCCTGAAGGTAATTTTTTGTTTGGTTCATTTTTTTGTTTTTATGAGACGGGATCTCAATATGTAGCCTAGCTAGGGCTAGCCTGGAACTCACAGAGATCTGCCCGCCTCTCTCCCAAATGCTGAGATTGGAGGTAGTTTTATAAGATGTTTTGAGCATACCTGCAATTTGACATTACCCAGGACATGAGGTCAGGAGCAGAATCTGCCACTTGTGTAACTGGTGGTCTTCAAATGGTCTGGTTTTCAGATCACAGACACTCCACCTGTGCTATGGTCAGGAACTCTCTGTACTGAGTGTTCCAAGTACTAAATTCACGCAGTGAGCAACTGCACTTTACATCCCATCTGTACTTTACAGATGAGGCCGCTTCACCTTGTCTGAGCTCATAACGCCAAGCAGTGGCTGAGCCAGCCACCCCCAGGTAGGTGCTAACAAAGTTTAAACTGCTGGTGCTGAGGACTCTCACCTTAGCTTCTGCCAGTCTAAACTGATCCTTCTTCATGTACTTAACAAAAAAAACCTCTTAGTATATTAAAGAAAATAACTGGTTGTGCCCAGTAACTTAAGAAGTCTGCAATACAGTGAGGCACTGGCAGGTCCATTACAGTCAAATAATTGAAGCTCAGTTAAACTATCTGTAAAGGCCAGGTTGTAATATGAAAAGGAAGTGTGATGCAAAAAGCCTGTCATCTGGCTTGAGTCCTGATCAGAGACTGTGGCAACCCCCCTCACATTAGGCTCATGTGAGGGCTTGTCTCTGCATAGTGCTCTGAAAGTTTCTGTCTTTTGGGAAATGGATTCTTTTACCAACCTATCAAAAGTTATTATGCTCCTTTATAAAATATGTGTGAATCTATATATTTCACAAAATTGGAAACTTTGGACCACAGATTTGACTCAATTATTTAAGTAAATATTTAAGTAAGAGACTGAAGCAGATAAAAAAATATCAGCTAACCTTTTTTATTAATAATAAGTGAAACTTGCCATTATCAAACTTGAATTATTTATTAAGTTATCATGAAAACATCCTAAGCCATTTACAAAATACCTGGTCCCTTCACTTGAGTGCAGATTCTGATATTCGGTTTGTTCTTTTCAATACATGCACCACGGCTGTATCCTTGACCAAAGAATGTCATTGTGAATGATGACTCATCCATCTGTGGAAGAAAAAGCAATAGGTGTGCTTAATAATGTCGTATCTGTCCGGAACCCAACAGACGCTGTTGTCCTATTTCACAAGACACCATCCCCTCCTAATCTGTTTTAATGGGTCTCAGAATTCTATGGCAGATTTTCACTCAAGTTGCTTCTATTAAAAAGCACTGATTTTGCTTGGTGGTGGTGGAGCACTCCTTTGATCCCAGTACTCAGGAGGCAAAGGCAGGCAGATCTCTGAGTTCGAGTCCAGCCTGATCTCCAGAGTGAGTTCCATGACAGCCAGGCTATACAAGAAACCTTGTCTCGAAAAACAAACCAAGCGAGCCTCACCCAGCTCCATGGCGGAGAGACCAGTGCCTCCCTCAGCCTTCCTTCAGTGGGTGGGAATCCAGAGAGACCTACAACTGGTCAGTGAGCAGAGTGAGACACTGGAGCACTCAGTCCTAAACTCAACAGCTTCCTAAAATCCCTCCCCTCAGGGCTCAGGGCCTATGTGGAAGAAGAGGTGGAAAGACCATAAAAGCCAGTGGGGTGGATTATTCCAAGGAAACACTGTCTTCCAGATGTAACAGAACTAAACCACACATGAACTCATAGACACAGTGACAGAACACACGGGACCTGTACAGGTTTAAACTAGACAAAGAGCCAGCCCTGAGAAGGGAAGTGGACACAAGTGTCCAACCTTAACTCGGAAGTTATTTGATACTGATGCAGAGTGTGGCAGGGAAGCCAGTCTTCTACAACAGAGTGTCACGTGCATATCAGCCATACTCCAAGGCAGTCCCAGGAGTAACTGGTTAACATAAAACAGACTCCATTATGTGTGTGCCAGGGTTGGGGTGGGGGCGCCTTTTTATTTTGCTTGCTATTTTTTTGGTCCTTTTTTTTTTTTTTTTTTTTTTTTTTGAGAGGGTGCAAGAGAAAGAACATAAGGCTGAGTGGGAAGGGAGGCAGGGAGGACCTGGGAGGAGCTGGAAGATAGGAAAGAATTTGGAAGATAGGAAAGAATATGATTAAAGTGTATGACATGAATTCTTTTTTTTTTTTTTTAAGACAGGGTTTCTCTGTGTAGCCCTGGCTGTCCTGAAACTCACTCTGTAGACCAGGCTGGCCTCGAACTCAGAAATCTGCCTGCCTCTGCCACCCAAGTGCTGGGATTACACTTACTAAAGGCGTGCACCACCACCACCCAGCTATGACATGAATTTTAAAAATGTATCCTTTAGCTTTCTTCTGAATCTGTTCTTAAATATTTTCATTAGTGAAACTAAGAACCCCAGGAGGGATTCTTTTCCCCAGTAACATATAGCAACTTTCTAGGATTTCCCAAAAATATCAGTAACAAGTGTATGCTACCATGCCTGGCAATACACACACTTTAACAGGTTGCCAAGCCTGACCACCTAAGTTCAGTCTCTGGAACTCACATGGTAGAAGGAAAGAACCAACTCTACCAGGGTGTCCTCTGGCCTCCTATACTTGCTGTGTCATGTACACACACACACACACACACACACACAAGTGTAATAAAAAGTAGAGGGAATTCCAGAAGAAAAAAAAGAATGCATCAATTAAAGGCAAGAGGGACACAGCAGGATGGTGTATCTGGAAAATATAATTCAGGAGGGGTAGACAAAGTCACACACACACTTGTGGTCATACTGCAGCCTTTCAGGCTAGGCAAACATCTGTCTTTGGAACTATTTTCAACACAGTCTCTGAGTTGTTTCTCCAAGTAATCAGAGGTGGATATAAGATGATATCATCTAGAACAAGACCATGATGGGCCCAGGGCGGCCTCAGATCTCTGGCAGGAATCCATGCCAGCAATGCTCTATTGATGCACACACAAATCACCCAGACCCACGTAGGAACTTTCTGCCTCCACAGCAGTGACCTTAACCAGGCAGGGCTTGGGCATCACTGGGAAGCCTTGGAATACCCCACTGCTCAGGCTGGACTCCTCTGTCATCAGTTTGGGATTCTCTCTAGAAGCTGAGAACTCCTCTGTATTTTTGGGTCCCTTTCCAGATCTACTGATCAGAATGTGGGTCAGGCCAAGCCTACTAGAAAAAAAAAAGGCTCAGATATGATTCTAATTCACAGAATCTCTGCAAAAATCATGGCCCAAAGCAGTGAGTCAGAAGTGTCTTAAACAAGGCAATTACCAAGGCCAAAGTGTGTGTGTGTTAGATCTGTTGGACGGCAGTCAGAACATGGATTATAAACACATGAACATTATGAAAGGTTCAGTCCAAAGGAAAGGGCCTACCAAAGCAAGTAATCAAAGAGGTAACACAGAGCAGGAGACATTTGCAAATCGTCACCTGATAAGAGCCGCCTATCTAGAAAACACAGAGACCTTCTACCCAAATGAACATGGACAGAGGAAACAGACAGTTCTTCAAGGATACACAACATGCTCAGTTTCAGAAGCCACCAGGGAAGTGTAAAACTAAACTGGCAGTGACAACACCAATGCTCACCCATTAGACGGCTCCTGTAAGAAGGAATGAAGTAAGGAGAGCCAGCGTGGCGTCCAGAGCGGCCCTCAGAGGAAGAGCACTGTGCCCTGGCAGAGGGCCTGTGTTTATTCCTAGCATATCCCTCATCTAACAGCTGCCTACAGCTCTAATTCCAGGGCACACATATGTAGCTTACATACATTCAAAATAATGAATCTTTTTAGGTTGTGTGGCTATGGACAAAGTGGAATACTGGAGGGCAGTGGGGGCGTTAAATTGTGCAGTTTTATCAAACAGCAGTTCTTCAAAAAATTAATAACAGAATTAATATGTAACCTAGGCCCTCTACTTCTAAGTGTATAACTAAAAAAATATCTAGAGCAGAATTTTTCATAGGTATTTGTACGTCCATGTTCGTAGCAGCATGTTTTTACAACAGATAAAAGCTGGAAGATAATCTGTACCCACTCAAAGTTGAATAAAGAGTTGGCATATTAATTGTGAATTAATCAATAAATAAATAACATGTTATATCCTGAATGAACCTTGAGGACATATAGCTAAGAGAAGCAGGCCAGACCTGAAAGAACAGATACTTTATCATTGCATTTATATGAAATATCAAGGGATGGAAATAAAATGGCAATTCCTGAAGCGGAGGCAGGGTGGGGAGGCTGGAGGAACCAGACAACGAGAGTGGCTATTTAATGAGTATGTTGCCATTTTAAAAGATAATAAGAGTTCTGGAAATAGTGTGGAGGTTGCACAAAAAATACAAATATACTTAATATCATTTGATATTTAGAAACAATAACAATTTTTGGTGTGTATTTTGTAATTAGGTGAAAAAGAGAGACTGGTTCAGATCCAAGGCATGTGTGGTGCACGTGGAGAGAAACCTGTAACGATGCCTGTTTTGGTTGGAGAAATGCTAGTGCTATCCACGGAGAAATGCTAGTGCTGTCCACGGAGAAATGCTAGTGCTATCCACGGAGAAATGCTAGTGCTGTCCACGGAGAAATGCTAGTGCTATCCACGGAGAAATGCTAGTGCTATCCACGGAGAAATGCTAGTGCTATCCACGGAGAAATGCTAGTGCTATCCACGGAGAAATGCTAGTGCTATCCACGGAGAAATGCTAGTGCTGTCCACGGAGAAATGCTAGTGCTATCCACGGAGAAAGAAACTACAGGAGAGAGCTTCAGGAGAAAGAGCGCGAGGTCTCAGCACACCGAGCCCCAGTGTCCACAGGATGAGAGCTGCTCGGGAAGACAGGGCAACCTGGGGATGTGTGCCTGCCAGGAGCGCTGCTGGGAGGGAGCAGCACCACCCCTGGGATCAGCAACACCATCCCAGGGGATCAGCAACCTTTCCTGACTAAAAAGAGGAGCAAGCTCAGCACAGCAAGTGGACAGACCAGGAAAAGCGTGAGACAGCTCAGAAGCTCCCCCACAGACGTTCAAGTCATTATATTAGAGGCCCTGGCGTAAACAAACACACAGAAACAAACATTACCTGTTTTTGTGTTGGACCTTGTTTTGAAAAATAGCCAAAGGAAAAGAGCCATGGGAACTAGAGGAAAAACAACAACAGCAAAAACAAACTTCAATAAGATTGTCAAAACTGTACAAGAAGTATTTCTAAAGATTTAATAAAAAGCTTACTTACTTTTATGAGAAGTTGTCTTCCAATGCTAAACTTCACAAAGAATAAAAAGAAAAGTCCTGCAAACATCAGCTTAATCACGGAGGTGATGCCTCCCACTGTTATGTAAGCAGCATACTGAACCTAGGCACAAGGTGGAGGCAGGGTTACTCCTACAGACAGCTGCGGCTGAGCTGCACTTAGCCTCAGTCACGGCACTCAACCAAGAGCTTCCATGTAAAGACTGCATTGTGTTCTGAACCCATTCAGAAATCAACACTGGGAGCCTAGGTTTTAAAGGAGTTGTTACAAATGGCAACTAGCTTGTTCACTTAAACACCAAAGCTCACAAAATTTTTCTGAGTCTAGTAATACATCATTTCTCCCTCTACCGTAAGAGAAAATAAACTTCACCATGTCTTTCTTTCCTTTGAGGCGGGGTCTCATTCTATAACCTAGGCTACTGGTCTTAAGCTCACTATACAGTCCAGACAGGCCCTGGACTTACTATAGAGCCCAGGCTGGCCTTGAACTTACAGTAATTTTCCTGCGTCAGCCTCCTGAATGCTGAGGTTACAGGCATGAGCCACTACATCTAGTTCATTCCCCACCTTTTTAACCTGAGATCGTTTTGTCTTAAAGTCTCAGTGTGAGCACCTATTTACCAAAAGGAGTGACCTGGTATTCCAGAGAGAGCAAGGAGGCCGGGGTAGGGAGAAGACATCTCCAAAACCCACTACAGAAGCAGAGCTCTAGCAGCTGAAACACTGAGCAGATGGCTGGGCGCTGGCTGCTGATCCTGCAGCAGGCCAGGTTTGAATCCCACACAAGGCTAGTTAGTACCATACCTGTGACCTAATATTATACACTTTATCAAGATATGTCATGTTTACTTACTGGTGAGTCCTCTAAATTTTCATGTAAGTACCGCTGAGTCCTTTTCACGACAGATATATCAGATCCCAAAAAAGGAATGGAATATGAGTTTAGCTCTCTGCAATAGCTAATTGGCCACCTGTAAGACAGAGTCGTGAAAATGTTGCATTTCCTCCAATTATTACAATGATCACAACATTGACTGGCAAACTTCTAAATTAAAAACTCAGAAGCCTTTCTTGGAGTGATTAGTAACGAGGAAGAGTGTGCCTTTGTTTCAATGTCTCCAATCCTTCTTCCTCTATTCCCATTCCCACACCCAAAGGAAGCTTTGGTATTGCCCATACTGCTGACACCTCCACGCAGTGTTTGATCCCATCAGCTTCTCTAGACACTGACTTAATTAAATACCACTAACAGCCCTAACAGGCAACTCTCCTGTCTGTCTAAGTTCTCACACATAAGGGCTATTTGTGTTGGTTATATTAAATGATCATTTTTTCCCCTTTGGTTTAGGTTTTCAGAGCCAGGGTTTCTCTGTGTAGCTCTGCCTGCCCTGGAACTTGCTCTGTAGACCAGGCTGGCCTCAAACTCAGAGATCCACCTGCCTCTGCCTCCAGAGGAATTCAAGGCGTGTGCCACACTGCCTGGTCTAAGATGTAGCTTTATCATAAAAAACTGAACTGAAATGTAATTTTTTGTTTGTTTGTTTGTTTGTTTGTTTCTCGAGACAGGGTTTCTCTATGTAGCCCTGGCTGTCCTGGAACTCACTCTGTAGACCAGGCTGGCCTCGAACTCAGAAATCCACCTGCCTCTGCCTCCCAAGTGGTGGGATTAAAGGCATGCGCCACCACTGCCCAGCTTGAAATATAATTTTGATAGTTATAATGAGATATCATAAAATTCATTTTTAGAAATATTATGTATGTGAATATACAAAGTATTTAAATAGTATTAATATGCTAATTACATTTAACTTTGGAAATAATTCTGCACTTATCAAAAGTCTTCAAGCTTTTTTTTTCTGAGACATAGTTTTTCTGTGTAGCCCTTGCTGTCCTGGAACTCACTCTGTAGAACAGGCTGGTCTCGAACTCAGAAATCTGCCTGCCTCTGCCTCCCAAGTGCTGGGATTAAAGGCGTAAGCCACCATGGCCCGACTCAAGCTTTTCTAGCACATTAATAGCCAACCAATAGCCATGCAATACATAGACTAGAAATAGTGAAGAACAGGTTTAAAATTCATATACCTTCTTTTCAACTTTGAGCCAACAATTGGGACAGGTTTCAGACATGATACACTCCGCAGTTTTCTTAAACTACCCTTATCGCCAAAGCCATAAATTGCTGACTTCCAGGTTCCATCATGAATGCACAAGCCCTGAGAAAATAGTTCACAAGGTAAACACGTCTTACGGTAATCACTGAAAGATAAGACCAAATAACTTAGAGCTATTACATCTCACCTATATTTGTGCAAGATATAATCCTGTAATTAATAATCTTGAGATGAATTTTCATGGCCAACTAGGCAGCAATAACACTCATTGGCTCAATTATATTCACCATTTACCCCAATGCAAGCTCTTTCCTCTTTCTCTGTATTTTTTCATGCTGACTGGCACTAATGTGACAGTCTTCTAGACTGACATTTATTACACATAAATGTCTTAGAAGTAGACCATAGTAATTCATTCTAACACAACAAAGCAACTCACTACCTTAACTTTCTAAACTTAAACATAGCAACTCTCACACTAAAAATATTTAAAAAGCATATAAAAGCATATAAAATTTAATTTAAATCTTTTTCAAGAGCCACGCATCACTTCTAAAATTTTTTTTTTTTCGAGATAGGGTTTCTCTGTATAGCCCTGGCTGTCCTGGAACTCACTCTGTAGACCAGGCTGGCCTTGAACTCAGAAATCTGCCTGCCTCTGCCTCCTAAGTGCTGGGACTAAAGGTGTGCGCCACCACTGCCTGGCTTCAAAATACTTTTAACATTAGTTTGAAACAACAAGTAAATAGGAAACTGACCTCAGGTCCCGAGTTTACGGTCAGGAAGCTCTCCACAGCAGTCAGAGTACCTGAAGAAATAAGAGAGTGTCAAAGGTAAAACCAGATGAAACCTAGACTATATAACCAAGGCAAGTAATTAAACTATGCCAGTTCAGGTGAGGGCATTTTTATTAAGCTTACAGTTACAAAATTTTCAGAAAATCTTCACAGACAAGAGTTTTATTATGTTTTTATCCAGAAAGCAAGACACACTGAAGGCAGGCCAGGTGAGCTCTCAGAAGGAGTTTAGCATAACTAACTGGCCATGCTGACAAGCGCTCCTGAGTATTTAAACTATCAGAGCTAAGAGTCTTCTCTAGAAAGATAACAGCTCGGCCTCCTCATCCTCCTTATCCTGGGCCTCCTCATCCTCCTCATCCTGGGCCTCCTCATCCTCCTCATCCTGGGCCTCCTCATTCTCCTCATCCTGGGCCTCCTCATCCTCCTCATCCTGGGCCTCCTCATCCTGAGCCTCCTCGGCCTCCTCATCCTGGGCCTCCTCATCCTCCTCATCCTGGGCCACCTCATCCTGGGCCTCCTCATCTTCCTCATCCTGGGCCTCCTCATCCTCCTCATCCTGGGCCTCCTCATCTTCGGCCTCCTCATCCTGAAAGGAAGTCACAGCACTCAGAGGAAGTGCCTTACCGCAATCGCTTTCAAGGACTTCTCAGGAACAACTGAAATTTACTACAAATGTTCAGAAAAAACAACACTCCTTGTGGTGCCTTAAACACAGGCTGGGAATGGGGCTCAGTGGTAGAGCTCTTGTCTAGCATGTCCAAGGCCCTAAGTTCAAATTCCAGCACCACAAAAAAACCAAACCAAGCCGGGCGGTGGTAGCGCACGCCTTTAATCCCAGCAGTTGGGAGGCAGAGGCAAGCAGATTTCTGAGTTCAAGGCCAGCCTGGTCTACAGAGTGAGTTCCAGAATAGCCAGGGTTACACAGAGAAACCCTGTCTTGAAAAACCAAAAAAAAAACCAAAAACCAAAAAAACCAAAAAAACAAAAAAACAAATAAACAAAGCAATACTTAAAGCTGTTTAAACATATATAACATGGCTAGGGATGCAGCTCAAGGTATCGAGAGTGCTGGCCCAGTCATGCTGATGAAACCCTGTGGACCAGTCATTACCGTTCATCTTGTTTCTGGTGTACAGCACTCCTAGATCTGCTGGGATGGAGTCAAAGCCACTGCTCCCAATGATGTAAACCCCCTTCTCTGCAGCTTTCTCATGATATTTTGCATGCATTAGTTCCAGAAACTAAAAAAACAGGACAAAAATGTCAATCAGTTTATGGAAACATCTAGACCAATATTAAATGATTTATCTTAAAGACAAAGCCACTGAACTGGAAATGCCAACCAATGTGGCCCTACAACACAATATTAACTGTCAGGTAGTTTTCAGTTGTGTGACAAATACCAACCCCACAATGTGACAAAACACAGCATGAATGTCAGTCTGTGGGAGGGTGTGAGTTACATACAGTTGTGAGCCACCATGAAGAATTGAACTCAGGACTTCTGAAAGAGCTGCCAGTGCTCTTAACCACTGAGTCATCTCTCCAGCCCCAGATATGTTTTTAAAGATGCCGCAGGCCGGCCGGCCGGCCGATCTGGGCCTCCCTTAACCCGTGGGAGAAACAGGGTCGTAGTCAGGTCGACAAGGCGTAGGCGAAGAAATGATGGCAGAGACGACACATGAAGATCTGAATGTATTTCTTAAAAATGGCATCAGACTTTTACAGTCATTGCAAAAGAGAGATGGTAAATCTGGTAGCTCAGCAGTTAAGGTACATCTGAGGCCATCTAAAACACACTGGGTCTAAAGCAGTAGCTATCTCCTCTGAACTGGTGCTACATCCCCTGGGCCCAAGAGCTCTGGGCTCAGGGGGACTGTGGACTGCAGGAATCTGAATCCTAGCCCATCTAAGTTCTAGTGCTAGTCCTGCATGCAAGTCCAAGTCCTTCTCTTTTTGCACCAAGTGAAAAGCAGGCTTATGTAGCATACAGCAAGCAGGGCAGATGACAAGAGTCACGTAGGC
>NW_022196891.1:76552587-76557754 GCF_008632895.1 Mastomys coucha | reverse complement strand
ATCCACCTGCCTCTGCCTCCCAAGTGCTGGGATTAAAGGCGTGCGCCACCACCGCCCGGCTCCTTTTGGATTCTTAATGCCTCTTATTCTTAATCAGGATTTTATCCCCGATATTTTGGATGTGACTGGAGTAGACGAGTGTGCGTGGCATAAAGAGTTATTATAAGGTCTTTAGCATAGTATTTGGCAAATGGTAAGCACTAAATAAATATAACCATTTAAAAATATCACTATATAATGTATGCATTATTTGCTGGAGTGCTGGGGATGATCTTGGGGCCTCACACATATTAAATACATGGTCTACCACTTAACCTATCTCTTTTAATGATTTTAAGTTGAGAGGAATTTTTTTCTCTCTTTTTTTTCTTTTTCTTTCTTTCTTTTTTTTTTTTTCTGAAATAAACCTTTACTGTGTAGCCCTGGATGGCCTCAAACTCAATATGTAGACTAGGCTGGTCTTGAACTCACAGAAAGCCTGCTTCCTTTGGATTTTGTTGCTTTGAGTCAGGATCTCTTGAAGCCCATGTTAGGCTTGAATAGAATACCCTTGAACATCTTACCCGCCTACCTCCACATCCAGAGCTCTAGAGCATAGGCATGTGCCATCACCCCGTTTATGCAGTACTGTGAATGGAGCCCAGGGTCTTGGGAAGGTGTGCTGGTTTGAATATGCTTGTCCCGAGGGAAGAGGCACTGTTAGGGGGTGTGGCCTTGTTGGAGTAGGTGTGTCACTTGTGGGGTAAGCTTTGCCTTCCTATGTGCAGGTTCGGCCCAGGGCAGAAGTGAGCCTCCTGTGAGCGGCCTGTGGATGGAGCTATAGAACTCTCAGCTCCCTCTCCAGCACCATGCCTGCCTGCATGCTGCCATGCTTCCCACCACGATGAGAATGGACTGAACCTCCATAACTGTTAAGCCAGACCCAGTTAAATGTTGTCCTTTATAAAAGTTACCTTGGTCACAGTGTCTCTTCACAGCGATGGAAACCCTAAGACAGCATACTAATCAAGCATTCTACCAAGTAAGCTACATCCCAGCCCCCCAAGTTGAGGGGGTTTCATATTTATTTTTCTGTAATGTTGTAAGAGTACCTAGTTTTAAAAAGGGAACTTATAGTGGAAAAGTTACTAAGAGAGTCTGAGAATTGCCCACAACATACTGCTCTAATAATTAAGCTTACAGTATTCAGTAACTATCAAAACCAGCAGATCAACACACAAAGGAAATAACAATAGAACATTTCAAGAAAACTGAAGCTAAGATCTTACCAGTGTTCTCCCTCAAGCTAGGAGCAGAATACCATGAAGACACCATCTCTAAGTACTGGGAATCTGTCACCTTCAGCACGTCTACAGAACGGTCCTGAATGTGCCTGCACTTTGCAGAAAACTCATTTATGGGTAATTCTGTTTTCTTCTTTTTGATTTACATACCTGAGGTTCCCCACAGATGTCAATACAACTCGCTCCATTTTCAATACATGCTTTTACTACAGGTTCTCCATAAAGTCGATACTAGGGAAATAAAGAAAGCCAATGTTTATTCACAAGCTTAACTGAATCAAAGAGCATTTTACAGTGAGAAAAATGGCTCAGTGGGTAAGTGCCTGCCAAACATGCATTAGGACTTGAGTTCAGATCCCTAGAACCCATGCAAAGAGCCTGGCATGGTACTGAACGTAATCCATAACATATGTGCATATCCCAGTGCTCCTACGGAGAAATGAAAGGTGACATGCCAATGGCTGGAAGACCATGGGCCAGCTACCCCAGTATATGCAGGGGCAAGAAAGAGACTCTGCTTCAAACAAGGTCTGATCCCAAATCTCAAGGTTGTTCTCTGGCCGTATGTGTACCACAGTACACATACACACACACACACACACACACACACACACACATACACACACATACACACACATACACACATACACACACATACATACACACACACACATACACACACACACACACGGGGGGGGGAGGGACTCACTCACACACTCACACACACACACACACACACACACACACACACACACACACAGAATTTCACAAGCAACATGCTACTTTACTCTTAGAAGTACAGTTTAAAGTTATCAAAAAGCCAAATGCTGAGCTGATCAGATAGTTTAGCAGGTAAAAGCACCAGCTATCAATCTTAAGACCCTGAGTTCAATCCTGGTGACCCACATGGGGAGACAGAATTGACTTCTTAAATTGTTCTCTAACCTACACACAGAAAGAAAAAAAGTTAACATAGCACAAGGATAAACTGAAAAAATAAGGCAATTGTACTGTGTGGCCTCTCACTGTACTTAAAGGCACCATGGAACCAGAAGCATGCAGGCTGATCTCTAACTAAAGACAAAGTGCAAAGCTTTACAGAAAAGATAGTTTCTTTTTTAAAAAAGATTGATTTAGCCGGGCAGTGGTGATGCATGCCTTTAATCCCAGCACTTGGGAGGCAAAGGCAGGTGGATTTCTGAGTTCAAGGCCAGCCTGGTTTACAGAGTGAGTTCCAGGACAGCTAGAGCTACACAGAGAAACCCTGTATTAAAAACAACAACAATGGAGGCTGGAGAGATGGCTCAGCGGTTAAGAGCACTGACTGCTGTTCAAATTGTTGAACTCTGCTGTCCAGAGTTCAAATCCCAGCAACCACATGGTGGCTCACAACCATCTGTAATGAGATCTAATGCTCATATAAGTAAAATAAATCTTAAAAAAAAGAAAAAAGAAAACAACAACAAAAAAAAACCCAAAACAACAAAAAGATTTATTTATTATTATATGTAAGTACACGTAGCTGTCTTCAGACACACCAGAAGAGGGCATCAGATCTCATTACAGATGGTTGTGAGCCACCATGTGGTTGCTGGGATTGGAACTCAGGACCTTCAGGAGAGCAGTCAGTGCTCTCAACATCTGAGCCAACTCTCCAGCCCAAGAAATAATTTCTTGAATCAGATCCAAAAGAAAAAGGATTTCTAAGGAAAAAGAAAATAAATAAAAGCAAAAGTATATGCAAATATCAGAAAAGAGAGCTGTTATTACTAACAGCTCAAGCTGGCTGAGCCACAAGTAGTAAGAAATGAGTCTGGAAAGAAATTCAGAGGTCAGATGAAGAAGGACAAAGAGTGTCAGGAGAGCTGTTCCAACGGGAAAGTGTTAAACAGGACTCACACACACACACACACACACAGGGGAGGAGGGACTCACTCACACACACACACACACACACACACACACACACACACACAGAGGGGAGTGGGGGAGAGAGATCGACCTGGGAGCACTCCCTTTGCC
This sequence comes from Mastomys coucha, assembly GCF_008632895.1. Taxonomy (NCBI): domain Eukaryota; kingdom Metazoa; phylum Chordata; class Mammalia; order Rodentia; family Muridae; genus Mastomys; species Mastomys coucha. The sequence goes on along the minus strand of NW_022196891.1, from coordinate 76,554,449 downwards.
AGGCTGCTGGAATGACCACATGAGAGCAGGTGCCCAGCACTCACATTTTTTATCTTCTCTACACAGTTTTTGAGTTTGAAAGCTGGAAGTGTTCTTTGAACTCCCGGCCCCTATAAGCCAGCAAGTTTCACCAAATCTATCTCCTAAGGATTTTGTCAAGTCCATATTATATTGCCTTTCACCTAACTTTCTACACAAACCTCCCAATCACTTCACAGTAACAAATCTAGCCTAATTTCCAAATAAATATCCAATTTTTGTTTTACCATAAGAGTGGGATCCAGCCTCTCCCTTTGTCCCACTTACAGTGGCCGTCTACTCAGATCCCACCAGCTCACAAGTGCCTACATCAGACAGTCTGGACACTCAAGTCCAAGCTTACCTCCTCACAGTCATTGTGTCACACCACAGCTCTTAGTTCTCATGTTCCTGCAGTCCTAAAGATGTAATGTCACACCCAGTGGTGTCTGCTTCTACCACCTCCATCAACCTCCTTGTACCCTGCTTCTGATGGGCTGGCTCCCAACACCTGCAGCCTGCCTGAGCTGGTGAGACACAACTCTACCCACAAATCCCCAAATACTAATGAGCATTAATAACCACTTAAAAAGAGAGTAGGTCCTTATAGAAAGTGCACATGTTCCTTTTTGCCACGGCACATCCTCCTCTTCCTGTTTTGTCCCACAGCCACTTATCCACTGGGTAATCTGAGAAATATCCCACTAACTTATCCCTATTTTATTACGCTGCAAACAATTTCCTTTATTAGGACTGAAGAGATTGTTCAGTGGTTAGAACACTTGCTGTTCTTTCAGAGGACTTAATTCAGTCCCCAGCACCCACATCAGCTTTCCACTGCCTGTAACCACAGCTCCAGGGGATCTGACACTTTCTCCTGGTCTCTGCAAGACACTGCACAGAGATGGTATACATACACGTATACATAAATAAAAATAAAATTATAAAATTTTTTCTGTTAGTTCCCTGAGCTTGCACAAGGCGTTCAGAGACTCGGAATAATAATCTCTGAACTCAAATCAGTTCTCCACACTCCATGTTCTAAGCCCGTGGGCTCCCAGCTAGGTGTACCTCCACCAAGGGTATAGAAAGTGACAGTAAAAATGAGAACTTTTACTCATGATAATTCTAGGTATAAAAGAATTCTTAACCCTTGAAGTGTAGTTTAACTCCTTGGGCGTCAAGTGGTCAAGCACCAAATACAGTATACAAGGGGGACTCTCTCAGTGGCTCAGAGAGTTCCACTACACAAAGGGCCCACCACGATAGTGTCATTCATTGAGCTATTGTCCCCTACTGCTATCTAACACTTGTTTACACACGTCTAACAGAGAACACTGTTCTCTGTCGGAGGCTTGAGCTCTGAAGCCTGGGCATTTAGAGACAGAAATTAAGATCTAACACTGGAGAGGAATGAAACCAATGGAGGAGAAAAACTGAGGGAGAATCCTAAGCTCCAGGAAAGCCTAGGATTATCAAACAAGGGCAACCTAGGGTTATCAATCAAATAAGATTATATCTCAAACATTAAAGAAAGGGATTAAGAAAAGGAAGGAAATTCCAGCTCAAATGCAGAGAGGTGGTTTAAGCTGAGGTGGCTGTCTCAGACAGAACAGGACTTGAAAGGGCACTGGGACAGGGAGGGAAGCCTGGGGAGAACTGGGTTATAGTAACTGGGTTATAGTGTAGAGGAACCCTTCTGAGGAGTCTGTTTTAAAATAGCACATAGAAACATAGAAATGTCGAAAAGAAAAAAAAAGAAAGAAAGAAATATAGAAATGGCTGGGCAGTGGTGGTGCACACCTTTAATCCCAGCACTTGGGAGGCAGAGGCAGGTGGATTTC
>NW_022196891.1:76507685-76552523 GCF_008632895.1 Mastomys coucha | reverse complement strand
AAAAAAAAAAAAAAAAAAAAAAAAAGAAAGGAAAAGAAAAGAAACAGAAATGGGCTACAAGGATTTATGAAATCAAGAGTCTTTAAAAAGAGGAGTGCCAGAAGTGCCTAAGTGCTGAAAGAGAAAAATGCAACAGGGGCCTCACAACCCTGAGAGTCATAGATGATGCTATCACTGCGCCCTCTGTGTGTGTGGAATTCTCCCATGCTAACATGATCTTATGGCCTCCTCTGGCCTGTGTGTTCATATGCACATCATCATCATTATATTACAAAGAAGCCAATAACAATGAAAAGTTAATGCATGATCCAATAAAGTTAAGAAAATATATAATTATAAACAGGAAGTCTTCAAATGCTGTGCCCAACAGACACAGGGGCTTTTCCTTGTGACCGAGATGAAGGCGGAGACCAGGCGCTGCAAGGAGCTAAACAAGTAAACAGGCAGGCCTGGTAAGACAAAGACAAAAGAATTCTGTCCTGGCAGTTTCTTTTGTTTGTTTGGTTGGTATGGTTTGGTTTGGTTGGATGGTTTTAGTTTCAAAAGAATTCTGTCCAGGCAGTTTCTAGTTTCAGAGGAAAAACTGGCTCATACCTATATAATAGTCAGGAGAGACTGTGGCGGGACAGCTGTAAGTTGGAGGCTAGTCTGGGCTGCGCAGCAATATACTTTCAAAGTTAGAAAGGGAAGGCATAAAGAAGAAGAGGGAGGCAGGGAAGGGTGAAGAAGGAAGGGAGGGGGAAGGAAAGAGTGAGTCAGAGCGCAAAGGGGAAAAGTGAAACCTTTGCTTCAGAGTAAACGGGAACAACCCCAGGGGGGACAGGTTCTGGGGTGCGAAACCGTGTAATCTGATGTATGACAGTTGGCTCAGGCAGGCGCATGTTCAGTGACAACCTCAACAGGGTTGGACTTTTCTAGAATACTGAGCAAAGAAGGATCAAGTTGTTCAAAGTCTCACAGTGGCCACAGCAAGAGAGAAACTTGCTTGACTCTCAGGCTGGCAGATATCAGAGCTAGCTAACAAGGAGCAGGATATAAGGGTTGACATTTTAGATGTCTAGTTCTCCAACATATTGCCAATTATTGACTTCTTCAGATCAATAAATATCATCAACAGTCATCTTGTTACAGGTCAAAGTTTAGAAGGGACCTTTCAGAGCCAACAGCCAATATAAGGGCAAGGGCCGTTTCCTTTTAAAATGCTAAAATACACTTTGAGCTCAACCACTTTTTTAAAGACAAGATCTTGCTAGCCTGAGAAGAGGCAACTCTGGCCTCCAAAGCGCTGGACTGCACGCATGAGCTACCATATCCAGACGACCCCAGCACTTTAACCACCTCTGCTGCGACCTTAAGGTATGTCTGGCCTGAACCATCCTGCCGTTGGCTCATTAGCTACTTTTCATCTCAGAAGCTGAATAACTTAAAAATAAAATCAGATCTCCAATGTTACTTGATCACATTTAACAGAAATCCAGATCCTAACCATAGCCTGTAAGACTCCACGTGACCTGGCTCCTGGATATCTCAGTCTCTCTCCTGTTTCTGCCTGGCCACCAGCTTCAGTCATACGGCCTTTTTCCATTTTCCTCAGGCTTGCCAAGCAGTCTCATCTAGAACCTTTGCACCCACTCTCCACAGAGCAGGCTTCTCCTCAACTGTCACACAGTTTACATTCTCTCTTTATTTTCATCTCTATTCAATGTCAATGCCTTAGAGACATTTCTTGAGAGAGTATGAGAGCTGGTTGCACATGCCCTTCATCCCAGCACTCAGGAGGCAGAGGCAAGTGGATCTCTGAGTTCAAAGCCAGGTCTATAGAGGGAGTTCCAGGACAGCCAGGGCTACATGGAGAGGAGAGGAGGGGAGAGGAAAGGAAAAGAAAGGAGAAAGGAGGGGAGGGGAGGGAGGGAGGGAAGGAGAAAGAGAGAGAGAGAGAGGATAGAGATGAGAGAGAAACTAGTGTGCCAATACCTATATCTGTTCATTTATTTGCCTTATTATATTTCTTTATGCCCCACAAAAATGTCAACTCCACACATAACTTTCAGTTCACAATATTCATAATATTCTGTTTACAATAAAGGAATAAATAAGTCTGCTTTTAGCTTCTACCTCTTCTATCCTTTAGAATATCTATATAATTATATGAGTAAAGCAAAGAAGCTGGTATGTAAATGCAAATGTTAAAAATCTAAAATGACTTTTATTTATTGTATGTGGGAGTGTGTGTGCATGTATGTGTGCATGTATGTGTGCATGCATGTGCGTACCCATGCTATAGTGCAAGTGTGCAGATAACAGGGCACCTTTTGGGGGTCGGTTCTCCCCTTACACTGTATGGGTCTTGGAGACTGAACAAAAGTTGTCAGGTTGCAGGGCAATGCCTTTATCCATTGACCCATCTTTCTAGCTCATCAAACTTTTATTTTATTTTATTTTCACATTAAAGAGGGGGGTGCAGGATAGGAGGGTGCCAATCAGCACATCTCAAAGACCCGTCACTATTTTGGAAGGCTTGTCATACCAATGAAAAGAATTCCCTGTGGTGTGAAGGCCTTCAATCTGGTCCTCCACCCTTTCATCCCTCTGGAATGTAAAATACCAGCTTTTGTTAGACGAGAATGGATTGTCTGTTCTAACACAGAGAAGGACTGACTACTTACAGGGCCTACGCAGTTGAGGACAAGAGTTGCCTGTTTAGCCATTTCATCAAGCGAGGCTGGGTTACAGATATCACAGATTATTACTCCAACTTCAGACGATAGTGTTGCTCTTCCTAAAGTTAAAAAAAAAAAATCATTTCATTCGAGTCCAAGTCAACATGAGACCTCCTAGATCACCTTCTTATAGTGATCAGTGACGGCAAGTTTGCACTGAACACTTTCAACCATGAAAACTTTATAATCTGTTTACACGCCGGGTGGATGATGCCTGTTCTGACTTCCTTTCCATCAGGATTCTCTGTTACAAAAACAGCTACTAAACAAGTATATCTGACCCAGTTATAGAGAGTGGGAGGACACGGTCAGCACTCAACACCATGAGAGTTAAAAAGGACTCGGAGGCCAATTCACTCTTTAATATTTTTAAAGGATGATTATTTTACTAAATTGTATACACGCACGTGTGGGGGGGCACGCGTGTGCAGGGGTGCCCGAGGAGACCAGAGGTAGCAGATCTTCCCTGAAGCTGGAGCTACCTGGGGCTGTCCGTCACCCAACGTGGGTGCTACGACCCTCAGCCAGAGCAGTACATGTTCTTAACTGCTGAGGCATCTCTCCAGGCCTGTGATTTCATTTTAAAGTAGTCCGGCCTATACGAAATCATCCAAGCTTATAAGAAAGTAACTGGAACTAGTAGACCCAGTAGAGCCACGTAAGTGTCCACTGATTAAGGCACTCTCTGCAAAGCTGCCTAGTTTGGGCAGTGTAAGGAGCTAGGTGTAAGGAGCTAGGCGATAATTACACAGCAGTGGTTCTCTACCTTCCCAGCGCCGTGACCCTTTCATCCAGTTCCTCGTGTTGTACTGACCCACCTCCCCCAATCATAAAAATTATTTTAATCGCTAATTTATAGCTGTAATTTTGGTGCTGTCGTCAGTCATTAGCTAAGTAGCTGTGCTTTCTGATGGTCTTAGGTGACCCCTGGGAAATGGTCATTCGACTTTCAGGGGGCCCGCAATCCACAGGTTGAGAGCCATTACTATACTCTCACTGAGGGAAAATAAAAGGAACAATGTATTTTAATAATGGCCTGCTTTCCAGAAAACAATAAATGTCCAAAGCTTCTTTGTCAAGGTTGTGTGTGTTAGCAGTGGCAACATTAAGAGTTACAGGAGAATCCAGTTCTAACCACAAAACAAAGGTATGTGTTCTCAGTCCCACCGAGGCTCTGTGGGGAACCATAAAACTGAATAGAAATAAGGCTGAACAAGTATGACTTGTCCTGGGTGGAGATTTAGTTGCCAAAGTCCAAGGCTAAGGGGTTCTAAGTCAGGTGCTTCCCCAAAGCAGAAAGGTTGGGGAAGGGGTGTGGAAAATATTACTCAATCCATATGTTGACTAGAAGCTGAAAGAATAAGTAAACATCCAAAACTTAAAAAGAGAAAAAAATTTCCACATTTTTTAAATGAAGAATAAGATGACTGGAGTGGAGGCGTGGGGATCGGTAGGTCCAGGCCAGTCCACACTACATCAAGCAATTAAAAGTGAGAACTGCTGGAGGATTTCGACACGCAAAAAAACCACAAACTAACCCCCCCCCCAAAAAAACATACAAAACCAAAAAATAAAAATCAACCAGCTAGTGGGGGGTAACTCAGAAGCACAGAGTATACGCTTATCACGTCCAGAAGTGCCGAGCTAAATCCATATCACCAAACCACGAACATTAGGTGCACTACAATACTGTTAGTACAACTCAGTTTTCTTTCCTGTCCTCAAATACAAACTACAAGGGACCTCCGAGAAATCCGGATCTTATCTCCCTTTCCCCCCAAGTACCAAGAACCCGCCAACCCATCAGAACGACAGAGACTGACTGAGGAGCTACCAAAGTTCTGGGCTCTGCCGACAGTGCGGCTCCCCAAACTGGGAGGGGGGGAGAAAAGCCTTTTCATTCCCTCTCTCCCTTTCTCTCTCTCTCTCTCTCTTTTTTTTTAATTTAGCGACGGACCAAGGCCCGGCCCGGCGAGGCGTCCGGTCCTGCGGCGGGGCTCAGTGCAGGCGCACGCGGGGGAGACGCCCCTCGGCGACCCTGCGCCGGACCTGCTCCGGCCCTGCCCACCCCGCCGCCGCGTTACCCAGCTTCACGGCAGCCTTCTCCAGCACTTGCTGCAGCTTCTCCTTGGAGCGGCCCGCTACGGCCCAGGGCAGGCGGGAGCTCTGCTCCGAGGCTATCTGCTCCCGGGCCACCTCCTCCGTCACGAACTGGCCGGTGAAGCCAGAGGCGCCGAACACCACCATACGGAAAGGCCTCTGTTCCGTCGCCATGATGAGCCCACAGCGAGCCGCAGCCCGGGGCGGGCTGAGTCCACCGCGCCTGCGCCTCGGGCCGGGACCCCAGTACCGGGCGCAGCAACCGCCGCTGTCCTGGCCGCCGTCGGCGCGGCTCCAGCGCCCGGCTCCCTTCGGCCCACGCGCGGGCCACGCCCACGGCCACGCCCCCGCCTCCTCGCGACCCCGCCGTCGCGCTGCGTCCCGGCGCTGCGCCGCCGCCGTCTCCTCCGGCTCCGGCTGCACGTCCGCCTCGCTGGCAGACAGGAGCGGCCGGCGGCCCATGCTGCCCGCGGCCCGGCGACCCGCGTCGATCTGGCCGCCCGAGGCATCGCGTCCTCTCGGTTCCCCCCAGAAGCAGGACGAGGGCGGACGGGTTATTCCTGCTTCTCCGGGGACGGGTTGCAACAAGAGATAGCCCGGGGGGGATGAGGGGAGTTGGGGGGGAGATGGGGGATCGCCCACGCTGAGAACTGGAGCTTGGAAGCCGGTATGCCCGGTGTGTTTGGAAGCCCGGTGGAGGCGGAGTGAAGCTTATTAGCAATAAGGAACGCTGGTGACCGGGGCTGAGTGCCCTGGACTGTCTGTCTTTCTGCCTTTCTGATGGTGAATTTGTCAGAGACCATTGCTTTGTATTAGGTTTCCTTTAAAAAAATTTAAAAAAATTTTTTTTAAATTTGTTTATGCGTCTGTATGTCTTGTCTGTGCACACATGCATGCCATGGGAGCCAGAGGAGAACTAGTCTAGGGATCAAACTCGAGATGTCAGGCCCAGCCCTAAGCGCTTGTGCCTCCTGAGCTATTCTGGGAGCTACTTCAGACCAAACCTAATCCTGCTAATTGAGACATATTATAGATAGCAAAATGCCCACGGGGATGCAGCAGCTGGGCCAGGGTATTTAAATGACCGGTACCCAACAAAGCCACTCATTTTCCCTCATTGCGATTTTTTTTTTTTCTGTAAATAACACTTGACTTTAATGCCATTCTGGATTTCTTAGACCCAGTTCTGGTTTTGAGGGCAGCCCAAATTAGTGATTATTGTTGAGTAGTTTTTGTGTTTGTTTATCTTAAACTTGCTTAAAGTTTTGTTGTTGCTTTTGTTTCGAGACAGATTCTCTATGGCCTCAGAATCTGGGTCCTCCTGCATCCATCTCCTGTGTCTTGGGATTACAAGCCTTCCACCTCACACTCCACCCCACCCCTTTTGTTTTGGTTTTTGAGACAGGTTTTCTCTTTATTAACAACTCTGGTGGGTGTCCTGGAAATCTCTGTAGACCAGGCTGGTCTCCAGCTCACAAAGATCCAACCACCTCTGACTCCTGAGTGCTGGCCCAGCTTCGCCGGCCATTTTTTTAATGCTCTAGTTTGTTTTCTCTCACTATCAAGAAATTCTTGGGGGGTGGAGAGATGGCTCCATAGTTAAGCACACTGGAAGCTCTTCCAGAGAACCCAGGTTCGATTCCTAGCACCCACAAGGCAACTCACAGCCTTCGGTAACTCCAGTTCCAGGGGATCTAATGCCCTCTTCTGGCTTCCTCTGGCACCAGGTACTTGCATGATGCACAGAAGTACACACAGGCAAAACACACACACACACATACAACCAAACAAGCTTGTTCTGGTTTGCAGTGTCTTTCCAGTCTTTGATCAGTTGTACCTGTTGCTTCAGGTCTCTGGGCCTCTGGTAGTCTTTCTGGATGTCAGTAACTGGACTTCAAGCCAGAGCAAATTATTTTTATTTTTTAATAATTTATTTTATTTTATGTGCATTGGTGTGAGGGGGTCAGGACCCCTGGAGCTGGAGTTACAGACAGTTGTGAACTTCCATGTGGGTGCTAGGAATTGAACCTGGATCCTTTGGAAGAACAACCAGTAGCTCTTAACCACTGAGCCATCTCTCCATCCCCCACAAACTACTCTTTTCCTGGCCAAGAAGCAAAGGTAGAAGGGGATGGCTCCCACATTCTCCCTTGTAGTCATCTCCCCAGTGATTTAAGGACTTCACATTACCCTCCACCAAAGCTTCCACTACCTTCAAACAGTAATCCCCCAGAACCTCAGGGCCCAGACCTAATAGGGAGACACCAACCATCAAAAGAGATACATTACATACCAAGATCAGGATGGGGATGCCAGGCCATGGTGGCACATGCTTTTAATCCCAGCACTGGGGAATCAGAAGCAAGCAGATCTCTGTGAGTTTGAGGCCAGCCTGGTGTAGAGTAGTTCTAGGATAGCCAGGACTATACAAGAAACCCTGTCCTGGTTTAAAAAAGAAAGAAAGAAAGAAAGAAAGAAAGAAAGGAAGGAAGGAAGGAAGAAGAAAGAAAGAAAGAAAGAAAGAAAGAAAGAAAGAAAGAAAGAGGTTCTGAGAGTTCTACACATGCCTACTACCCAGAACCAACCTTTTAGTAGTACATGGGCCTGTAGTGGACACTCCACATCTATGCTATAGCATGCTATAGATCTATTTTTTATCTCGAGCTTCACCTTTAATGGCTGAGCCAACTATCTTTCTAGCTCAAGCTGTAGATATAAAACTCCTCCTAAATTTAATTTTGTAATTATGTTATTTATATCCATCTAGAAAGCCATTTAATGCCATCCACAGCAAGCATTCCCAGGGAGCCTCCTGTGTGTCAGGCTCTGAAATAGGATCTATGAATCCATGGCTGTGACAGTGTCATTGCTATCCCTGATTTGGGACTGACGGCTTAATCGATGTGTATGTGGTAAACAAGGAGAGGAACTACTCTAACTCTAGGCAGAGTAAGTAAGAGGAGACACTTGTCCCGGGATATAGTGTTGGTGGTGCCAAATACAATGCTGAGCACCTCTGTTATATGGTGCTTGCTTTAATTCACTGAAAAAAAGAAAGGTCGGAGGAGAAGCCAGTACTGGCCCGGATTAGCAGGGTTTAGATATAGAAGAATCGAGAGAGTAATTGAAGTAACTATTTTAAGTAAATATTTTTTAAAAATCACAATGAACAAAAAAATAATATCAAGTTTTAAATAAAGTCAGTGATACTGAGCAAAGGCTCTCTGCCCAGTGAGCATAGAAATCAATAATGCGGTACCAGATGTGCACAAAGAGCTACAAGGTAGGTCAAGGGAAAAGGAAAGAGAGTCGTGTTGGCCTAGGGGAGAAATGTCCGGCCCACAGGTAAAGAGAAACAGACACCTAGCTGGTTATCGTCTGATTGTAACAGGAAGTAAAGATAAAAGATAAGGCTGGTAACAGGGTTGGCACCAGCCAGCTGGTCCAGATGAAAACTGCAGGCACATGGAGTCTGGGGAGATGTCTCCATCAGTAAAAGGCTTGCTGTGCAAGCATGAGGCCCTGAGCTAGGTCCCAACACCCATGCCAAAGCCAGGGTCTGCTGGCCACCACTCTGCAGAGGTAGAGGCAGGAGGATGACTGGGGACAGCCACTCTGACTGAACCTGGGAGCTCCAGTTCAGTGAGAGACCCTGCTAAATCAAAAAACAAAACAAAACAACATAAAAACAAAAAACAAAGAAAAAAAAAAGAAAGAAATTGTTCTGAGTCTTAGAAGAGACTTGACTTTAGGCTTTAGAACAAAGTTGAGACTGAAAGACTGAGGGGCCTTTTGAAGTTGAACTAAATGTTTTTATAGGATGATATGGCCATGAGCCCATGGGAGTCAGAGAGTGGAATGTGGTAATTTTTGTCAAAATGGTCCCATAGGCTCATATGTTTGAATACTTGGTCCCTAGTCGGTGGCTGTTTGGGGGAAAATTAGGAAATGTGACCTTGTTGGAGGAAGTATGTCACTGGAGGTGGGCTTTGAGGTTTCAAAAGACTTGTCATTTTGAGTCAGCTTTCTCTGTCTCTACTTGTGGATCACGATGTGATCCACCTGTTCCTGCCCCTGTAACTTGGCTGCACTGTCATGAACTCCAACCCTCTGAGACTATAGGGCCATCTAAGGGCTTTCTTTTATAAGTTTTCTTGGTCTTGGTGATTTTTTTCAGCCCTACAAAAGTAACTAAGACATCTGTCTCCTGTTGCAGTGATAAATGCCTAAAGCTAAGAACTTAAAAAACAACAAAAATTACTCAGCTCAATGTTAAAGACCAAATGTTCAAGTTTAGGCAGCCCTGTCGAGTCTCTTGTCAAGGTTAGCCATGTGTTTATATCACAAAGAAGCAGAAAGGAAAACGGTGAGCTAAGAGTTTAGCTTGGTGTTAGAGTGCTTGCTTAGCTGAAAATAGACAAAGACAAAAGAGCAAAAGGAGAAAGAAAAAAAAAGAAAGAAAGAAGACTGACTCTGCTTTGGCATCCCACACTCATGAGAACTAAACAAGGATTCCTCTTGAACTCAATGTGTTCCGGGAGCAATGCTGGACAATCTGATCCTACCAGCTCTGCTTTTTAATTGTTTCACCTTTTTTCTTATCACTTGGATCCAGCTCCAACACCCACAAGCTCTTGGGAAACTTGCTCAAAGCACATCCAAGCCATAACGCACATGCTGTCTGGGTCTGCTGCTTATGAATTCAGGACATATTTTGGCACCAAAAGCTAAAAATATGCTTGCACCTCAGATATGACAGTTATTTTGGTTGTTGATATCTGGATGATATTAAGATGAAAAATACTCTAATAACATACTATGCTGGATGGTTTTATGTCAGCTTGACACAAACGAGTCATTTTGAAAGAGGGAAATTCGGTTGAGAAAATGTTTCCACGAGATTAGCCTATGGTGCCTTTTCTTGATTAATGGCCCAGCTCTCTGTAGGAGGTGCTATCTATCCATGGGCTGGTGGTCCTGGGTTCTGTTTAGAAGACAGGCTGAGAAAGTCATGAGGGGCACCCAGTAAAGCACTCCTCTGGCCTCTGCATCAGCTCCTGCCTCCAGGTTCCTGCTCTGCTTGAGTTCCTGCCCTGACTTTCCTCCATGATGAACTGTAGGTACAAGTGAAATAAACTCTTTCCTCCCCAAGTTGCTTACAGCCATGGTGTTTTATCACAGTAATAGAAACCCTAACTGAAACACATGCTTGTTTTCATCACATGTCTACTTGAGCTAATTACCCACGCACACCTAGCTGTCAGACACACTATTTCTGCAGCTACCATCTGCTGCCTTCGCATGTGAGTCGCCACACTCCATATGTGATGTGACTCACGGTCATCAGAGAAGACGGGTATCTCTGTCTTCCAGGAATATATGCAGACAGGCAAAGGCTCGAGCCCTTGTCCCACTTAGACCCAGACTCTGTTGTCCCCTAGGTCATAACTTTGGCTGTCTAGCATTTAGGATAGTTGAGTGACTGTGTTACATGAAGCTAATAACACAAATATATGCAAAATTCTAAGTGCATGTAAGAAGGAAAACCACACATATTGTAAAGAACATGTCAAAGGATGCACATTCTATGACCACAAGGGTAATTGCGTTGGCTAGTATTAATGTCAACCTGGTATAAGCTAGAGTCATCTGAAATGAGGGAACCTCAACTGAGAAAATGCCTCCATAGGATCCAGCAGTGAGGCGTTTTATTAATTAGTGATTGTTGAGGGAGGACCCAGCCCATTGTGGGCGGTGCCATCCAGGGCTGGTGGTCCTGGGCTCTATAAGAAAGCAGGCTGAGCAAGTCATGGGGAGCAAGCCAGTAAATAACACTTGTCCATGGCCTCTGCATCAGCTCCTGCATCCAGGTTCCTTCTCCATTCGAGTTCTTGTCCTGGCTTTCTTCAGTGATGGACTACAATGTGGAAGGGTAAGCTAAATAAACTGTTTCCTCCCCAACTTGCTGTTTGGTCATGGTGTCTTGTTGCAGCCATAGAAACTTTAAGACAAGTTGGTATCAGGATAGTGAGGTATTGCTGAGACGGACCTGACCGTGTCGTTTTTGAGAGGATTGTGGAAGGACTTTAGAACTTTGGGCTAGAAAAGTCAATGAGTTTTACAAGCAGTGCAGATGATGGAGGCCTGGCTTGTGAAATTTCAGAGGGAAGCAAAGACCCTACCAGGCTTTTTGTGTGGAGAATCTGTGGTTCTGGTCAGCGGGGGCTGAATAATCAGCTGTGGTTACCAAGATACCGGAACTACTAACATGAACCCTCTGCTTTGCTGAGATACTCAGTACTGGTTGCCCGGAGCTGAGAAATAAATGGTGATTAAGAAGGGATCATTGCTGAGGTGACATCTTCTGAGAAGCTGTGACCCAGAGGTGGCTGTACTGGCTGGCTTTGCGGGTCAGCTTGACACAAGCTACAGTCGCCAAAGGAGAAGGAGCCCCAGTGACGGTAATGCCTGTGTGAGATCCAGCTGTAAGACATTTTTCTCAATTAGTGATCAACGGAGGAGGGCCCAGCCCATTATGGGTGGTGTCATCCCTGCACCGGTGGTCCTGGGTTCTGTGAGAAAGCAGGCTGAGCAAGTTTAGGGAAACAAGTCAGTAAGCAGCACTCTTTCATGGCCTATGCTTCAGTTCCTGCACCCAGGATTCTGCCCTGTTTGTTGAGTTCCTGTCTTGACTCCCTTCAATGACAGACAACAAATTGGTAGTGTAAACTGAATAAACTCCTGCCTCTCCGACTTGCTTTTTGGTCATGGTGTTTTGTCACAGCAGTGGAGACCCTAACTAAGACAGCAGCCAAGGTTATACCACGAGTTGGCAGCTGAACTTGATAGTGTAAGAATCACCCACTGGTGGTACTGGTTTTAAAGGCATGAAAGGGTCACGAAGAGTGGTGGCTAAGGCTTGGCACTGTGAGAGGTCCTGGGAGGCCATTGATGAAGGTGCAGCCTCAGTGGCAATTGAAGGCCCAGGACTGAAGGCGGTCATGCAAAGACTCTGAGGTCTGACATCATAACGAGAGCCTAGTGAGAGCGCAGCCCCGTTGCAGCAGAAGACCCCAGTATTTTGGAGATGCTGGTGTCATGGGATGACCACCAAGAACAGCAGCAGCAGTGGTGTGGAGCCAGCCAGAGCCTAGAAGACAAGCTGTGTGTGCTGCAGAGGGCAGAGCCGGAGAAGAGACTCAAGCCCTTTGGAGGAGCCTAGAAGTCTGCGAGTGGATCCCAGACATTGCGCGTTCTGTTATTTATATTGTCGGAGTTTAGATTTGCTTTGTTCAGATTGTGAATTGTGATCTGGTTCTTCTCTTTTCAAGTTAAAAAAAAAAAGTTTAAAAGACTTTGAATTTTAAAAGAGTTTGGCTGTTTTAAAGGGACTGAAATTTTAATGCATTTGAATTTTGAAAGACAGTGGGACTTTTGAAGTTATTATTTTAATATGAGATCTTGGGGACGAATAAGAAAGGAAGGGTTGTGACTTGACAGCGATATGTTTGTGTGTGCGACACTTTGACAAGGAGTCAGTTGTGCTGGCTAGTCTTATGTCAACTTGAGATAAGCTAGAGTTTTCTGAAAGGAAGGCCCCTCAATTGAGAAAATGCCTCCACAGGATCCAGCTGTAAGGTGTTTTCTTAATTAGTGATTCACGGGGGAGGGCAGGGCCCAGCCCATTATAGGCGGTGCCATCCCTGAGCTGGTGCTCCTGAGTTTTTGTTTGTTTGTTTGTTTGTTTAAGATTTATTTTATTTATTTTATGTGTATGAGTACACTGTAGCTGTACAGATGACCGTGAGTTATCATGTGTGTGGCTGCTGGGAATTGAACTCAGGACCTCTGCCGCCCCTCCCCCCACGCTCTGGCTCCGCCCCGCTCGCTCTGCCCCAAAGGTCCTGAGTTTTATAAGAGGCAGAGCAAGCCAGTAAGTAGCACTCACCCATGGCCTCTGCATCAGCTCCTGCCTCCAGGTTCCTGCCCTGTTTGGGCTCCTGTCCTGACTTCCTTCAGTGATGCAACCCCCGCCCCCTTGCTTTTTGGTCATGGCGTTTTGTTGCAACAATAGAAACCCTAAGACAGGGCTGGTGAGATGGCTCAGTGGGTAAGAGTATTGCTCTTCCAAAGGTCCTAAGTTCAAATCCCAGCAACCACCTGTAATGAGATCTGACGCCCTCTTCTGGTGCATCTGAAGACAGTTAAAGTGTACTTACGTGTAATGAAATAAATGTTTGGACTGGATCGAGTGGGGTTGACCACAGGTTGACCGGAACGAGCAGAAGTCCTAAAAATTCAATTCCCAACAACCACATGAAAGCTAACAACCATCTGTACAGCCACAGTGTACTCATATACATAAAATAAATCTTTAAAAAAAAAAAAAGAAACCCTAAGACAATGATGCAGACTACAAAAAAGTGATGACATCAATGCAGAAGGTGTCCGTGTGGTAAGAGCTGGTGTTCCTAAATTAATTAAAATTTTTTCCTTGCCAGTATATAGTTTTATGAACGTAAAGTTTTCCACATAAAGTATTTTGATTTATATATATATAATATATTAAAATATGTAAATACATATGTAAAATATGACTCACATGTGTGGGGTCCTGTGTAGAATGGTTTGGTGCTTTGTGTTTTACTTGCACAGTTTCTTTTTTTTTGCCTCTCACCCGTGGAAGGGAGTCTTGCTTTCTTCACACTAATTTTATCACAAGAAGAACTCGCTGGAATCACTAGGTGGAGCTCTTCGCTGCTCCTCTCACCCACGGAGGGGAGTCTCGTTTCTCGGAGGGGAGCCTCGGTGGAATCACTAGGTGGAGCTCTTCGCTGCTCCTCTCACCCTCAGAGGGGAGCCTTGGTGGAATCACTAGGTGGAGCTCTTCGCTGCTCCTCTCACCCACGGAGGGGAGCCTCGGTGGAATCACTAGGTGAATGCTGCTCCTCTCACCCGTGGAGGGGCGTCTTGCTGGAATCACTAGGTGGAGCTCTTCGCTGCTCCTCTCACCCGTGGAGGGGCGTCTTGCTGGAATCACTAGGTGGAGCTCTTCGCTGCTCCTCTCACCCTCGGAGGGGAATCTCGCTGGAATCACTAGGTGGAGCTCTTCGCTGCTCCTCTCACCCTCGGAGGGGAGTCTCGCTGGAATCACTAGGTGGAGCTCTTCGCTGCTCCTCTCACCCGTGGAGGGGCGTCTTGCTGGAATCACTAGGTGGAGCTCTTCGCTGCTCCTCTCACCCTCGGAGGGGAATCTCGCTGGAATCACTAGGTGGATGCTGCTCCTCTCACCCTCGGAGGGGCGTCTCACTGGAATCACTAGGAGGAGCTCTTCGCTGCTTCTTGCTCATAGGCTTGTGTGCTTTCCTTGGCCAGAGCACTTCCCACATACAAAGGCCCCCAGGTATTCTCTGCTAACTCTTCCCGCAGTTTTGACTTTGACTCTGCGCTGCCTGGCATCCTTAGCCTCAGGCATCTTTGAGGCCCTTTTGTTTCAGGACACAGATCATATCTGGTTCACTCTCTTGGAGAGAGATCAATGTCATAAACTAAGCTTTTCTTTTCCTTCATCCTCTCTTCCTCTCTTCCTTCTCCTCGTTTCCCTTTCCCTTTTTCCCTTTACCCCTCCTGTTCAAGATGGATTTTCATACGCAGTCCAGCCTGGCCTCAGATTTTCTTCCTATCCTCCTGTCCCTGCCTACTCAGTGCTGGGATCACAGATGCGCACCATCCACCTAAGCTGCTAACTAAGGACTCTTTAGAGCAACTGAAGCATTAGCCAAACACAAAAGGCCAGTTTTTGCTTTTTTGCTGTTTTCCCTATTTTCGAGTTGCTGTATGAGGGACCTTATGGACACAATGTAAAACCCACCAGCCGCAGATTTCGTTCCTCTTCCTGCTTAGCCACAGAATTGTGCATGTCTGTCATAGGAGGTGTGCAAGCACCCACGGTAGACATTGTAAAGTGCTTACGAATATCTAACGATCAATGCTGATGTGGAAATGTTTTATCTATTTGGTGTTCCTCTCGGAGGTACCTGAGCATCTATGGTAGTCGGGGTTCTCCAGGGGAGCAGAACTGACAGAGAGAGGTGGTACAGGGCTCCGAGGCCAATGTAGATGCTCCAGGTTCCTTCCTGCACTGGGCAAAAAGCACATGCCATCACAATGACCACCATCACCACCACCACCACCACCATCACCACCATGACCACTATCACCACCACCATCACCATCACTATCACCACCACCACCACCACCCCATCATGAATGCTCCAGTTTGGTTACACATTTATCTCTCTGTTCACACATTGAGTGCTACCAAGCCAAGAAACAGAAACTGGTAATAGTGAACTCTGGTTTCTTGATCCCTTGCTTGGAGCCACCAGTCTGGATGGAACTGGAGGCAGAAGGCTCAGAGCATGAGGAAATGTCAGTCATATATGGTGAGATGGAACCTGGTGTGACAGCCAAAGTGAAGCAAAAAGGTGGCCTCAGTCTCAGAGTGTGCACCAGGAGTATAGACCTTGGCGGACCTCAGAAGCAAGAAGCAGCCGCCCTACCTGCTTCACCCCCCTCTTCTGAAAGGGACAGTCATGATGCCACTTCAGAGGCGATGTAACTGGTGACAGGCGCCATCTGGCACAAGGAAAGAAAAGTGTGGGGAACAGGCTGCAAATGAGCTAAGGGGATGGCGGAGAGCAGGAGATGGCAGGTTTAGGGTTAGTACCAGTTGAGCTGTTGAGGGCTGGATTTCTCTCCAGTGAGGGAGGTCCTATTAAACTGAAAGCCCTACCCAGACTGAAGTGGGAAGGGAGGGAGAGAGTCCTTGCTTCTGACAGCTTCCCACCTTCTGAAACATGCTGCCTTTTAAAGCAGGTCCCTTCACTGCTGTCTTGAACATTACAATATCTATCCCTGGGTTGGCAGAGACCTCTGAGGCCTTCTTTGTGACCTGGCTTAATTCATTTTTCATCCTATGGTTTTTCTAATGGATTTCCTGGACTTTTGTAATCTTGTAACTATCCGAGCTCCACTTCCTAAATTTTAAGAACTTCAGTGGAAGGTTTAAATTGAAGGTGCTGTTTGTAGACTCACCACCCATTGGATGCCCAGCCACCACGACAAATCCTTGAGTGTTCTCTAAGAAAATGATGCTGCTCATCACAGCTTCAGCATCTCCTGGGTTTTGATGCTTGGCTCTCTGCTGATCTTGGCTTCCTGGCTTTTCCTCCTTCAGTTCCTTCTCACCCTCTGCTGTCCTTGTGTAGTTATTTGGTGAGAGAAAGCTTTTGTCCAGTTGTTAGTACCAGTTGAGCTGGTACTAACCATAACCATAACCATAAACAGTGACCTTGAACATGCCATGCCACTCACAGGCTCTGACCTCCTGTATTTTTTTCCAGAAGGCAAAGTTAATTCTTGGGAGGATGTATTTTGCAGGAATTAGGGCTCAGGAAAGTCTGAGCTCATGTTCTGACTCAGCCACTTTCTAAGTGTGTGCCTGTGGGATGTCTCTGAATCTCAGTGAGTTACTTCCATTCTCTTCTTTCTGTCTTCCTTCCTTCCTTCCTTCCTTCCTTCCTTTCTTTCTTTCTTTCTTTCTTCCTTTCTTCCTTTCTTTCTCTCTTTCTTTTTTTAAAGATTTGCTTATTATTATATGTATGTACACTGTAGCTGTCTTCAGACAACCAGAAGAGGGCGTCAGATCTCATTACGGATGGTTGTGAGTCACCATGTGGTTGCTGGGATTTGAATTCAGGACCTTCAGGAAAGAGCAGTCAGGGCTCTTAACTGCTCGCTGAGCCATCTCTCCAGCCCAGTTACTTCCATTCTTATAGAAGAATGTACAACCTCATAGATCTGATGTGTACTTAAGGCAGGTAACAGTTCTCACCAGGTCCTGGAACACAGTGAGTCTCAACTAATGTTGATTTTCCCTGCTTAACTCATGAAGCCCTTGCTACCAAGAGATACAGCCCAAACATGTAGCCTGCTTGTGTTCTTTAGGAAGGATTTTGTTGGCCTTGTTGCCACAAAATCTTAAATTTCAGGAGGCCAAGGGTCCTGTTGCCTACCATTGAGCTCAGCACGTAGTCAGCACCTAATAAACAAATCTCTGGGCCAGACACAGGGACGAGAAAACCCAGGCCTTGACACATCCATCCATCAGGCTGATGTTGGAGAACATCAGCCTGTTCCTCCTGAGACACTCCTGGGAAGCGTGGCATCGCAGTGATGGGGAGGGAGCATACAGAGAAAGCGAGTCTAGACAGACACAGCCACCTACACCGCAGAGCGAGTAGAAAAGCCTATCTCCTGCCTGCTGGTTACTCTTCTGTGGCTGCGATAAAGCGCTGCAACCGAGAGCCAGTTATAGAAGAAAGAGGGGTTTCGTCGCTGCTTTCTTTCCTTGGGTTCCAGAGGGTTGGATGTCCATCATGGCAGCAGGAACAGGAAGCCGAGGAAGTGGGGTGAGACTACGGACTCTGATGAACTTCCTCCAACAAAACCCCACCCTCCTCTCAGGAGGTGTTCTCGTGCTGCCTTTGGAGAGAGAGTTGTTGTTTGTTTCTTTGAGACAGGGTCTCCTATAACACAGTTTGGCATTGAACTTGCCAAGAATGATTTTGATGTTTGATCTTCTTTCTCTTTCTCCCAACTGCTGGGATAGCTAGCTGTTTATCACCATACCTAGAGATGTGTGTAGCATCAAACCCAGGGCTTCACAAATGCTAGGCAAGCTCTGTCTGTGAACTTGAGCTACATCTGATGTGTTTATAAAACGATAAAGAGAGTAGAGATTTGTTCTAGGGAGGTGTGGTGAGAAGTGGGAGAAGGAGGTGCCTCAATGAGCCCATGCCAAGGCAGCCCTTCCTCCTGAGGGACCAGCCACACAGTGGTATAGTATAGAATAGAATTTATTCAGGGCATGGGGAGAGGAGTTAAGAGGGTAGTAGAGGAAGAGAAAGGCAGAGAGAGAGAGAAGAAGAAGAATAGAAGCCGGCTATGAGCACATGGGGAGAGGGGATTGGGAAGAGAGAGGGAAAGGGAAGCAGAGAAAGAACAAGAAAGAAACGAGAGGAGCAAGGGAGAGAGGAGGGGGCAAGCAGCCCCTTTTATAGTGGGCCAGGCCTACCTAGCTATTGCCAGGCAACTGTGGGGCAGAGCTTAGACAGAATGCTAACAACATCCCTCTAGTTCTGAATCCCCTTTTTGTTGTTGTTGCTATTTATTTATTTACTTACTTACTTATTTATTCTAGACAGGTGTCTCTGTATATCCCTGGCGTCTTGGAACTCACTCTGTAGACCAGGCTGGCCTTGAACTCACAGGGATCTACCTGCTTCATCCTCAGCCTCCTGAGTGCTGGGATTAGAGGTGTGTGCCACCACTGCCCTACCAATCCCGAATTCTTAATGTGCTGTAGAAAAGCCTTAGCTGACCATCCCGAAAACTTTGTTTCAGACAAAGGGAGAAGGTGGCCGTGTGGTTCCTTATCAAAGGGCCCAGTACCTTGTGCAAGGGAGGAGTGATCCTAAGGCCAGATGTGTCTGAGAGATCTGTTTCTTAGGGGATGACATGAGAGGACAGGTGACAGACAGAAACTTCCTGGTGCTTGTTTCACACCTGGAGCCTGCAGCCTGTGGCATGAATGCCTGAGAGGGGGCCCTCATTCACTGCCCGGGCTGTGGAATCTACTTTGTGGGAAAGCACACATGCCTGCCACTCTGAGCTTTCACGTACAACAAACGCACAGGACTATTTTGAGCACCGCCCTCTGGAATCATGACAGCACAACTAGAGTAGCAGGAAGTAGGTCACCGACTAATCTCTTCAAAGTGGCGAGGAATGCATCTGCGGATCCCAGGAAGAAGAGAGGGAGCCCCAGCTTGACCTTCTCTTGCTAATCTCCCCCACCCCACTCCCCTCAAAACTGGAGACACAACAGAGGTGGTTGAGTGAACTATGCAGTTGCCTTCAGAATAAATTAACTATGATCTGGCTGCGCATAACACACAAAGTGGCAAAATCACCAAGTCCCCTAGTTCTTTTTATGGGCATTATCTTAGCTGTTGATGGTTGCCATAGAAACCAGCAGAGGTGTCAAGTCGTCTCTCTCCCAGCCAGAGGAAGACCTGAAGTTATTCTGATCTGGGCCTTTTAAAAATAGAAACTGCCTTGAACCTAGATAAACAGCCTTAGAGCTCTCCCTCAAAGTCCTGTCTGCGTTGAAAAATGTTTTTGCCGTGTGATTTTTTTTTTATTTGCAATTTGCTTATATTAAAATTTTTAATTAAAAATGGAAAGACAGAATGTTTGGGGGCTGGGGAATGGCTCAGCCAGTGTAGTCCTTGCCTTGCAAACACAAGGACCTCAATATGACCCCCAGGACCAATGTTTAAAATGTTACATTGTAGCACACTTTTGTAATCCCAGCACTGGGGAGGCACACCCAGGCCAACCCATGGTGCTCACTGGCTAGCCAAGCTAGCCTAGCGGGTCTCAGGCCAGAGAGAGAGCCTGTCTCAAAAAATAAGTGGACTGCTCCTGAGTAACAACAACTGAGGTGGTCTTCTGTTTTACACACACACACACACACACACACACACCCCTCATATGCACACATGTACAGAAAAATATAAAAAGAAAAAAATTTTCTTTTTTTTAAAAGATTTATTTATGGGCTGTACTAGCATATATACTATAAAACATATATAAAATGAATATATATATAGTATATATAATAAATAAACTCTTTTTAAAAATATTTATTTATTTTATGTATATGAATACACACTGTAGCAGTACAGATAGTTGTGAACCTTTATCTGGTTGTTGGGAATTGACTTTAGGACCTTGCTCCCTCCAGTTGGCCCTGCTCACTCACGTAGATCCCGCTCGCTCAGTCCCTGCTTGCTCTGGCCCAAAGATTTATTATTATAAATGAGTACACTGTAGCTGACTTCAGACACACCAGAAGAGGGCGTCAGATCTCATTACAGGTGGTTGTGAGACACCATGTGGTTGCTGGGATTTGAACTCACCACCTTCAGAAGAGCAGTTGGGGCTCTTACCCGCTGAGCCACCTCACCAGCCCCAAAAAAGTTTTTCAGTTACACAAAATATAATAATTTCCCAGGAACTGGTTTAAGCCAGGTACGGTAGTACACACTTATAATAGCAGTACATGGGAGACAGAAACAGAAGGATAACAAGTTCAAGGCCGACCTTGGCTACACAGGGAGTTTGAGACTAGCCTGGGTTACATGCACCTCATCTAAAATTAAAAAAAAAAAAATGGCTCCAGTGACACCCATTAAATGGCACATTAGGTCTCTTCAGTTGCTAGCGGCAGAAGCGTAAATCAGCCTGAGTTAGAGAGAAACTCCCTGGCTTCTCTTGGGAGAAAGGGCTTAAAATGACCTGAAATTCTTTGAGGTTTTGCTCTGGTTTGGATCTTGAATATTCCCAGTGGCTCATGTGTTAAAATCTTGGTCCCCAGCATTAAGGTCCTGGGTAATGATGGTACCTATAAGAAGTGGGGCCTAGCGAAAGGTCTGGACTAGGACTGTGTCCTTGAGGGATTGTGGGAAGGCTAGTGAGGAGTGAGGTCAGCAGGTAAGAGTACTTGGCCACAAAGACCCTGCGATCAGTGTTTAAGCCCCGGAGCCAAGGTGGAAGGAAAGAATGGACTTCTAAAGGTAGGCTTCATTCGGCCTCTGAGGGCAGGCCACCTCCCACAGACACAAACACATACAAATAAAATCCATTGTTAGAAAGAAAGGAAAGACAGGCAGGAAGGAAATGATGGAGAGTGGGAGCCCACCGCTTCCTACCTGACCATGAGGTAAATGGGCCTCTGCTGAGAAGCGTTCCCACCATGATTTTACTGTTCCATCCCATGCCTAAAGCACAGGCAAACGGGTCATGAACTGAAGCCTCAAAATCGTGAGCCAGGTAAACCTCCTTTCCAAGATGATTTGTCTCAGGCGTTTGTTACAATACTGGATAACTGGAGGACAGACTCAGCAGTGCCACTGGTAGTCTCCCTGCATTGCTGTCTCGGTTTGGCCCTTAGCAGATCCAGGACCCTTTGGCATGAGATGTCGAAATGGCTAGTTTTCAAATCTCGCATTCATTCAGCTTTAATTAGAGGCAGGAGTAGAAGGGACTCTGGCCAGCTTGCGTGTGGCAGGCATGGCTCTGGCAAGCCTTGCTCTTTCTCCCGGATTCCCTCTGACTCACTGAAAGTCATTAGATTACATTCCTTTTTGTTTGTTTGTTTGTTTGTTTTGCTTTGCTGTTTTTTTTTCAAGACAGTGTTTCTCTGTGTAGCCCTGGCTGTCCTGGAACTTACTCTGTAGACCAGGCTGACTTTGAACTCAGAAATCCACTTGCCTCTGTTTCCCAACTGCCAGGATTAAAGGCGTGCACCACCACTGCCTGGCTTTTTATTTTTATTTTTTTTAACACAAGGAATTGCCTTTATTTTGGTATGCATCCACATTTCAACACTTAGTGGTCCTGAACAGAGTGGGGAACGTGGCAATGAGCCAGGAGGCCAGGCCCACTGATCTGCAAACGTGGTGACACAAAGCTCCTCCCGGTCCCTGCAGAGGGTCTGAGGAGCCACACTGAAACCTGAGTCTGCAGAGTCAGGGCCCTGTGTTCCATCTGTCAGGCTCCACATCAGACCCGATGGGTGGCCAGGGTGACTCGAGAGCCCTGTTCAAACCTCTTCAATGTGTAAAAGCAATTATGCAAAAAGGAACCAACTCAGAATCGTGTGCACTGCGGACTCTCCGCATGACCTTTCTCTAGGCATCTATCCACCAAGGACCCTGAGCGCTGGCTGGTCTGAGTGGCCCTGTGGCTGCTCTGTTCACCTCTAGACCTGAGCTCAAAGCTCGAAGGCTGATGGTGTCGGCAGGCAGAGGACCCGGCACTCCCTTCCCAGGCTGGTGGCAGGTGAGTGTGGTCCCGAGCTAAGTGAGGGAGGCCAGGTTCTTCCAGCCTCATCTGATGGCTTCTGGCCACATCGAGCATTGGGTGCTGATGGGCAACAAGAGAGTTGAGGAGGGGAAAGCAGCACCCC
Organism: Mastomys coucha; assembly: GCF_008632895.1. Classification (NCBI taxonomy): domain Eukaryota; kingdom Metazoa; phylum Chordata; class Mammalia; order Rodentia; family Muridae; genus Mastomys; species Mastomys coucha. The sequence continues at coordinate 76,530,605 of NW_022196891.1, read as the reverse complement.
CTTGATAAAGGTGGGGAGACTGGAAGCCCTGAATTCCTCACCTGTGGCCAATTTCAGAGGGAGGAAGTGTTACAATCTGAGCTTTGGCCAAGGGTGGGAGTGGAGGAGTGGGGACCATGGCTTGGACAGGGAATCACTTAAGACTTAAGAAAGCAGGGGTGTAGCCAAGCACCTCAAGCCCAGCAGGAGTCAGTCCCACAGTTGCTACACGAAGCCTTCCCATCTGTTCTAAGGGCCACCACACAGCTGTGGCGGAGGGCGGGGCGGGCAAAGGCCGACCCAGGCCAAGTGCCTGCAGCAGGTGATAGCATGACATGTCTTTTCACAGTTGCGTTAGCTGTGCCCACTGCTCCCACAGGAAACCGATTTCAACACCTTCTTGATCCCAGAAGTTCAACCAGGCAGACAGTGGTTACACTCGACGGATGATGTTACACAGCACAACTTAGGTATTTCAAATGGACAAGAAGTTAGTATGAGAACAGTGTCTCAGGATGAAGTCTGAGTGGGGCTTCCTCTCCAGTACTTTGAGGTCTGCAGATGTATCTAGCAAATTCACGACTGTGGAAAATGAAGACTTGGGTTGGATGAGGAGAGGAGGCCAGGGTCTTGGTGACTAATTGCTGTAACACTGTCCTTCTGGTGGCTGTGGCAGCTTCATGTTCTCTTTTGACATCATCAGGCGCCGCAGTTCCTGCAGGATGACTTTGGTGCTGTAGGAGTTCTGCCACTTTGCCAGCACTGCTGTGGCTCTCGGATCCACCACTCCATTCGAACTGCTCACACCACTCATATTCACTCTTGTTACAAATCTTACAGATGGGGGTGCTTCTGGGTACTTAGGTCCACATTCTATTTTAAGGTTGTGTATTTGGTTTTCGTATATTGTTTGTGGAGGCCCAATTATCATGCCTGCCCATCTTGTAAGTGTCATGTCCTCGTCAACCTCCAGACCCCAGCTAACTGTGCCGTCGCCTACTCCTTTCTGGCCTTCTTCCAGCTCTTCCAACTGTCGGAGACTTCGAGGGACTTTTACTCCCGAGCCTGTGGTGGCTGCCATCTTGTGTCGCTGTCGCTCCTAGATTACATTCCTAAAGGTAGCCACCAAATTCTATTCCCTTATCTGACCATCTCCTCCTCCTGAGGCTGACTACCAAGGGCCAGCTCTCAAAATATTACAGTCCAGCAATGAAAAGCTCCCTTTGGCTCACCTAATTAAACATGGCCAATTATAATGAATCACCTCACCCTAACACGGGGTTTCTCCCTTTACCTTTATAAACTGGCATTTGCCTCTGAGTCTGTCTCCTCTGGATCTAAGGTCAGTTCTTTGTCCCCAGGGACATCCCTGTCCCCTCTCCCTTGTTCCTCCTCTCCCTTGTCCTCTATCTCCTGTCTTTGCCTCTTATTTCCTGCACTTTTGTCCCTCTGGAGCAAAGCCCCTGTATGTTAAGAGCTTGGTCTTGAGAGTCCTGGGCTGATACCATTTCTTACAGGAGTGGGATGGGGTTCTGAGTGCCTCGGGGCAGACTGCCAGCACTGAACCTGCTGCCAGGATGGAGCTGTGTGGTGAGAGGAGCAGCCAGCACAGTCATGCAGTGGGACTGGCAAGGGCCACCTCGACACCTTTGTATCCCCTGTCCAGGGCTCATATATCCCATTGAGATTATCCTCAGATAGCCAGGCGTTGTAAAGAAGATTAAAAGAAAAAATGAGCTCTGTCTCTGGTGTGTTTACACAGGCTAGCCAAATCTGCTTTTGGCAAGGCTCGAATACCTGTTTCCTCCAGGAGAAAGAAACCATGTATTTGTACAAAGTTTAATTTGAAGAATCATTCCTGTGACAGAGATTACAGTTGTGGGGGGAAAAACGGCTTAAGAAAATAATAGAGAGAACCCTAAATGAACACAAGGACAGCAGATGTGAAAGGCAATCCAAGGGCCGAGAGAGCACAGGCTCCTGACCCACATCACAGGGTCGAGGTCTAGACCTGTGCAGATGTAACTCACTGAGTGGCAGGGAAGCTGACCCCAGAGGGATTCGTTATAAATAACACCGGGGTAAGAGGGTTCCCCTGATCAGGCTGTGCTGGCCTGGCCTCACGGCAAGAGGAAGCTGGTGCCACGGAACTGACTTAAACACCCCTAGTTATACCAACTCTCCTGGGGAACACTGTCCCCCCCCCCCAACTCCCCAAGCATGCTGCTTTGTGCAGTAAATCGGGAGGCTGAGCCTCATCGAGTGTTTTAAGTTAAGCTTGCCCTCTAGTGGTGAGGGGACTCAACACTAGCATCCGAACCAATGAGGGCCTTTGCGAGGCTTTTAGGCGAGCCCAACCATCCAGGACTGATACTTGAGAAGATCGAAGCCACGTCAGGGATGGGAGGAGAGAAGGCAGGGGTTATGCCTTCAGAAATGGAGCAGGAAAGACCTTTCAGAGTCACCCAACCCCAGCCAGGAGTTAAAGCACGTGACTTTAGTCCCAGCACTCGGGGAGGCAGAGGCAGGCAGATCTCTGAGAGGCCAGCCTGGTCTACAGAGCAAGTTCCAGGACAGCCAGGGCTATGTTCTGAAGCCCTGTCTCAAAACAAAATATAAAACACAACAAAAATGATCCACTCAACCCCAAGAGAAATCGTCACGGTTGTTAATAAGCTTCCAGAAACTTCTAATGAGACCTGGGAAACCTAAGTTCAGTGCAAGATAGTGTGTCCCAAGTCCATATATTTATCGAGTCACTAATCAATTCCACTAACACGTGTTGGGATATAGTGAGGCACCGCTGGGGGCAAACAGTTGGGCGTGGTGCACAGTAGGCGTGTTAACTGTTGGGTGGCAGGATGAAGAGGGCAGACGTGCTCTGTGTCAGCTTCCCGTTAGTGCGACACGGACCTGAGGCAAAGCAACTTTAAAAGAAGTTCACAGTTTTGAGGGTTTCAGCTAGTTACGCATGCTGCTCTGGACCTGTGGCAGCGGGGCGGGGGAGGAGGGGTACAATGGTGGGAGCATGCTGTTCACCCCAAAGCTTCTTGGGAGCCTCAAGAGGAATAGCAGGAACTAGGGTCTTGGATCTCCTTCACAGTATAACTCTGCTGACTTAAGACCTTCCATGAACGTCTACCATTTATTTATTTTTAATTTTTTTTAAAGCAGGGGAAAACTTTTTTTTTAAGAGTTATATTTTATTTATTATTTTATGTGTATGAGTACACTGTAGCTGTACAGATGGCAGTGAGCTATCATGTGTGTGGCTGTTGGGAATTGAACTCAGGACCTCTGCCAGCCCTGCTCACTCCAGCATAATTCACTATAGCTGTCTTCAGATGCACCAAAAGAGGGCGTCCGATCTCATTACGGGTGGTTGTGAGCCACCATGTGGTTGCTGGGATCCGAACTCGGGACCTTCGGAAGAGCAGTCAGTGCTCTTACCCGCTGAGCCATCTCACCAGCCCAATTTTTAATTTTTTATTAAACTAATAAAATTTATTTTAAAATATTTCAACTCAGTATTGACATTTTTAAGTCATCAAAATAATTTATAATAGTTAAATGCCTCTTAAATATACATGATATCTTCTGAAGCTAAAAGTAATATGCACTCAACCAGTTTTTAAAATCTATTTGGAACATTAAAATGATAGAAGCAGAAAAAAAAATCTCTTGTAGAGTCCTCTATGAAAGGGAATTGTGACAGGTTCCTGATTAGACAGAAACCGTTCCATCTCCAAGGGAGAATATGCAGTGTAACTGTGGCTTCATAGAATGAATTGAGTAGTATTCCTTCTGTTTCTATTTTGTGGAATAGTTTGAAGAGTATTGGTATTAGGTCTTCTTTGAAGGTCTGATAGAATTCTGCACTAAACTCATCTGGTCCTGGGCTTCTTTTGGTTAGGAAACTTTTAATGACTGCTTCTATTTCTCTAGAGGTTATAGGACTAGTTAGATGGTTTATCTGATCCTGATTTAGCTTTGGTATTTGGTATTTGTCTAGAAAATTGTACATTTCATCCAGATTTTCCAGTTTTGTTGAATATAGGCTTTTGTAGTAGGATCTGATGGTTTTTTAAATTTACTCAGTTTCTGTTGTTATATCTCCCTTTTCATTGCTGATTTTGTTAATTTGGATACTGTCTCTGTGCCCTTTGGTTAGTCTGGTTAAGGGTCCATCTATCTTGTTGATTTTCTCAAAGAACCAGCTCCTGGTTTTGTTTTTTCTTTGTGTATTTCTTTTTGTTTCTTGATTGATTTCAGCCCTGAGTTTGATTATTTCCTGCCATCTACTCCACTTGGGTATATTTGCCTCTCTTTGTTTAAAGCTTGCTTGCTTTTTTTTTTTCTTTCTTTTTTTGGTTTTTGAGACAGGGTTTCTCTGTGTAGCCTGGAATTCACTTTGTAGACCAGGCTGGCCGTGAACTCAGAAATCCACCTGCCTCTGCCTCCCAAGTGCTGGGATTAAAGACATGTGCTACCACTGCCTGGCCGTTCTAGAGCTTTCAGGTGTGTTGTTAAGCTTGTAGTATATGTTCTCTCCAGTTTCTTTTTAGAGGCACTCAGAGCCGAGTTTTCCTCTTAGCAATGCTTTCATTGGATATGTTGTACCTTCATTTTCGTTAAATTCTAAAAAGTCTTTAATTTCTTTATTTCTTCCTTGGCCAAGTTATCACTGAGTAGAGCATTGTTCAGCTTCCATGCATATGTGGGCTTTCTGTTGGTTTTCTTTCTATTGAAGACCAGCCTTAGTCCGTGGTGATCTGATAGGATGCATGAGATTATTTCAACCTTCTTGTATCTGCTGAAGCCTGTTTTGTGACTGATTACATGGTCAATTTTGGAGAAAGTACCATGAGGTGCTGAGAAGAAGGTATATTCTTTTGTTTTAGGATGAAATGTTCTATAGATATGTTAAATCCATATGGCCCATAACTTCTGTTAGTTTCAATGTGTCTCTGTTTAGTTTATATTTCCATGATCTGCCCATTGATGAGAGTGGGGTGTTGAAATCTCCCACTATTATTGTGTGAGGTACAATGTGTGCTTTGAGCTTTAGTAAAGTTTCTTTTATGAATGTGGGTACCCTTGCATTTGGAGCATAGATGTTCAGAATCGAGAGTTCTTCTTGGTAGATTTTTCCTTTGATGAGTATATGTTATTCCTTATCCTTTTTGATAACATTTGGTTGAAAGTTGCTTTTATTTGCTATTAGAATGGCTGCTCCAGCTTGTTTCTTGGGGCCATTTCCTTGGAAGATTGTTTTCTAGTCCTTTACTCTGAGGTACTGTCTGTCTTTGACAATGAGGAGAGTTTCCTGTATGCAGCAAAATGCTGGGTCCTGTTTATGTATCTGTAAGACCCTGAGAAACCCTCAGAGAGTCTTAGCTCAAATGCGCTTCCCCACGAATCACAGCTTGACAACGGATTGCTGCAATAACATGAGGTTTATTGATCCAACGTGCGTGGCCAATGCACGCACGTGGGATTGCTCATCCAAGCAGGAAGAGGCAACCCCGAGTCTAAGAAGCACACACCTTATATACTTTTACAAAGGCAACAGGGCTAGTTGGCTTATTCTGATTGGTGCAGTATCAAACAAAGGATCTCTTCAGGCATTGGTTGGCTTGCTCATGGGGGCTGCTTTTGGCTTCATTGCCCCTTTACCTAACTCTTGTACCTGGCAAGCCCCTGGAACGGGTCGAGCTGGAAAGTCCCTGAATTTTAGTTAGTGAGGTCAGGGTATTCTCAGAGTTCAGTACAGGGAGGGATAGAACATCTAATCTTGTTCTTACAGGTCTTATCAGTTATTTTATGTTCTGGTCAGCTTTTAGTTCAGCCCAGCCCCCCTGACCTTAAAAACTTTGTTTCTCTTATACAAGCACATGTCTCTACTATAGGCAGTTTTGACTTATTATTTCTTTCTCAAAAGTCTTGTTTTTACCTTTATTTCTACATATCCAGTCTCCATTGCTGTGACTCGAGGGCTCTGGATGGGTCCCTCTGAGCAGAAGTGGCAGTTTTACCTGTGCTCACAGGCTTGTCAGCACTTCTGGGAGAATCATTCTCTCCTGGTAAGGAACACTGTGGCAAAGGACTAGCTCCAGGTGCAGACCCTTTTTATATTTTTTAAGACAGGGTTTCTCTGTCTATCCCTGGTTGTCCTGGAACTTGCTCTGTAGACCTGGCTGGCCTGGAACTCAGAAATCCACCTGCCTCTTCCTCCCAAGTGCTGGGATTAAAGGGGTGCGCCACCACCATGCAGCTACCTTTTTAATTTTTAAAAAGGTTGGCCTTGTTTATGTAGATGAGTGTTTTTGCCTGTATGTGTTAATGTGTACCACATGCATGTAGTGCCCAGGCAGGCTCTAGATCTCCTGGAACTGGGAATGAGTTATAAATGGCTGTGAGCTATCCTGTGGGAGCCAAACTAGGTCCTCTGCAAGAGCCACAAAAGTTCTTAACTGCTGAGCCATCTCTCCAGCCCAAGGTTTCACCTTTCAAAGATTCTACCTCCTCTCAATAGCTAACAAGAGAAATCATGTTTTCATGGTATCTCCATGATATCTGAGACACTCATTGACTGATGGAACTGCAAGCTGTCTGATCGGCCCTAGATTAATCTGACTTTATGGGGGCATACAGCCATATTCCCAAAGAAGTAGGAATTTTAACTTGGCTGGAACTTTAAGCCAAGCTCTCCCCAACAGCACCAGTCCAAAGGGCTGGAAGGAAAGAACAGGATTAGGAAATGGCAGCCATGCTTGGGAATGAAGCCTCACTTTTGAATGGTGCCAGCTCTCCTCAGACAGCAGACAAGGGGAGGCTCTGGACTTGGTTTGTCAATGGCTCATTAAAGGCTAATCCAAGACACTCATCATGTGCCCAGTTTTAGAGCCCAGCCATCGGCTCTCAGGGGTCGGAGGCAGCCTGTGTGGGGCAACTCACAGACTTGGGAAAAATGACAGGCATTAAAATGGCTTGTCAGCAGTTCTGGAAGCAATTGATTAGGGACTATGAAAACTGATGAAACTTTCTTAAAACTAACTGTAGACTCGCTGGACGGTGGTGGCGCACGCCTTTAATCCAGCACTTGGGAGGCAGAGGCAGGCAGATTTTTGAGTTCAAGGCCAGCCTGGTCTACAGAGTGAGTTCCAGGACAGCCAGAGCTATACAGAGAAACCCTGTCTCGAAAAAACCAAAAACCAACCAACCAAACAACCAACCAACCAACCAACCAACCAACCAACCAACCAACCAAACCAAACAAACAAAAACTAACTGTAGAGTTAAGAAGCATTGCTGGGAGAGACAGACATTTCGCCACCATGCCTGGCTTCCCATTGCCTGAATGGTCATTTTTGAAAGTGTAGTAGTTGCTGGAGGCAGGTTCTATGTGCCTCCCAGCCTTCAGAGCAGCCTTCAATCTAATGGTGGGCTTTCCTGGGGTCTTGGTTCAGACTGGAAAGATTTGGACTCATGAGGCAAGATCCACGGTCTCCAAAAGGCACCACAACGTGGTAGTTCCCCCGTCCCGTTTAACCACGTAACCATGGCTTTCCACTGGAGCTCTCCAGGCAGGGACTCCGATCTGCCTCTCGTCCTTGCTGAAGTAAGAAGCACCCCCCTGCCCCCTTTAACCACGGCACTCCACAGAAGAGCCAAAATTTTATTGAAAACAATAATAGTGTTTGAGACAGGACCTAGGATGGAGAGGGAAAGGCGCGTGGTTCCTAGGCAGCTGCACGGCTGCGGCGGCGGCAGCCGCTGCACTGCACACTGCCCTCTCTGAATGCTGAGACGGCCTTCACGTGAGGTCACGGAGCGCTTGCAGTGGCTTCTTCCTCAGACCTGCCTCTGGGCAGATGGAGAAGACAGAAGCTGCTCAAGGTCTATGTAGAAAGGGTGCTCCCCTGTCAGTCATCTGGAAGGTGTCCATTTTTGTTTCCATTTAAATTATGTTTGCTCAAATGTGTATGTCCTACTACACTATAATCAGCAAAAGGAAGACCACCACTCAAACATGCTCACCCATGGTTTCTAAAATCCTTGTCTCCCAGGCTTTTTCTTCAATTCTTTTTCTTTTCTTTCTTTCTTCCTCCATTTCTTTCTTTCTTTCTTTCCTTTTTTTCTTTTTCTTTTTGTTGTTGGTTGTCTTTGAAGCAGGGTTTCTCTGTGTAGCCCTGACTGTCCTGCAATTTTGTTTTGAAGGCCAGAGCTGGCCTCAAGCTCAGAGAGCCATCTGTTGCTGCCTCCCAAGGACTAAAAGCATGTGCCACCATGACTCAGCTTCAGTTTACACACACACACACACACACACACACACACACACACACACACACACCAGTGAGTAAATGAATGCAATAAAAATCAACAAAACAAAGCCTTGCTTTTATTTCCTCTGGAAGGTGATGGATCTCTTGGGTCAAAGCGCCTTCTGTTTAGGAAGCTCGCATCTCCACAAAGGCTTGGTGGAGGCTCCGTAGAGAAGCCCTGATCCGCCTGCCTTCCTTGCTGCCATTTCCTCCCTCTGTGCAGAACAGAAGGGAACTGCTGGGGCTTCGCTTAGCCAACACTGATGTCCTTCTTTTTATGAGTGCTCATCTTAAATACAAGATGGGTTTTAGTCTTTGACAAAGAAGTCAGGGAAGAGCAAATCTCCCAAGAGAGACCTTATTTCTCCCAGTGAAAAATACAAGGGCCCAGAGTGGCCTGGCTGGAGAAAATTCACTGGGGTGGGAGCTCAGCGTAGGCACACACTTGCTTGCCTGTCATCTCCTTTTACAGTCAGTAGCTGAGGGTTGGCTAGCCAGGTGCAGTAGAATGCCAAGGAAGCCTAGGAGCTACAGGACACAGAGCACAGGGGGGCCATAATTGCAAACATTTTAAAGTTTCAGGTTCATACTTTTTCTTTGTGTCCGTGTATGTGTGTGTATGTTTCTTTGTGTCTGTGTATGTGTGTGTGCAGGCATGTTGTGTATGGCCATGTACATATGTGTGTGCATGTAAACATGGAGGCCAGAGGACAGTCTCAGGTGTTACTCCTCAGGGACTGACTGTGTTTTGAGGTGTGGTCTCTCACTGGTCTAGAACTCACAGATTTGCTGGTCACTGAGCTCCAGGGATGCACCCGGCTCTGTCTTCCTAATGCTGGACTTACAGGCATATGCTACCACGTCTGGCTACTTACGAGGTTACTGGAGATTGAACTCAGGTCCTCGTGCGTGAGTGGCAAGCATCTTACTGACTGACCTAGCATCCCAGCCCCTAAGTTAAATTTTTACATCCTATTCCAGGCTGTGGTTAACTCTCACTGTTGTAAAAGATTAAAAACATCTTAAAGGCCAGGTAGTAGTGGCACACACCTTTAATCCCAGCACTTGGGAGGCAGAGGCAGGCAGATCTCTGAGTTAAGGCCAACCTGGTCTACAGAGTGAGTTCCAAGAGAGCCAGGGATGCACAGAGAAACTCTGTTTGTCCAACCAACCAACTAGCCAACCCACCAAGCAAGCAAGCAAGCAAGCAAGCAACCAACCAACCAACCAACCCACCAACCCAACTACATCAACAAAACCAGCTTAAGTTCTATGTACTCGGGGTTTTGAGTAGCGCATGTGTCCACACACTCAGGCCACTATCCATCCCTCTGCAGATATATTATCTTCTGATTCCAGGCATCTGATTATCTATACACCCATGATACAGGATACTTAGGAAACCCAGAAAAGGAATGGAAAGCTGTGCCCAGCACTCCTAGTGACACTGACCCCTCTCCCCGCTGGCCCTGGTGGCCTCCTCTTCCCTGATTGGCACTGATACCTCATCAAGGAACTAAAAAGCTGGCATGACCCAGCAAAAACAAAACAATACAATACAATACAATACAAAACCGCAGGAAGCTCAGTTACATGTGAATTAGATATAGGCAGCAAATAGTTCTCAGCGTAGGTGTGTCCTGGCAATAACTAGCTTACCCAGCACCAAATGTGTGTAGAGGTGCTCTGCCAGGGACAGCCTCTGCCTTCTTACTGAGACTCCCCAGAATAACTCACACAGGCATGGAGCACACAGGGCCATTACTATTGTCCATTTATGTATGGGTGTGTGCACATGCATTCCCACCACACACCTCTAGAGGACACAAGACAACTTGCAGAAGTCAGTTTTCTTCTAACTCGGGTGTCAGGGACTGAACTCAGGTCAGGCTCAGCCATCTCTCTGGTCCTATTCTATTGTTTTGGTGCTAGGCAGTGAGTCCTTGGCCCTGAGCAAGCTAAGCAGCTAAGCACACGCTCTCCCACTGTGCTGTAATCTCAGCCTCCCAGGGGCAGTTTCAATTTCTCAACCAGAAGGGGAAAAATCTTCCATTTTTCTGTTGTTCCTGATCTCAAGTAGGTCAGCAGCAGTCCTTGGATCATAGCTTTGTTCCAAACACAACAGAGCTGACCTCCCAGTATATGTAAAGGAGCGTGAGTGTAAGAGCCAGGCAATCAACAAGATTGACACAGCTGAGCAGTTTGGCTTTGGCTTACAGGAATAGCAGTCTTTCTCAGGGGCCTCGTGTAAGGAACATATGCAACGAAGAACAGAAACCTAGCTCCCAGCCTTCTGTAACTACAATGTTGTTTGGTTACACCTTGGTGACTCTACTTTTCTTCGAGACCAGGTTTCTCTGTTTAGCCCTGGCTGTCCTGGAACTCTACAGACCAGGCTGGCCTTGAACTCAGATCGGCTTGTCTTTGCCTCTAGCTCCTGAGTGCTGGGATTAAAGGTATATGCCACCAGTCTTTGTGTGTGTGTGTGTGTGTGTGTGTGTGTGTGTGTGTGTGTGTAAAACAATGGCTCAGCGGTTAAAAGTACTGGTTGCTCTTCTAGAGGATCCAGCCAGGTTCAATTCCTAGAACCCACATGGATCCTTTCGCCCTCTTCTGGCCATTCTGGGTATTGCATGCATTGATACTCATACATGTGAGACAGCTCTGTAGTCCCTGGGTCCTTTGTCCTCATGCTCTTTACTATCACTACAACGTGCCTGCTCCTTCCACTGCCAGAGCTAGAAAGCCTGTGCGTGTCAGGCTCACCTGATCAGAGAGGACCTACTTATCAGATTCTCTGTTGAATGCCCTTCTAGACCCATCTCCATCCAGGTCGCTAACCTCCCTGGCATGTAGGCATCAGGGCCTAGCATCACTCAAGGCACCCTCTAATCTAGCCCACTGTAGCTAGGATTGCAGGATTACACGAAAACCATTAGAAAGAGCTGTTTATTGCAGGGTCACGGAAGTGGCCCATGGGCACGGTAGAGGCTTCAGAATCTATGGATCAGTTTCCCACTTCACCTCTCGCCTCCATGCGGATTTGGAGGACTCCCACACGATACTCCAACTCCACTCAACGAACACAGCCATCCAGGCTGTTTCTTGTCAGCGAAGGAAAGCAGATTGCATTGGATGTTCAGAGAGTCGGGAAGAGTTTAAGCTCTGAACGTGTGTTAGAAATCCTGTGTGTTAGAAAGTCGGGAGGAGACTAAACAGCTTACAGCCCATTAATGGGGTCTCCTTTGCTTCTGAGGTGCCAACCTGAGGCTGAGGTGTGTTCCTTCCTTCACGGTTTTATTCTCGACCAAACTAGATTCCATCCTGACAGCCTCCTCCCTGGGGCTGACAAAACTGCTATTTCTAGACCAATACTTTAGTTTTCCATTTAAGCGAGAACACACAGAAAGGGGGTGGGGTGGGGTGAGGCAAGCAAGCCAGCAGAGTAGGACATAGAATTCCCTGGAAGGCTGAGACAGGAGAATTGTGAGTTTGAGGCTGGTACGGGCTACATAGCATTCCAAACCATCCTGAGATACAGAGACATTCCTTTACAAAAAACGGAAAATGATGCCAAGCGGTGGTGGCCCACACCTTTAATCCCAGCACTTGGGGGGCAGAGGCAGGTGGATTTCTGAGTTCCAGGCCATCCTGGTCTACAGAGTGAGTTCCAGGACAGCCAGGGCTACACAGAGAAACTCTGTCTCAAAACAAAACAAAACAAAACAAACAAACAAACAAAAAACCCCAAAACAGGGCTGGAGAGATGGTTCAGCGTGTAAGAGCAACGATTGCTCTTCCGAAGGTCATGAGTTCAAATCCCAGCAACCACATGGTGGCTCACAACCATCTGTAATGAGATCTGACACCCTCTTCTGGTGTGTCTGAAGACAGCTACAGTGTACTTATAATAAATAAATAAATCTTTTTAAAAAAACCCAAAAAACAAACAAACAAACAAAAAAACCAAAACCAAACCAAAAAAAAAAAAAAAAAAAAAAAAAAAAAAAAACCAAAAATAAAAAAATAAAAAAAACAAAAAAGGAAAATGATTACCTTCATTTAAAGCCACACGTGGACCTACTTCTGGCCTTAGAAGCTCAGGGTATTTTTCTTGCTTGGTTTATAAATAGTCAATTTCAGGTCATGCACGTAGAAAGTGAGAGCCAGCCACTTAGGGCTCCATCATTCTGACGGGCGAGGGATGGTGCCAGCTGTCTCTCCATAAGTGCACATCTTCTGCCTGACCTTTGATCCAAATCAACTAAGCAATGAAATTGCAAAACCTCAGTTTGATCAATATATTCCGGCCAGAGGGACATTGTGCTGTCCATATAGCCTATAATTAGATTGGCTTTGGAATCTGAACTGCTGCATCATATAGAATAATAAAACAAAATAAAAATAAAATAAAAGTACAACAAAACCCCCAGGGTCTCTATTGTAGCCTAAGCTGGCCCAGACCTTGCCATCCTCCTGCCTCAGCCTCTTGAGTACTGTCTTAGAGCAGCAGCTCAGCACTCAAGAAGGAAATAGAAGGATCTACAAACAGTAAGCAGAGTTAGGATAGGGTGGGAGCGTTTTGAACCACCGAGTTTATCAAGACAACCTATTAGCAGCTGGTTTGGTAGCTACCCACGTACATCAATCAACACGGGTGTTACGCAACCGAGGTTCAAGGAAGCCACCAGAGCTTTTGTTTTGTCTAACAAAACAACCACCTCAAAAAGGAATAAGATGTCCAAACTGTAGGACTCTTCCTCACCTTGAAACTGCAAACAGAATATATATATATATATATGTATATATATATATATATATATTTTATCAGTGATTTGAGGCACAGTTTGTACTTGCTTCCATTCAGAGCATACGTAGCTCGGCAAGTTTTGAGAGATGTACCTACCTATGAAATTGGCAGCACATTCAGAGCACATGTTTCCCTGGCTCCCCAGATTTGCCACGTGCCCACCGCCATGCAACCTTCACACTCCGGGGCCTGTTTGTTTCTGTCACTGTGGGAAATTTGCATTTTTCTATCATTTTTAAATAGAAAGATGCAACATGCACTCTCTTCTTTTTAGCCCCTTTCATCCAGAATAATTCTTTTCTTTTTAGCCCCTTTCATTCCCCCAGAATAATTCGGAGATTTATTCATATAACTACTCCAAACCAGCTGTTTATTGCTGGAGTGCTCAGTTGCCCTGGTGAGAGTTACTGAAGTGTTTCCAGGTCTGACTTTCCACAGAGAAGGCAGCTGTGAACATTGGTAGAAATTGTTTTAAATTTTTTTGTCTCTCTCTGTGTGGTGTGTGTGTGCGTGTGTGTGTATGTGTGTGTGTGGCAGGGGACACACCACTGCAGCATGTCTATGGTGGTCAGTAGACAACTCGAGGAAGCCAGTGTGGGTCCCAGGGATTGACAGGTTAGGTAGCAGGTATCTTTACCTGATGGCCTAGCTGTCGCCCCAGGCCCCCATTTTAAAGTATACAATTCAGTGACATTCGGCACATTCCTATGTAGTACGTTACGGGGCTTCTGAGGAGGTGGCTCTGGCTGGTACTGATGCCAGAACAATGTCTTCCTACACTCGAACCCATGTGGACTCCGGTCTGCACTGGCTGGTCTCCTCGACCACGTTTTGAAAATTTCAGCACAGAATAGTCCAATCCTGTGAACCAATCCTTTTAAGATCATTAATAGAGATGCATAGAAACAACTGATTTGTGTGTGTGTGTGTGTGTGTGTGCGCACTGACCTTGAACTCGGCAACACTTTTGAATTTGTCAGTCCTAGGAACTTTCATGTGGCTTCTTTGCCTGCCATCTGTGAAGTTTTTCTTCCTCTCTTCCAAACTGGATGTCTTCTGTTTCTCCCGTCTACTTTCTTCAGCGACATCTTCCCGTGCTGTGCTGACCAGTAATAGAGAATGGATACCCTGCCTCCCTCCTGATAGGTCAGCTCAGCCTTTTATCTTCGCTACCTGCACATCCCTCACAACCCTTCATGACCCTCCTGGTCTTCTCCTAATCTTCGTTTAATCACAAAAGAATGATCATTATCTTTTCTATACCCATAATTTTCCATATGGTGACCATAATTCCCCACCCCCGAGTGTTCTACCAATGTTACAGTAAATTCCTTATGTAGAACTAACTGTCCTTGCACTGCCTGTCTATCCATGCAGTCTGGACATTCTGAGTGTGCAGAGGAAGCTCACTCATTTGCATTTTCTTGGTAGCTTTTAACAGTCAGCATCTTTTCATGTATTCATTGGCTATGCATACATTCTCTCTTGTGAGGCCCTTCAAAGTCATAATTCTGAATATATATATATATATATACATGTCATATTCTAAATTTACAAGGTCTTCAATGAATTCATTGTGAGGCCTTGGCTGCCAAACCTGATGACCTGAGTTTGATCCCCAGGACCTACATGGTGGAAGGAAAGGACTGACTTTTAAAAATTGTCCCCTACCGGGTAGTAGTGGCACACACCTTTAATCCCACCACTTGGGAGGCAGAGGCAGGTGGATTTCTGATTTCAAGGCCAGCCCGGTTTTCAGAGTGGGTTCCAGGACAGCCAGGGCCATACAGAGAAACCCTGTCTCAAAAAAAAAAAATGTCCCCAGCCTACACACACACACACACACACACACACACACACACACGGGCAGGGACCCTCTGCCCACCCCCACATAACTTCACCCTGGTTTCTTTTAGTGACCCTATAGTTTTAGGTTTTAGACTTGAAGCCTATTCACTTCAGATCTAATTGTTTATGCTAGTTTGCTTTGCAACTTGACAGGCAATGTTGACAGCGCTATTTGTTGAGAGAGCCTGGCTTCTTTGTAGATCACTTGGATGTGCACAGGGGCCCTTAGGTCTCCATGGACACCAGTTTGACTGTTGTAGAACGAAACTTTGAAAACGGGCAAAGGGCCTCTAACTCTGTCGTCTAGGTCAGCTGCATCTCAAGCATTTTAAACTGTCAGTTTCTAAAAACTGCTGCAATTTGAACTGTGACTGTCACATCTGTGGGAGTCCCGGGGCTTGAACACTTGGCCTTGTGAATGGCCAACAGTCTATTACTGAGCCATATGCTCGGTTGGGTTTTTTTCTTTTAAATATTTATTTATTTATTTAATTTATTATATGTAAGTACACTGTAGCTTGCCTCTAGACGCACCAGGAGAGGGCATCAGATCTAGTTACGGATGGTTGTGAGCCACCATGTGGTTGCTGGGATTTGAACTCAGGACCTTTGGAAGAACAGTCTGTGCTCTTACCCGTTGAGCCATCTCGCTAGCCCTGGGTTAGGTTTTTTGAGACAGAGCCTCAATATGTAACCCAGTCTAGGTTGTCACCTTCAAAAACACGGGTGACAATCTCTGATTGGTCTGGAACTAACCAATTAGGCTGCCCGGCCAGAAGACCCAGGCATCCTCCTGTCTCCACTTCTCCAGCTGTGATTACATGTGCATTTTGATGTGGGATCTGGAGGTTCTTGTATCTACTTACCAGGCAGGTGCTATACTGCTGAGCTATCCCTGCCTCTCTGACTCTGTCCTACCAACTATTTTCTTAAAGATTCTGGGCATGGTGGTAGACTAGCCATTGTGACTTTAGCTTCTTGATTTTTCTCACTGTCTTTGTCTTGTTTTGCTACAGGTCTCATAAAATAGACCAGCAGTACCTTTTTTTTTTTTTTTTAAAGAGCATTTTGTGCCATGAGTACTTCTTTCTTAAATGTCTGCTATACTGAATTGTCTGCAACATTCTCTAGCACTGGTTTTCCTTGTGAGGTGGTTTTCAATTCCAGGCAATTAAGACTTTATTTATTTGACACTGTCTTGCGCACAAGAGGCAAACAAACGCCAGCCTGAACCGTTCAGTTTTGAACAGCAAGCGTTGGCCAAGCGTTGGCCCGGGACAATTCCCACTGCTAGAAACCTGCTGCAAACAGAGCAGCACTCCGGTGCGATGCTGTACTGGTTGCATAGTAACCTCCGGTGCCACGCAGTACTGGTTACATTGTAACCACCAGATCTTTGGCTGTCAGGAAAATGGCTGCTGTTTGACTTTCCTGTCAGTTGCTGTGATTTTCTTTATTCCTAATAGTGCAGAAGGAATGAGCTTGAATTTCCAATCCCCTAGGTAGCCTGTTGTTACCCAGTTTCTTTTTGGTTCCTTCTTTTTTTTTTTTTTGGTTTTTTTGAGACAGGGTTTCTCTGTGTAGCTCTGGCTGTCCTGGAACTCACTCTGTAGACCAGGCTGGCCTCGAACTCAGAAATCCGCCTGCCTCTGCCTCCCAAGTGCTGGGATTAGAGGCGTGCGCCACCACCACCCGGCCCTTCTTTACAAATACATTCCCTTATCAGATGCAAGCTCTTTAAGCTGAGTGGGGCCCCAGCGTGCTCACTGCGCTTATACATACGGTAGGCAATCTGATGTGTGTAAGGGGACAGAGGACAGCGAACACAGCCTCTTAGGACTAGACGCACAGCCACGCCCAGCTTACTACGTTGTTATTAAAGTCCATACGTCCCAGAGTCTCTCTTACAGTCCCTGAAGATGCAGGTCATGTGAGGGAAACAGAAGTGAGGTGGATCTGAGCATCACCAAACGTGTGGCTGAGAGATGTACGTGTGAATATTTAGGTACAGAATGAATCAATGTTAAGAGACTACAAACACCACACGCAGATCAACTGCGCCCAAAGAAAGGAGAGGTTACACAGGTTTGCCTGCTAGCAGGAGGATGAGAACCCACAGCCTCTTGGAGGGGATCAGCAGGGATGGAGGGAATGCCGAGTGTACCAGGGAATGAAGATGCTCAAAACGCATTATCTATGTAATGCAAAGGTCATAATGAAACCCATTATGAACGGTTAATAGATGCTAATAGTGAGAAATGACCTGCCTATGTGTGGGCAGTGAGTGTCACAAAGGCTAGTGTCAGGAAAAGGAGGTCACTAGCCAAGGTCTTTTTTGCTCTCCATTTTCCCTCTGGCCAACGCCAGTCCCTATCCCCCAACCCCCTACTCTACCCCTACCCCGCCTTCCCTCACTGCGCCCCTTAGGCCCTGTTGTCCTGCCATTCAGGAGACCCACATCACATCTGCCCTTGCAAAATAAGCCTGACCTTCAAACTTCAGATCCTTAGCACTTCTCGCACCCCAGTTCGCAGCTTGATAAAATAAGACTTTGGACTTGTTACTCAGGTCTAAAAGGATGCACTTGAAAGTAAAGCCCGGTTACTAGTCAGGCAGAGAGTTATTTTAGAAGCTGAGAACTGTTACTTAGGGACTTTAAGATGTCCTCAAAATAGAGCTGATAAGATGGCTCAGCGGGGAAAAAAGCACTTACTGTCAAGCACATGACCTGAGTTTAAGCCCCTGGACCCTAATGGTGGAAGGAGAGAAGCCACTCCATTGAGTGTTCTTCTGACCTCCACATGTACGCTGTGGCACAATTGTGGTCTCCCTCCCAAAATATGTAAATGTGATTTAAAAAAAGACTCCCCCCAAATAGATGCCATCTCCTTCAGGGACCGGACCACCTCTGACATTACATTTTGCTTTCAAGCATTTCCCTCAACACCCAAGGGTTCAAATAAATTCTCTGAGACATTTTGTTGGTATAGATTTTAAATTACAAGCTTGATTTGACACCCTCAAATACGGTTCTTCGGAACTCTAATTATAAATAGTTGTCAGTACTTTCAAATGAGAGGAGGAGTGACATTTCAGCACAGTTGTCCAATGCTTATTCTCGGGACAGTACCCTCCCACCTGCAGGGGGATGCTCCACTTCATGCAATAAATGACCGTTACAGTTTTCAAAGGTACCCTAGTTTTTCTAGGTGAGAGTTCATGCCCACTTTGGGTTACAAGGTCAGTCTGCTCCAGATCACACCGGTTCCCCGAGTGGCGACCACTGGCTCCTCGGATACACAACTGGGTCACTGGCTAGCAAGGTGTCATTTCAGCCCTTTCTTTTACTGGATTCTCCCAGGAAACCCAGGATTTTGGAAATGTGGCCAAGGTGAGCAATTACAACATCAGAGATCACACGGGACTCTGAGTGACCAGGAAGAGGTAAACAGGAGGGAGATTTGAACTTTTCCTGACATAAAATCGGCAGAAACAAAAATCACCAAATCCCTGCAGCTAGAAATACGGTTTCTGCAACTAGAAAATAGGGTGAAATATGTTTGTGTATTGAGAGGAGCCTGCACAGAGAGCCTTGCTAGTGGCTTCTATAGAACCATAGTACCAGGATGGTGGGCCCTATTTTACATATGATATGAATACAAAGTCTTAAAATTTATAATAGGACATTAAAATAATCTTCTAATAAAATCAGCCTTAGGCATAAGGAATCTAAATTTCAGTATTCTGTATACTTCTAAATAAATAACTCTGATCTATAACCATCGAAAATATTACAGTTTATGGTGACATAAGAGATAAGCCACACAGTATTTATAAGTGAAAAATAAAAAGTCAATTTCAAAATAAGCCTAAAAATACATGGTATAAAATCAAAACACTAAGTATCTAATTAAATAGGCAGCTATGTGCTGAAGGAATGCATGCTCAATTCATTAAACAAAGCCCCTTAAATTCACACTCCAAATAAATAAGCAGAAATGCAAAGGAAGGTACTGTGCCAGCCAGTAACATCAACAAAGCAATCTCTCTCCTTTCCTTCCAAACGGTCCTAACAGGAAAACAGAATGCAATGATCACTTGCTAAAAAACTATAATTCATGATTTTTAAAAAAAGATGTTGCCTAGAATATAAAAAGTCAAAGCGAGGCTTCCTAAACGTTAGATCACTGTACCGCAAATAAGGAATGGCCACCTAACGACAGAATGAAACAAAACTAGACATTTGTCTCTTTAAGGGACGACTGGATTTCTGCATCGTGACCCCAGGAAGCATTCTAAAATGAGCCCACGATAGAGACGCATTCCATACACCTGCGTGTATGGCCCGAGATTCCTCATACTGTGCTGGTCTGTCTCATTCGTCAGAGTATGGGCTCACCTTCCCTAACACCTGCAACGGTAGGAACTACGCCTCACTTGGGTTCCTACCCTGAGGTTCTTATAGGATGCTTAGTTTCTCTTGAGCTGTGGAGCCCAGCACTCATCTCTTGAGGCAGCATAGAAGCCGGGGTGAAATCTCACCTGGGACCGAGGAGTTCTGTCACTGTGCCTTCAGGCGATGTGTGTTCATCGCCACAGGTCTGTCAGTTCCACACTTCGGGGGCAATACCTTTACAGTTTATCTAGTTCACAGGTAAGCCTTCTCCGAAGATTTGTGCCTGCACATTGTTGTCAAGTGAAAAGAATAAAGGTAATCTTGGAATTCTATGCTGGCAATCCACTTGTGATCACTGCTTCAGACCCCCAAACACCTATACGACCATTTCGCAAATGGAGACCAGAATCTAGAGTAATGCCTAAGGCTCCCGAGATTAACTAAAAAATGGCACCGAAGCCATAAGATAACTCTCTCTGATGACAAAGAAACTTATTGCATGATGGCAGGAAGCAATGGCTGAGGAGCACAGCATGACTGTAAACCAGGAGTGCCCTTTAGCCCTCGGTGTCAGCCCCGAGTGACACCAGGAAACAACAAGGAGAGGGGCCTGCTTGCCACAGCTCTCACCCTCTGTCTTGAGTGCCTACGTCAGCACTGCCTTCGGCTGTTTCTACCCATGTTCTCTGGGCTGCTATTTAATGTTGCTGTGTCTAATGTCCATCCTTGGGTCCTTGATGCCAGGGAAGGGGAATGTTTCATGACTTCTGAGACAAACGCTGGCGGGGAAGTTTGCATCTTCGTTGTTAGCAAGCCTGTCACGCCTGCTGCTAGGAGAGGTAGACCCAGTGTTTCAGCCCTGCCACCCCCTGTAGCAGCTTGGTATAATAGAAGTCCACGTTGTCGGCAAAGTCCGTGCAAACAGGTGACTCCATGTCACCCAGGGTGCAGTAGAGCGCAGTTCCTCCGACACTGAGGAAGACAGTGGCTATGCACAGCAAGATGAGCAGGATGCAGGAACCACCACCAACCTCATCTGCAAACGGGAGAACGGGGTCAAACCGTCAGCAGGCTTAGTTCAATTTCAATCTCACCTGAATATCACTGTTTGCCGATGCCTGCTAATCTGGGCTAGCGACCTAGTTTCTCTCTTCCCACCTCTTCATCACCGTGAACCCTCCTTATCTATGGGTTCTGATCTGTGGACCAAATATTCCTTAGAACTATCTGCACTAAATATGTACTCTTTTCTTATCACATTCCCTTAAACAATACCATACAGCAATTATGTACAGATTATTTAAACTCATGAGATATTATATGTAATCCAGAGATGACTTCAACTACTAAAGATGACCCGACCTTTTTTTTTTTTTTTTTTTTAAAAAGAATAAGTAAGGACCGGTGAGATGGCGGAGTTGGCAAAGATGTTTGGCCATGCAAGCCTAATCGTCTGAATTCAATCCCTGGAATTACTAATGAGAGAATTAGTTAATTCTAATTCTTCCTATACTGTTCCTTTTGTTATGTGGCTGTCATAAATTTGAGATCATCCATGAGGGACTGGAGAGACTTAACTGCTCAGCAGTTAAGAGCACTGACTGTTCTAATTAACTAATTCTCCCAGAAGTTGTCCTCTGACCCTCTGACCTCCCATGCATACACTGTGGCACAGGTGTGAGATGCACCACCACCACCATGACAACCAATCAGCAGCAGCCAAGGAAGTACACAGGAGTGTGAGCAGAGTCCATGAGAAGGCATGCCGTCTTATCTGAGCGTCCTGAGCACCTGCAGGTTTTATTACTCAGGACTCTTAGCTCCTGTGGTACATGGAGGGATGGCATTTGAATACAACTTAGGTATTTGAAAATATCAATTTTGTTTACACAACATGCATTATGGGCTGTGGGGGGGGGGACAAGTGTGAGCTGCTGCTGAGCACCCCGACATGTGACTGATACAGAGATGAACTGGGCGTGTGAAACAGGTCCCAGCTTTGGAGGACAGAGTGCGGAGAAGGGGATGGGAAGTTTCTCACCAGCAACTCTCCAGTCTTGGCCACACTATATTTTTGATAAACTCAGTTAAATGAAATATACTATTAAGACAAGCTTCCTATACTGTTCCTTTTGTTATGTGGCTGTCATAAATTTGAGATCATCCATGAGGGACTGGAGAGACAGCTCAGCAGTTAAGAGCACTGACTGTTCTTCCAAAGGACCCAGCTTCGAGTGCCAGGCACCATACAATGGCTCTCAACCCTCTATAACTCCATTTCCCACAGATCTGATGCCTTCTTCTGGCCTCCTCAGGCACTGCATGTGAGTAGTACACAGTCATATATGCAGGCAAAATATCCATGTATATATATATAAAAAATCTAAAAAAACACCCCAATTACCTATGAGCTTCCACATTACATTTCTAGACACGGTGCTGACGGAGGAAGGGTGGGGCTCTTTAAGAAACCCCAGGCAGGAGAGAGGTTTGCCTATGCACTCGTAAGCACAACATAAAGATTTCATGCCTGTTGATATCAATCCATACACGTCATCTACATGTTTTTCCTTGACCTCACTGGCAGAGCGGTGGTTGTATTCTGTACTTTATGAAGACTAAAGCTGAGGAGCTTGGAGAGGGAGGAGGTGGCCTGAGCATCCCTGACCTAGGGGCACATGTGTGCGCTCAGGTTGGAGAAGTCCCCTGGGGTCAGGGGGCTGTGCTGATTACACACGAGATGCCAGGATAAAATAAAAACATTTCTGAGGCTGGTGACAGCATCGCCTGAGTGCCGGCCAGGGACAGAGACACTCAAGGGCAGCTGTGCTGAGCAGCTCTTGGGAGACACTTGGCTTCTGTACAGGGAGTGCCTCACAGCACAGGAGGGACAGTAGTTTGTCACTAAACACAAAATGAAAATAACAAGCTCACAAGGCGGGGGGAGGACAAGGTGAGGAGAGAGGAGGAAAGGAAAGGAGAGGAGAAAAATATTAAACAACAACAACAACAACAACAAAAAACCTGAGGTGAATTTTCAACCTTGACCATTTCTGGGCTGGTGAGACCACAAAGATGATTTTGCAACTCATTCACTTATTTCGGCAAAAAATTTTAAGATATAACAGAGAGACTCTGCTAGAAGATAGAGCAACTGAGTCCACACAGCCCTTACAAATCCTGCTGGCTAATTTCGTGTCACCTGACTGTCCAGCACTCCCAGACCCAGGGCTGCTGAGGCGCGCACCTTGATCCAGGTTGTCGTCTATTTCCTGGAATCGCACTCTGCGTTTAGCTGGCTTTTGCTGCATTTGGGCAGGATGTCCGCCTACGGTGTCATTCCTCTTCTTCAGTATGGACACCAGGCCTTCTGCAGGAATGGCCTGTCAAAGAGCAGGAGAGATGGTTGTTACGTGAAGTCTTGTGGGACTTATCAGCGATGTTACACATGCGACCACAGAACATCATGCCAGTAACTTATACTCCATCCCTGTTTCATTCATCAATAGGTTGGCTTGCTCACCCCTCCTTCCTTCCTTCCTTCCCTCCCTCCCTCCCTCCCT
>NW_022196891.1:76424980-76507571 GCF_008632895.1 Mastomys coucha | reverse complement strand
CCTTCTGAGCTATGGTCTTGTCCAGGCTAGTCTTGAATTCATGGCAATTTTCCTGTCTTAGCAGAAGTCTGGACTTACATGTATGAGCCATGATGTTTAGCTTAGTGACAGCAATTAAGATTGGCAGCAAACTTAACATCGGATGAGTGACCTTAATGTCCCAGAGAAAGTACACATTACTAAGTAATCTATATTCAAAATCTTTTGGGGGAGTTTTGCTGTAGAATTTCTCTCAGCTTTTTATGATTCATTCTGAATGCAGAGGATAGTAAATTATATAGCCACCGGCCCCCTGGTTTTTCTCTCCTCTTCTCCCCCAACCCTATACAGGCCATCTTTACTTCACAGCTCATGAAAGCTAGGAACTTGCTATAGCCCAGGTTGGCCTTGAACTTGAGATCTTCTCTAAGTCTCCTGCTTGCTACCATTCCTAGATTTACTTCAGTGTTTTTGTAGATTTAACTGGAAACGACTCAAGTTTTGCATAGCTTTGGGGGGCTTTAAGGCAGAAGGGAGTAGCTATCACAGACCATAAAGCCTGCGAGTATTTACCATTCGGTGCTTCGCAGAAGAACACCAGGCACCTTTTCACCCACAGTCTGATTTTCACACAGGCTGCCTACCTCTTTCCTGCCCGTGCCCCATCTTTTACTCAAAACCAAAGCACTGGTTGTTATTTAGGATCAGAAGCTTCTAAAGTGTGTGAGCGTGTATGTGTGTGCATGCGCACATGTGTGTGAGCGTGTATGTGCGCGCGCGTATGTGCATGCGTGTGTGCGTGTGTAGGGTCAGTTTGAAGAGGCAGGAGGGGAAGTAGCTGCTCCCTTGTGCACACCCCAGCCTACTGGAAGCAGGTGCCTGCTTGCTTCATGCTACCCTATGGCGACACGGGTGGGCATGGCGGGCTCAGCTCTGTGGATGTCAGTCCCAGCTGTAAGCTAGGACGACTGACTCCCTGTAACATCATTTATCTGATCAACTGCAGAAAGTACTTAACATGATTTCCAGTCCCAGCAGCAGTCTCGGATAATTATGGATTCCATTAGTGCTTTTTATGCTACAGAGCTCTTAGGAGCAAATGACTCTAGACAAATGGTCTTCCACTGGGCCCCTCTGAACGTGGATCTATAGAAACCATTATCTTAAAACACATCAATAAGTTAGCGATTTATTCTTTTTATAGGAAATACGTATTCCAGACATCCTTATTCTGAGAAAGTACTTTAGTGACATTAAAATGCTAAGTACAGGGCTGGCAAGATGTCTCAGTGGGTGACCATGAACCCCGACAACGACCTGAGTTTGTCCTTGGTGAGAGAGAATGAGACACCCCCCCACCCCCGTCGTCCTCTGACCGTCACACACCTGCCGTGGCACAAGCATGCCCTCTCAGTAAAGACAGAGATATAAATTGTTTTACAGGTACAAATATAGGAAGAAATAGGCTTTTTTTTTTTTTAAATTGTTTTAGAAAAAACATTGAAGGATTCCTTCATAAGACGATGGGAAGTGAATTTTACAAGTGCCCTGCTTAAAATGAGAGACAGATATACTGTTAAGTTTTAGAGAGCAGGAGTGAGGCCGGCGCAATGGCTCCGTTGGCAAAGTCCCTGCTGCACAAGTTTGACTCTTGGATCCCACCTAGGAGAGAACTGACCCCTAGCTGTGCTCTGGTTGTCTGGCATGTGCATGTCTGCACTCACACAGGCATCACACACATGCATCAATACACACATAGAATAAAGAAATTTACAAAAATCTTAAAAAGCAAGGGACAGAAAGTAGAGATTAGTTTTAATGGAAGATATTTAACAATCTTTTTGACTTCTAGAAAATGTAAAACAAAGGGGAGGGGCCTCAGAGATCCTCCATTACTTTCCCTTAGACATTTCTCTGTGGTATATTTGCTGTACTGAATTTACCCACCACAGGGAGGGTTTATTCTTGATTTTACAGAGAGTTTTGCTATTTTCTCAGGCTGGTCTTGAACTCCTGAACTTAAATGGTCTGTGTTGGCCTCGGAGTAGGACTGCAGGAGTGCCAGCTGTGTGCCAGGCAAAAATTCTACTCCTGAGATGCAACTCTAGCTTAGGAGTTAAGATGCAGTTTAAAATGCATTTATTTAGGTGTGCATGAGTGTGTGTGTGTGTGAGTATGTGTTCACACACGTTAGATCAAGATAGCTTGCAGGAGTTTTTTCCCCTCTCCACTGTGTGGGTTCCAGAGATTGAACTTGGGTCACCAGGCTCGGCAGCAAGCGACCTTACCTGCCCAGCCATTTAGCATGAAGACCTGGGTTTGGATCCCCAACACCCAGGTAAACAACTTTGGGTGTAATCTCCACACTGGGGCTGGGGTGCAGAATGAAGCCTATATAGAGGGACAGAAGACATCTAACACCCTCTCTGGCTTGCACCCACAAAAGGACAGTGAGAAGGGTGAGCCCCCAGGCAGCATTAATGTTATCTTTGGGATATTACTTTTGCATCTGTAATTCAAGATACAAGCTCTTATCAAATGATGTTGCAAGTATGACAGACTGAAAATAGCATAGGGGGAGTCTCAGTGTAGCAGTAGTCAGCCCCTACCTTGCTTTTTGGGGCAGCTTGGTCCTGGGGTCCTTAAGGGACAGGAGGGCAGAGTATGAACTGCACAGAGGTGTGGGATGTCAGAGTCGGCTGTGACTGCCCTTTCCCACTTCAACTCTGGGGAGGAATCCTGCCCTCCGCTTCTTCACCAACAAATCTCTTTCCTCTTCAAGTCCCCTGCCCCATACACCCCTCTCCCCACCCTTCCCCAGTGTCCACCGAGAAGGAGGGGTGCTCTTCCAGTGGTAGCTCCTTTCTTTTGGGTATCTTTTCTAGGTAAGTATTTTTTTTTGGTAAGTATTTTCTGGTTCCTATGGCACATACACGAGGAACAAAGTACAATGGGACTGAGCACGGGAGAAGCCAGTCAAGGAGCGAAATTCTTGGATATAAGATACTTAGAATATGTTCTTCAGTTTTGTTTTTTTTTTCCCCCTCATAGTTTGGAATAATGGGTTTGCACTCACCTGAAACAAAATTCCCACTTCCCATAACATGTCATTCAGAAATCAGACCTACTTCACTCCAGAAATCCTGCCCCGTATAGACTTCCTACAACTCCTTCAGAACCTCTCTATACCACACAGTATGGCAATCAACGAATTTAAGAAAAGGAGTTCACTCCTAACACTACCTGGAGGGCCAAGACCCAGAGGCTGGGTAGCTTAGAGACCTGGGATAGAACCAAACATGACTAGCAAAACCACAAAACAAAACAAAACACCAACTACCTAACCAACCAACCAATCAACCAACCAACCAACCATTAACAAAATGATTCTTAATGCTCTTCTGCTACACTCATATACTGGTGCCTAGACCAGCTGTCATCAGAGAGGCTCCATCCAGCAACTGAGGGGAGCAGATGCAGGGACCCAGGGCCCAACACTGGGCAGAGCTCAGGGAATCCTTTGGAAGAGCCAGAGGGCTCAAGGACACCACAAGAAAACCCACAGACTCAACCAACTGGGGCTCACGTGGAGACTGAGCCGCCAACCAGAGAGCATGCATGGGACTGGCCTAGGAGAGGAGGTGCCTGGTCTTACTGCAACTTGATAGGCCATGGCTGGTTGATACCCATGAGAGGCCTGCTCTTTTCTGAAGAGGAGGAGATAGGGGGTGGGGTGGGAAAAGGTGGGAGGAGGACTGGGAAGGGAAACTTCTATCAGGATTTAATGAATTAATTGATCAATTAATAATAAAGGACTTAGGTGGGTGGAATATGCCAGAATTCTGTGGCTGAGGGGAAGTACTTGGAGTAAGAGCGTGTGGTCTGTTCATAGTGTTGCGCTAAAGATGCCAGATGGTTCTACAGAGACTCTAGATACAGCTCACCCCATGTGTCTCCTGAAAATGTGCCCAGGAAAGTCATTCTACGATTTGTTGTTGTTGTTGTTGTTGTTGTTCTTGTTGCTGCGATAAAATAAGAGGCTGAGTGTGGCGGCTCACAGCTTTAATCCCAGCACTTGGGAGGTAGAGGCAGGAGATTTCTGTGAGTTCAAGGCTGGTTGGACTACACAGTGAGCTCCAGGACAGCCAGGGTTATATAGTGACACTGTCTCAAAAAACAAAAATAGTGTTAAACTATAAAGCTTTTCAGTCTGTCTGTCTGTCCATCCAATCCTCCTCTCCCTTTCTTTCTCTTTCTTTCACTCCCTTACTCTCTTACTCTCTCCCTCCCTCCCTTCCTTCCTTCATGGTGCTGGGATCAGGACCAGGGCTTTGCCTATACTAGACAAAAATAAAGAAAATTTAAATCTCCCAAAAAGCTTTATCTGTAACAGTAAATTTAATTTCCTGTTTCAATTAGCAAATTGCTTTCTTACCCAAACAATGTATACCCAGCTCATCCACTGAGAACATCTGAGCCGTAATTACTGTAATTGCTGGCACTCTCTAGTGCGGGGCTGGAATAAAACTCATCTGCAAAGAAACGGCTCACCTCACCAGCCAGCATCAATGGCCGCCTTCAGTGTGGATCAGAGTACTCGAGACCCAGTGATTCCGAGACCCTGAAACTGCGAGTCCTAACACAAAGAGCAGAACACCCTGCAGTCGCAAGTCCTTCCTCACCAGGTTAAAGAGGAAATGGACCCAAATTAGACTCTTTATCCAGAACTTCAAGGCTTGTCAATTTTATACAAGAATTTTATACACGCTTGGCTTCCAATGAGCTTGACAGATAAGCACATCTAAGCCAGCGACGTCACTGCAGACGAACCGGGCATTTAACAGACATTCCCATCCTGTGCCATGCTTGGTCCCCATAAGGCTTTTAGCCATTGTCAGATGAGGAAAAACCAAACTTAAAGGGCCTGGGAGTGTTCTTGAGCTCACACACACTGCCAGTAGCTGACTCAGGGTTAAATACAAAGGCTTGTTCTGTACTATCAGGATTTCCTTTGTGCGCATGTATCGTTACAATTAGGTTGAAATGAACAGGATCTTTCAAATAAATGGCAAGGCTCTTGGCTTTCCAGATGTTACTTGTATTTCCTACCTGAAATTCTAAACTTCTACGTTTTCCTGGTTACGAGCTTCTTGTCACTGTCGTGGAGGAGGGGGGTGAAAGATTGAAGATCTTTGGTAGAAGCAGATTAATGTCATGGCTACTGTCACAGCGGCACAGCTAATCGATAGAATAAGTCGCGGCTGGACCCAGAGGTAAGGAACAGTAGATGTTGGAAGCCATTTCACAGAACAGCCTGTCGCTTCCTCAGGCCTCCCAATGCTAAGTCTGGGAACACTGTAGCAGGAGATGCCAAGTGGGAAAACTGATCGTAAGGGAGACAGGCCGTATTGAATTTCTAAAAGCTTAGGAAGGAAAAAGCTTATTTCGAAAAACGAAACCAGGAATGTTCTAGTGTATCTAAATATCTAGATCGGGTGCTAGGCTTTTGTAGCTAGCTCTTACTTGCAAAACAGACAATTTAGCAAGTACAAGACGGGAAAGGAACCTTAAGGGTCAGGCACGCCCTGCTTCTTAAACCCCCAGAATCAGTTCTCCCTTCCCACATCGTGGGCTGTCTGGGTCCAGTTACTGGGCCTGGCAGCCGCTGCCTTTAGCACTGAGCACCTCATTGGTCCCTTTACTAATGTTCAAAGCTACATTGCTTCTTTTTATGTGAATCTCGTTACAATTACCTCTCCACTTAGAAGGCAAGCTTCATTGGACAGGGACTTGATCTAATGCTTACTGCTGCCCCTTGGTCTCTATCACCTAGTAGGTGCTTAGTAAGCATGCTGGGGAGAAAGATGAGTACACGAATGGAGGAATTCCATAGAGATGCACCCAGTATACGGTTGGAGGCTAGAGAGAGAGAGAGAGAGGCATAGCTAACAGGATCCTTATCTTTCAGGACCTGGCAGTTTGGTGTAGAAGAAAGTATGCCTGTGTCTTACGGGGAAGATCACAGCTGGACAACCCATGGGTTGAAGCCCCTCTGGAGGATTGAATGACCCGTTAGACAGGGGCTGCATATCAGACATCCTGCATATCAGGTATTTACATTATGATTCATAACTATCAAAATTACAGTTATGAAGTAGTAACAGAAAAATGTTATGGCCAGGGGTCACCATAACATGAGGAAGTGTATTAAAGGGTCCCAGCATGAAGAAGGTTGAGAATGCCTTAAGAGGAATGTTGCCCACCCCTCCATCCCCAGAGGTTCAGAAAATCGGCTCCAAAGGAACAGCTTCAAAGAGTTGGGCACTGTACTGGGCACTTTCCATGCTAGAATGGCATGGTCTGAATGTTGAGGCTCCAGAAGGTACACATCTAGAAGATGGCGTATCACTAAAACTGACAGAACCCAGGTGGCAAGGGACCGAGGTGAGGATGTGAGATCTAGGTGGATCTGGAGGTAGGGGACCAGTCTGACTGCAGCTGAAAACAGGGCAGGAGGAGATGATGCTCAAAGTGGATGGGCCAGATTACCAAGAATTCTGGATTTCATGCCACCTAGCTGAGCCTTTCCCACAAAGCTACAGGGAGCCCTGGGAAGAGGGCAGATGTTTAAGTCTGCAGACAGTGTTAGGGAGCTGGACTCTGTCTCTGACTGAACATTATATAAGAAACAGGGTCTCACGATGTAGTTCCAACTGGCCTTCAACTCCCAGATACTGGCCTGCCTCTGTCTTCCAAGTGTTGTGATTAAGGGTGTGTGCCAGTGTGCCCAGGCCTACTAGGGGGTTTTGTTTGTTTAGAGTTTATTTTTGAGTGTTTTCCCTGCGTGTGTGTGTGTGTGTGTGTGTGTGTGTGTGTGTGTGTGTGTGTGTGTATGCACCATGTGTGTATGCACCATGTGTGTACCTGGTACTGGAGGAGTTCAGGGAAGGAGCTGGATGCCCCAGAAATTATAATTGTAGATGCTTTCAAGCCTCCATGTGGGTGCTAGGAACCAAACCTGGGCCTTTGGAAGAGGAAAAGTGCCAAACCACTGAGGCATCTCTCCAGCTCCAAGCAGAGTTTTAAAAAAATGAGAGCCTCTAGACAGAACGGGAACATCTCTACTGCCCTATAGGCCAGGCATCTCATGCATTTGTTTGACCTGGTTGGCCCTCTGGGTATCACTTTGAGATTCCAGGTCTACACGGTGCTCATGTAAGATCACTGGGGACAGAAGCAGGGATAAAACGAAGGAGAGGAACCGCAGGAAGTAGTTAATGCAAATGTCTAGGAAGAACAGTAAAGATGTAAATTTGAAATGTAATTAAAACAGGAAAGGAACTTGGTAAAAGAAATATGTCAATCAAGATGCATTAACTAACTAGAAATGTAAAAAGCAGTCTAAAAACATGAGACAAAAATGATACCATCTGGCACGAATTAAAAATGGGCAACCCCAGGGTTTTCCTTGGGGACTAGTTAGAGCGCTACATCAAGCAGGGGTCAACCGCTCCCGCCCAGGGTGTTCTTGGAAGGCAGAATGTCTTCAGTGAGCGAGCTGTCCCTCTGCTTCCCTAGAAAGAGCCCTTCTGAGCAGACCCGCCATGGTAGCTGCGTTTCTAAGACTTCTTTTCCTACCCACATGCTACGCACAACGGTCAAAGGTGTTACCCACTGAGGCATCTCCCCAACCCCACAGTTAATTTAAAATTTTAGTTTAGTTTTGAAGCAGGGTCTCGATATGTAGCCCTGGCTGGCCTGGAACTCACTATGTAGATCTAGCTAGCCTCAAACTCAAAGCCTGCTTCTGAGTGCTGGGGTTAAAGGCATGTGCCACCAAGCCGGGCTTTACCTGTGTTAGGACTGTATCACCGTGGAACTCAATGGAAGTCAGTCACAAAGTTATTAAGTGTGGGGATAAATGAGTGGCTCTAACTTCTTGTCTGACATTGCACAGAACTAGCCTTCCCCCCACTCCTGTATAAAAATCTATGAAATAAACCAGCGTGGTGTCACACACTTATAATGTCAGTACTGGGGAGACTGAGGCAGGAGGATTGCAAGTCAAGGGACAGCAGCCTAAGTCACACACACACACACAGAGACTCTCAGCTGAAAACGTGGGCCCGAGTTGGCTCAGTAGGTGAAGGTGCTTGCTAAAACCTGACAACTTGAGCTTGACCCCACAAGTGTCCTCAGACCTGTGACACATGTGTACCCAAACCCACACAGAATAAATGAAAGTAATAAAAATCAAAGTAAAAAACCCAAGTCTATGAAATGCAGATAAGTATGTGTGATTTCGTCCTTCAACAGTGGGGACGGCACTGGGCAACAATGGGTCATGTTCTTTTTAATAAGAAAACCCAGCAGTGCTTCAGATATTAGGATATTACTTGGGAAAACTCTTCTCGGGTTTGAAAAGAGCTTTTCGCATCTAGAAAGTTTCGTTTCCACATGCCTCTACACTCGTGAGCGTAAATGCTGGAGCCCATTTTCCTCCTCTCCGAGGTGAACTCTATTTCATCCCATAAGCTGGATCTATGTCTAAAACAACCTAACAAGAGGCTGTCCATAGGAAAACAAGTTCTCCTGGAGCCCAAATGAGCCATGCAGAGAGAGAAAAGCCTGCAGAGAAAGACGCCAGCTCCCTCCCTCCCACTAGGTGGTAAAGAGCTTCAAGCAGAAGGGGGCCCTGAGAAGTCAGAGTCCCCGCAGATGTCAGGACAAGGACTAACAGTGACAGGCAGCCGCAGTGTGTGGTGAAGTGACCTCTCTGTCGAGCTGCTGGGAACCACAAGGGCAGGGAAGCCTGACACAGTAGGGCTGTTACTCAGCGGTGACAGCAGGGAGCCCCATAAACCCAAGCTTCTCATTAGACTCTGCAGCTCCCACCAGTGCCAGATGGATGACTGTAGACATTTACGGCAAGCATAAAGCACAAACTGGCTTAAGGCACATTTGTACTTCAGCCAAAACTATGTTTTTCAGAATCTAATTATTAAAAAATTTAAAACTAGGGGCTAGGGTGTGTGTAGTTCAGCAGTAGAATGTTGCCTAGCACATGCAAGACTCTTGTGAGCTATCCTTAATACAAGCAAACCAAAGTGCGCTGTACCCCAGTAGTCCCAGCACTCAGGGGCAGAGGGGGCGGGCAGGCAGAGGGTCAAAACTTCAAGGCTACCTCGAATGTTGGGAGCCAGCCTGGGCCACATGAGACCCTGTCTCAAAACAGACGGAGACAAATAATGCACATGTGTGTCTCTGTGTAAGTAGTTGCACTTGTAAGGAAATTTATGACTTAATTGAAAGCGTCACTCTTACAGTATGAAGAAAAACACTTAAGTATTATCCTTTTACCTTAAGACTCTTTTGCAGACAGGCAGGTTTCATTAAAATATATGGTTAGAATAGATACTGGAGTTAAGCATGCAGAAAGTATGTTTTATTATCCATTTTGTACCACCACGGAGCATGCTCTATTTGTTAACCGGATGTAGCTTCCGGGGTTCTTATACAGAAAAACTTAACAGAACTTAAAACTTAAATTTTAAATAAATTTTAAAAAGGAGACCATTACGTACTCTTTTCTCAGAAGAGACAACTTTCAACTCCACGTACAATTTCCTAGCCACGGTGTCATGAAGAGAGCACACTGTGATCTGAGCAGGAATTCCCTGTTTGGCTGTAACACGCACACACCCATGACTGCCCTGTGCAGGGCTCAGAACACTCTCAACTCTGCTCACCTCAGTTCTTTGCTTCTCAAAAACTATTCTGAATGTTGTGCTAAGATCTATGCCACATTAGTGCCGTTTTTAACCCTTCTACACACACAGCTCGGCACGTTATCTTCCGAATGCTGTATGACCATCCCTAGCACCTATTATCTAGCCATTCTACCACTGAGCAGATGCTCAGTGTACTCCGAGAAACTATTCTGATAAGAGAAAATTAAGACACAAAAATCATGGGTTTTGTGGAGGCTATGTGACAATCAGGTAAGAGCAAGCATGAGAATAACGACTGAGCTTAAGGCTTTACTTTAAAAGCCTTTAAAATCTAATTTTGCCAAAGAAAGAAAAACCATAGCTTATAGGAAATTAAATAGGGATAGAACAGTGATCCCAAGGAAGCTTGTCACGGGGCTCCATTATCACATATAAGTTGTTACCTATTTTTGCTTTATTTTTCTATTGTCATCCTGAATGCTGTTAGAACACAGTGGCTGCTATACAAGAGAATTTTAGAGGGCTCAAACAATGTCTCACTAAGTCTGAGGCTGGCCTCAGATTCACAGTGACTCTCTTGCCACAGCTTCCCGGAGCAGGGCTTGCAGGTGTGAATGAGTCAAGGGTCAACCTAATGGGGGTGGGGGACCGGGGACGACACACCACACACACAGAAGCACTGGTCTCAGTTTCCCAGCACAAGCAGGCTCAGAGAGATACAAAGTAGGCCCAGGAGGCTGGCGAGCCGAGGGCCCCGCCCTGGAGCTGCTCGGCGTGACTCTGCTCTCCCGCTGTCTCCCATAGGATATCTGCTATGGATTTTACCTCTGTTTTCCTACGCGTATTATTTTATCCCCGCTCACACCCCCATAGCTTTTTATCTTTTTCTTCCCAGGACTTTTAAAATTCTCTTATGAAACAAAGGACAATAGCCATCTTTCTTTGCTGTTCTTCTTCTTTTTTTTTTCTATTTAATTGTTCATTGAGTACCTCCCAGTGTCATTATCTTAAATGACACTTTCCTCCATTCTGTTAGGCTGCTCCTGGTAATCTAGAGGTGCATGTTACTACACTGAAGGAACAGTGAACACATATACCATCCCATCTCATTTCCTGTGGATACGAAGAGAAAGACTTCCTTATTCCAGTGTGACCAATCTTGCCTTCATCTGAGCCCTTGAGAATGCTAAACTGAACTCACAGGGTTGAAAAAGAAATATAGCGTTGGTAACCGTGCTTCTGTGTCTAGAGGCAGACAGCATAGCTTCCTGAACTGTAAGCACTGCAGTGACTGGACGCCATCTGAGTTAACACATACAAGGAACTCAATAATTAATGCTTATGTTAATGGAATTGTCCCCTTAAGCCTAAAACCAAAGCAACGTTTTGCACACGAGACTGCATCTTACTCTAGCTGCTCTTCATCCCTAGTTACCTCTGCGATCTCTATCTTCCATCTTACTCTAGCTGCTCTTCATCCCTAGTTACCTCTGCGATCTCTATCTTCTTGGCCAGATCATCGAGGGAGAGCGTGCTCTCCTCAGGAGGCAGATCCTCCTGGAGACTGTAGGATGCTTCTTCAGGAGAGAGGTCTTGGAGGAGGTCAGAGTCGTCGTCGTCCTGGATGTCCTCATAGGACAGGGAATCTTCGGCATCCTTCAAGCATCCCTCCAAAAGGCTCTTCAGATAGTCTTCCGTTTCCTTACTCACTTGGTCTTCGCTATCTCGCCTTTCTTCTGGGGCCATACACACTCCTGGACGCAGCGTGCTTACGTCAGAGGCTTCCCTTTCGGCGCAGAGTGCACTCTCAGGACCAGTCTCCAAGCCAGCCTGACTCTGTGCTGATTTCCCATCACTGGCCGTGACATCAGGCTGCCGCGGCTCAGCTACCTCACTGTTGTGAGGCTGGTCCCTGGGCAGCGCTTCAAACACGTCCTGCAGTGGAAGGCAGAGTTCTTTTCGGTGTGCCTGTGAATATTTACCCTCTGAAATCAACCCAGGCGGTGCAACGTCACCGCTCGGGCAGAGCTGTGGCTCCACCACTGACTCACTGGGAGGAGCCACCTTAGGGTCTCTGGCCATGGGATGGTCCTCTGTGGGAGGCGCCGGCATGCAGCTGCTGTCCTCACAGGCATTCTCCGCAGCAGCTGGCCCTGACCTGCTCCCAGCTG
Organism: Mastomys coucha; assembly: GCF_008632895.1. Classification (NCBI taxonomy): domain Eukaryota; kingdom Metazoa; phylum Chordata; class Mammalia; order Rodentia; family Muridae; genus Mastomys; species Mastomys coucha. The sequence goes on along the minus strand of NW_022196891.1, from coordinate 76,495,690 downwards.
TCTCTGGGGACTGGGTGTGGGGCTCCAGTGTGGCACTGGTGCTGCAGGGCAGCTCTTCCGTGCGGTCCTTCCCTGCAGTTCCTGGAAGGTCGGGGGAAGCTGCCTGCCAGTCCATCTGTTGACAGCAGTGGCTGCTCTCCTGGGGCTCCTCCTCATGCCGGCCTCCACTTGGATCTGTGCCGGGACAGGTTTCAATCTCTGAAGATGAAGAAGAAAAAAAAGCTACTTTTGAATTCCAAACAACCCTTTGCAAACAAAGGTAGAGGGGGACACATGAGCACACGTGTGACACAAAATTATTCTAACCCTTTCAGACAGAAATGCTGTCTGTTACATTGTAGTGTCCTTAGGTAGAACACACACACACACACACACACACACACACACACACACAAACACCAAGTGGTTAATAAATAGTATTAATGTAGTGAAAAATAATGATTATTCAAAAGCATGTTAAAATAAACGAATGGTTCAGTCCCTCTTATAAATAAAAAAGTTTTAAATTCTGAATTTTTGGGTCTTTTATATTTAAATGAATACACTTACTGCTTTTTCTTCTTTAAAAATCTACTGACCTAGAAAACTTTTCTAATTTCTACTTACTTAAGGCATGACATATTAGGTAAGTATTTGGGTAATTTACTAGTAATATAAAAATGTAAACAGAATGAAGTTTATTCAGAATGAAGGAACAACAGTTTGTTAGATTAGATTTGTAATTTGAACATAACACCTTTAAAAATGTGCTTTCAGAGCTCAAGCAACTTCTAAGTACATGGAGCAAAGGGGACAAGGAATACATTTGATAAGAAGCAGAAACAAGTTTGAATTTCGACCTCCCAATACTTTTTAAAGAAAAAACTTGTATGTAAACAAAAAGTAGAAATTGCCCATTGGTCAACAGAGAAGCCTTCTCATCTTCTAGTTAAACATTCCATGAGGGCATATATAATTTCCACAAAAGAACAGTCAAAAAAGTACAAGATAAAATAATAATTTTATTCCTTTTAAATTTTAATTTACTAGAACTTTAATTGCTAACTGGCAATCTAAGCCAAGTCCATACCAAAGACCACGTGTTTCCTAAGGACTGTCTCAGATGCAGGAAGCCACAACGGGCTGGCAGACTCAGCTCGTATGCAGAGGCGACACCAGAAGAGTTCTGCAAGCCCTCCCCACCCCCAGCCCCCGACTTCAAACATCAGAGAGGACTCAGAAGAAGTGGCCGTCTCTGCATCTTTTCTCTCTCCCACTTTCAAGGTCTGGCTGCAAGAAGACAGGTGGATATCTGGTCCCCATGGGTCGTGAGCCTTGCCCAACCTTACTGGCATTGATCAGGCAGGGTATGGGGTGAGGGGCAGAGTAAGAAAGGCTACACCCAGGTGGAAAATGGGTCAAGTTCAGTCCTAAAATCCTAGTATCTTAATGTTCAGAGGTGGCCCTCAGAACACATCTGTAGGATTCAGAGACTAACGAGCCCGGGAACACATCCCTGGTCTGTTAGCCACAAGGCTGGGGATCCCCACATAAGGGAGAGGGCAACACACAACAACAAGGGCAAAATACAATGGAAGATGCAGAGGTAAGGTTCCCAAGCTACACTGGAAAGGCATCCACAGCGCTGACAATTTTCTCTTAAAGACATTAGTTCATCAACGTGGGGCCAGGTGCCCTTCTTTTGTCCAGGATTGTGATGGATATTAGTGAGTGTTTGGATTGCTGAAGCTAGTGAGAATCCCTACAGTTTACCCAGACAAAGAATGAGGTATTCAGTTAGAAGCCTGAGGATCCAGGTTTAGTTAGTACCTTAGCCTCCCCATCTGTACCACAGAGACCACAGCCGAGAGCCAGCCATGGGTGGCACGCGGTGCTAAGCTCCAGCTTCATACTCAGGGTTCCTAACAGCAGTCTTGCCAAAGCACACGACATGGAGGCATGGCCAGAGTCAGACCAGGTGACTATTTGAGACTGTCCTTCATTTTGAGAGTAATGGTATGTGCGTGTGCGTGTGTGTGGGGACATGCACTCGAGACAGGGTCTTCTCCAGCCCAGGCCAGGCTTGAACTCACCCTGTAACTAAGGAGGGCGACTTTGAGTCCTGCTCTCCTGCCTGCACCTCTCAGTTCTGGGATTATATAGGTGTACATCACCATGCCTATTAAGTTGCAATAAAGCTTATTTTACCCTGGTTTCTGACATTAAAAAAATGACTAGAAAGGAGACACAAGAAACAGAGCCTGTGGGGTTGACACAGAGCAACATCCCTAATTCGTGTCGTAAGAGAAAAAGGGAATGAAGATTTCCAGCTGACTTCACAAGACCTTTTATAGAGCAGAGGGCTAGTGGGCAGTGGCGCCACGTCTGTACTGTCAGAGAGGCTCACTCAAAACTCCAGTCATTTTAAAAATGTTTCAGGCCCAGGATCGTAAGGATCATAATGTAAATTGATAATAAAATCATCATCAGGATAAAAAATATCCTGAAAATATCTATTCTTAAAGCTTTGTAAATGCATTTAGAAATGCTTCCCAAAGGCTTTTTGATAGAAGGCACAAAGTGGTATGAAACACACACACTCACTCTCCCTCACACACATACTCACACACACACACACACTCTCTCTCAGTCACACACACACACATACACTCTCTCTGTCACACATACACAGAATCACAGTCACAGTCACACACATACACACACACTCTCTCTCAGTCATACACACACACATACTATCTCTCTGTCATACACTCTTTCTCTTGCTCTCTCTCAGTCACACACACACTCTCTCTCAGTCACACACACACACACACTCTTTCTCTCTCTCTCAGTCACAAACACACTCTCAGTAACACACACTCTCTCACAGTTACACAATACACTCTCTCTCTCACAGTCACACATACACACACACTCTCACATAGTCACACACACACTTTCTTTCTCTCTTAGTCACACACACACACTCTTTCTCTCTCTCAGTCACAAACACACTCTCAGTCACACACACTCTCACAGTCACACACACACTCTCTCACACACTCTCAGTCACACACACACTCTCTCTCTCACAGTCACACATACTCTCTCTCATAGTCACACACACACATATACACATTCTCTCAGTCACACACGTACACACACTCTCTTTCTCTCTCAGTCACACACACATACTTTCTCTCTCAGTCACACATACACACACTCTCTCTCAGTCACACACACACACTCTCTCTCACAGTCACACATACATACACTCTCTCACACACACTCTCTCAGTCACACACACACTCTCAGTCATACACATACACATATACACTCTCTTTCTCACAGTCACACACACACTCTCAGTCACACACACACACTCAGTCACACAGACACACACACACAGGCACACACACACACACATGCTCTCTGTCTCACACACACACACTCTTAGTCACAAACACATATATACTCTCACAGTCACACAGACACACACACATGCACACTCACACACGCACACACTCACACACACATATATACTCTCTAAGTCACACACACACACGCATACATGTACACACACACTCTCTCTCAGGCACACGCACACACACACATATACACTCAGTCACACACATACACGCATGCACACACGCACGCACACACGCTCTCTCTCTCAATCACATACACGAACATGCATGCACGCGCACACACACACATACACACACACTCTCTGCATGTTCACTAACAAAGGGGAGAGGAAATTCTCCATATGGCACTGTCCCTAGCTAAGCTCATAGAACAGATCGGTACCTGGTTAATCGTTCAGTAATAATTGTTTTTTGTTGGTGTTGTTTATTTTTAAACAAGAAAGAATGTCTAAACGCACCAAAGCCATTTCAGACCATTTTGTATAATCATTTTATAGTATGTTTTCCATCATACTGACATTAGAGAAAACATTTAGATTTCTAAAGAACTTATATTCTATTACTTCAAGTTATCTAAAAATGGAAATATATATAAATATGAGGGTTTTCTAGTTTTTTTAAAAGTATATGTACAAAAGCCTAAATACAAAAAGAATCCCAACCCAGCACTTCAGCTCTAAGACTTTAAATGCCACAGGTAACAGCGCTCTGCTTAGCCTCGCGGTATTCTCTGGACGGACCTGGCTCTTTGGCTGTCACTCTTCTCTCCCCTGGCTCTTCACACATTGTCGTCCTTTTCCTCCCTGGTGACTGTTCCACAGGTGTTATCTAAAAAGTTTTTAAAAAGGAAAAGATAGTCACAACTTTTTTTTTTTTGAGAAACTTGTACTAAGCTAGAAAACTGCAAGCGTGCTGGGAAAGGTTTTCTAGTCCAGTCCGGCCCACAGTGTAAGGTGCTGGCAGGCTCCCCGTGAAAGCTTCCAGAAGCAAAACCTCTTACCTTAAGCTTGGACAAGAGAGGGCTGCAGGGAAGAAGAAAAACATAGTTTTAAAAGTACAGCATGCTTCCAAACAAATGTCACTGAAACAACTATAAAAAACCGGAGGTCTCCGCATTCTAATATTAGCACAGAGCATTCCCAGGGCTGAAATACTGCCACCGGCTTCTGCGGTTCAGAGGAGAGCTACAGTATGTGTTCGCTTCCTCCAGCAGCCAATTGCTACTGAAAGGCCCCAAACAAACTACACGTGCTTTTCACACCCCACAAACGTTTTAAAATTTCAGTTTAGAACAGATTATGGCAGAAAAGAATTATGCTGGAATTACCCACGGAGGGTCAGGTGACTTTCAAGTGTTCGGTTTTAAGGAATACCACTCTAACAGGCGTGGGCGAAATAAAGCCTAGCTTTATTATTATCACCAGACTCGGGATCAAGAAACAGGTCGAATGCCTACACATAAATGAGATGAGCCTGCAAACTGCCCCGTGGTCATATGATAAATTGGCACAACAGCACAGCAGACTGACCCCGCATGTGATGAAATGGAACAGAGAAACAAGGGTGTACGGAAGAGTCTAGAAACAGTAGCATAATCCTATATGAACTCAGTTACAGGCCTAAGATATGATTCTGGGAGAAGAGAGGGATCGTGGACTTCGGACTTCAGTGAGGCTGCCGTCCCAGAGGCTGGAATGTCCTGTGTCTTGGATCTTAGGACTGCTAGTCACATAGAGTATGACAGAGGAAGGTCACCAGGCTCATACACTGAACTGTACATCATGAGGCACGCTGTGGACTCCAGTGGTCTAGAGATACCGTGCTCGTATCATGTTCAAATAAGTGTCTCAAGCCTGTATGCCACACTGATAAGCCGCAAGATCCTTCAGGAGGGCAGTGCAGGTGTCTGCATTGAGCATCCGGAAAGCAAGTAAGTTACCTTTACTTTACAGGTGTCTACTGTTCTAAATACGTAATAAAGATGAAAATGTAAAGTAGAGAGCTAACACGGGACCTTGCTTAAGAAAACAACTTATAATTCAGAATCCTCAGGAAGACTCCTGCAGAGGCTCAAGCTGCCTAGCACAGGACAGCCATCCTCAGAGAGCTGAATGAGCATCTTCCCCTGAACCTGTAACGGCTCCTTCCCAGGCTGCTCGCAGGGCAATCAGCTTCCTGGGCAAAGGTCCTCTTTTCTGCACGAGCTGAGCAATGATTGCTTGGGAGCTTTAGTTTTACTGCCCGTTTCTCCGAAGAGAAGGAGACAAAGTTACCAGTAGAACAGAAAGTCCGTTCTCCTTGGTGCAGGGACTGGGGCGCTAAGCTTGGAAAATGGGCCCTATGTAAACACTACCACTCCTTCCTTTGCCTTCAGAGCTCTGAGCCATCCTGTGAGGAATTCAGAACAAAGATATGCAGAAAAACAAAAACAACAACAACCAAAAAAAAAAAAAAAAAAAAAAACCAAAAAAACCAAGCTTAACAATTAGGATAATTTAGTCTGAAAAATCTCTAGCTCCTTGACACAGATCAAGCATCTGAGAGGTATCGGCGGATGAACGGGTTCCCTCATTTAGAGGACATCGGCGGATGAATGGGTTCCCTCATTTCGGGGACACCGGCGGATGAACGGGTTCCCTCATTTAGGGGACATACTACATACTGTACTGCCTAGCCTGTTCTTCAAAAGGTTACAATTGTTCTTATGACACACAAACACTGGAACACAGCCAAAATAACAATGGTGACTATGTAGATATCCATCCATTTAATAAAATTAAAATGATAAATAACGATTTACAAAACAAGAAAAAGTCATAATGCACATCTTAGATCATTTGACTTTCCTGATCCCTTAATCAGAAAGTATCAAATTCATCAGTGTACCTAGTTAGAAGGATCCTCTAAGCCTCTGGAAACCAGGTGAGGTTAAAAAGTCTTTTGTTATTATACTCAGTTTAATTTCTTAAGTTCAAAATGTCAAGAAAACAAAGAAATGGATCATACATTTCAAAACTCAATGCACTGTATATCTTCAATCTGCTCCAACTTACTTTAAATTATATGACATACTTACTCTTGGTGAGTTGTGCAAATTTTAGCAAGCTGTTCAAAATCTTCACCATTAAATCCCTTTTCTGAATTCCTTAGAGGTGTCACCGTACTTGGCCGGACAGCTTTCCATTTTGTTTCTAAATTTAAAACATTTGTTAGTCACTGGATCTTAGAAAATGTATTTAGGCTCCACTGTACTAGTTAATATGCGGCTAGCTTCTCAAGCAACCCAAAAGTTAGTAGAGTTAGCAAACAGCTATGAAGAGCAAGATTCGCCTTCCCTCTCCTTCCTTCTCTCTCCAGGTACTGTGGGAACTCAGGGCATTGCCCTCAGTAGGCCGCTCTCTGACACTAGGCTACACCCCCAGCTTGAGCTTTGCAACAGTAACTTTTTAAGATGCAAAACCAGGTCAATACGCTAACTTTCTTGATAGTACATTGATACATGACCACTAATTCCACATTCCAGGTCAGTCTGTACTTACCCCACTGTTCCTGAATGGCAGAAAGATTTGCAAGCAATTGCTCATGATACAGTCGTTCAAGCTGGATGAATTTCATTGCTTTCTCATCTGAATAGAAAATCTTGAGGAAAATAGAAATCAAGACTCTCTCTTTCTCTCTCCACTAATCCCCAGGTTTGCCAAGGAATGTCCTACAGAAGACAAGAAATGTGGACCTGACCAAAAAGATGAGACGACTCTAAGTATTTTCAAATGTAAGCCCAGCTGACTTGAGGTTCCGGCTTAAGAGTAAGCGCATCTTATCATATGTCCACATGGAGTGGTGGTGCGGAGGGACTTGGGTTCCACACTATCTGCACACAGAAATGAAAGGCTTTACACAAGGACCGCACTTCTAGCAGTCAGTGAAGCCATCCGATTGGAAAGAGGGCCCACGGGAGATCTTGGAGTCTACGCATTTGCTTCATTTCTCTCCTTCGATGACTTCCTGACTCTGAGACCTTTCAGGCCAGTGTTTCTTTCTGGCTCCCTGACCCTTTACTTACTTTTAATTGGACACTTTTCTCCCATGAGTTAAAAGTATCACGTGCTAAATAATGAAAACATGACAGAAAAAGGGTCTTTTATAAAAAAATGAATTCAGCACAGAGACTTTTCTAATGATCACGGAATTCCGGTTTTTCCTCGCTGTTGATCTTCTTGTGACCTTTTGGCATCCCATCTGTACCACACGCACTTGCATCTTAAGGAGGCCACCAAATACTGTCCACCTGCCCAGCTTCCTCTGGGCAATGTTCTAAATGTTGACCCAGAAAAAAGAGAGGACAGGAAAGTTTAGCTTTGTGTCCCTGTGTCCTTCCCACGAGCACTAAGAGGCTCAGCTCTCCCTCTCCTTTCTCATCCTAACGATCCTGGGGACCGTAAGTTGGGCCCAGAAGCAGCAGCAGCACAAGTCCTCTGCTCCCTCCACCCAGGACCGAGTGCTTCCTACTCAGATGCTCACGTGAGGTATACTGAAAAGCGCCCTTTTGTTGGCTAATGAACTGATTAGTGAAGACCTAATCTGTCCTGTGCACCATACACCCTTCCTGTCAGCGAGGAACCATTAAAACATAAATTTAAATTGCCCAATGATGCAGTTGGATCTTAACACGATGGTCTCCAAACAACGAAACCACCTAATGATGTCTTTCTCTGCACACGGCCCTACTGTATGCAGCTCAGGACCACGTGTGCGGCATGCAGTCAGAGGAGTTACTGTCCGTTGCCATCCCGCATGCTCCACTATGTGTTTGACTCGTGTGCTTAAGAGCAAGAGGATCTAAAAGATCGTTCGAGTTTTCCTTCCCGGCAGCATGTGCTTTCCCATTCTTCTTGCACATAAATATTTAATGTTGGTAAACTTAGGGTTTCTTTATGGAAAGCCACATTGAGATGGCTCTAGGGGGTTTTCTGGAGTGACCTATTTCCTACACTTTGCTCTTCGAGGCTATTACAAGGGCACACTCAACTGCCCAAACCTGCTGAAACTACCCGGTCTGCACATCTTGTTGGATGGACCTCAATTTAGAAAAAGGTGTTTCTTCCAAGTGGTCTACGAATTTCTGTCTGTAATTTAGAAAGGATACAGTCCTCTTCCTGGAAATAGGTCTCAGCTACCTGTAAAGACAGAAGAAGGAAGGGGTATTTGAGCGAGAGGACGGACTTGGGAGACAGCGAGATCTTGTAAGGCTGCTTTGATTGGCTACTAACAAAAGCGATTTCCCCACATCCGTGAGTTCAGAGGAACTCTGTAGGCGCAGGACACAACCCTAGGGTCTCAGTCGGCAAAGCTAGCACAGGCGCTCTTCGACCTCTATACCACCATGTTCCTTCCAGTCTAGTCAAGTCCTAACAAGTTTCACTTAGCCCCTTAGGTTTAAAAAGGAAGACCACTTAGGGGTGAGGGGAAGGCTATAGGTTTACAAAGGTACAGTAGGGGTCAACAGGTTTAAAAGATTATTATTATAAATTAAAAGTTAGAAATAGGGTCAGGGAGATAGATGGCTCAGTAGGGAAAGGTGCGAGATGTGACCGCACACACACACGTGCACACACACACACACACAGTAGAAAAGTCACATTATATGAGACCTTAACACTATTTCATTTCTAGTTTAAAAACTACCAGCTCACACTGAATTACGCTAGAGCAGGGCCGGAGCGAGCCGGGCCAGAGAGCAACTACACACATGTTGGCTCACAGCCATCTGTACAACTACAGTGTACTCATACACATAAAATAAATAAAATAAATCTTTAAAAACAAAAACAAAAAAACCTACCAGCTCAAAACCTCATGGGACAATGGTTGTGGTGTGTGTATGTGTGAGACTATGCCTCCTGTAGCCCGGGGTGGCCTTCAATGCCGTATGCAGCCGAGAATGACCATAACTCCTACCTTTCAAATGGCGAAGAGGTAAGCAGCACCATAAGGAAAGAATATGCTTTGATATTTATATTTACGGCTTTTTTTTTAAGTGCATTTGTGTGTGCATCCATGCGTACACACTAGAGTTTAAAATGAGGCCTTGTCTGCAATTGTTTACTTTTAATATTGTAATTATTTTTGAGACTGGGTCTTACTATGCAGCCCAGGCTAGCCTCAATCTCATGGTGATCCACCTGCCTCTGCTTCCTGAATGCTGGAATTAAAAGGTGTGTGACCATGCCTGGCCGTGCACCTTCTTTTTTGACTCAAGGTGTTCCATAGAACCTGGGGCTCAGCAGTTGGCTACGCTGAGTGGCCAGTTAGCTCCGGGAACGTGTGGGGGTCTGGTCACCACTATGGCTGCCTTATGTGTTCGCTTGCTGCTGGCATACATGGAGGCCGGGGACCCAGACTCAAGTTCTCATGCTTGCAGAACGGGCGCTTTCCCATCTGAGCCATCACTTCAGTCCTGTTTTTAAAATATGTATTTCATGTTTAATCATGTGTGTGACTGTGTGTGGGTGTGTTCATGTGAGTGCAGGTACCTGCAGAAGCCAGAGGCATCTGATTCCTTGGACCTGCATTCACAGACTGCATGCACCTGGTGATGCACCTGGTGTAGGTGCTGGTAATTGAACTCAGGTTTTCTGGAAGAGCCTTACATGCTCTTAACTGCTCAGCCATTTTTCCAGCCCCATGCCTAGACCTATTTATTTTTGGCACAAGATCTCTTGTAGCATAGGCTTGCCCGTATATCCTATGTAGCCTAGGATTGTATCCTATGTAGCCAAGGATTACCCTGAACTGCTGATCTTTCTGCTTCTACTTTCTGAGTGCTAATTATAGGCCCGGTGTTGTTCTGCTATTTTTAAAAAGACCAGGCTAGCTGATACAGTGCTTGCCCAGCATGCTGCAGGCTCTGAATCCAATCCCTAGAACCATAAACCATCGGGGATATATGGAGCTCAGTGGCAGTGGGCTTGCTTAGTGTGTAAGGGTGGTGTGGAGGGTGGGAAGTAACAACAACAACGGCAAGGGAGACAGACCCAGAGTAAGTGAACCGTTAACAGTTAAACATGCGAGGTGCCACAAATACACAGAACTAGAGATAGTCGGGTCTCAGGAGCTGATCTCAGAAAGAGCTTCTCACTCCTCACTTTCCTTCTAAAGAATCTTTAAACTAAAAGAAAAGAAAAAAAGAAAAATTTCAGGCATGCCCTTTAATCCCCGCTACTGAGGGTAAGGCAAGACAGTAGCTTGAGCCCAGAAGTTCAGGGCCAACTAGGACAGAACAAGTCCCGTCGCAGATAGATACAATTAATTAATTAATTAGTTAAGGATTTCTCTGATTTAAAAAACTCCTGAATAGTCTCTACTGTGTTTCTGACCTCAGTCTCACACTGCTTCATTCCAATATCTCGCCTGGCCTTGCAATCATACATGTGCTGTGGCATTTATTTTCAACCCAATGTTCATTAATCCAACAGTATGTCATCCAGACTCAAGAATGTACAAAAGTGAGCAAAAAAAAAAAAAAAATCATTTCATACTTTAACAGCGTCACTTAATTCCATATATCCAACTTTGCCAATCTTTCCTGGGCTGCTAGTGACCTTGAAACATTAGGGAAACGTTGGAAACAGATAGACAGAATATTCACCCTGTGAAAATCCCCTCCACATAAGTCCAGCAGGACAATGAGGAGAGCCTCACTGTCCCATTTATCTCAACCGGAAAAGCAGCCCCGCAGAGCAGATGGCTCATGGGCTTTACAGGTGAATGACCTGACTGCTCTGGTCCTGACACTTAGCAGTGTGGGGCCCCGAAGCCATCATACTCACCTTAAAAATGGCCAGAGCCACCCACATCTACAAGAAACAAAGCTGAGCCTCATACCTCAACTTTCCTAGTGTTTGGGAGTGTACCACCATGCACTGGGCTGCGGCTAAACTTCGAGACATTGTTTCATGCTGTAGCTTCGGTTGTCCTAGAACTCACTATGCAGCCCAGGCTGACCTTGAACTCCTGGAGATGCTCTTGTCTCAGCTTCTGACAACCCCCACCCCTACCAGTTAATCACGAGTGAATCCCTTGGAAGATGGGGATGGGTGGAAACTGAGCCGTTCAGTGTCTCCCTCCCCCCTCTGTAGTCCCAGGGTTCTGTACCGTCACACCTAGTGGGTGAAATCAACCAACTGAAAAATCACTGGCTTACTCCACACATCTGAGGGCTTGGCAGGAAAGACTCTGAGGTTCTCTTAGTCACCTCGCCACAGCTCCCCCTTGATAAGATGCCCGGATTTCTCTAGAAGGCCCAGATCCCCGGCAGGGATAGACTTTGCTTTCTTAACAGGACTCTACCAAAGTCTCCACTCTGAAAGTCCTTAGTGCAATTATGTTTCCTTCCAATCATCATCGCTAGGATAACCGTGGGAGGCCAGTGCTTCTCCTCCTCTGGAGGGGTGTGAGGGAGGACCGTTCTTCCTCCTGTTCAGACCTTGGGAACATTCAGGACTGGGTTTGCCCTGTTCTAAACAAGGTCGACCTTCCTGGAGCTTCCTAGGGCAGCAGGGGAGCTTTCAGGGCATGCCTACAAGAAAACCATAGCCTCTGGTCCTGTGATCTATTTTTCAGTAGAAGCAAGCAACTGAAAAAAAATTTAACCTATATTTTATTTTATTTTTGAAGTTCTGTCTGTCAGTATTATAGACACCTTGGCTAATTTTTTTTTTTTTTTGGCTTGCTTTTTGAGACAGGGTCTCATGTAGCCCCTTCCAAGTAGTGGTGGTGTGTACACCACACCCAGCTTGTATGTGCTATTTCTTGATTTCTCTTTCCTCAATAAAGGATGAATTGCTAAGTTCTTTGCTGATGGCCGTCCCAACTTTACAAACACACAGTCATTCTTTCACAGCCATCTATCTCATGTTGTTATACTAAGATCATGGGCAAAGATCTTGTTTGCCTTATTATATTATATTATAATTATTGGCTTATTATTGTAGCCAATCCACACAGGACACTATTTTCTTTGTCTGAGAAGGATTTTGTTTTTCTTGGAAACTTGTAGGTGTGAGGTTGACCATGGGGCTGTCCTCTGACCTCCATATGTATGTGGTGGCATGACTTCCCATCCCACCACACACATACATACTATAATTAGAGAAATTTAAATTTTAAGTGAAAAAAGTGTGTGTGCCTGTACAGATCATAGAGAATAAGCGTTAACAACTTGTGGATCTAGGTGAAAGGCGCAAACTGATGTACTGGGAATTACTGAAATGAATGAAATATACTTCTATCCCTCCTGGCTTGTGTGTCTCTTGGGAAGTGACAGGGGATCCGGCATTCTGCCTGGAGGTGATGGCCTCAGCTGACTCCCATGGCTCCACTGCCTCAGCATCCTCTGCAGTTACTGAGCGTAGACTTCACAAGCAGCCTCAGAACTACGGACAGGGAGGACAGAGCTGTGCCGTGTAGCATTTATACATAAGGCTTTTGCTGTGTATCACACACTGTGGTACATGTTTATGTTCATTAAATGACTTCTACCAAGAAGCCAAGAGCCACTCAGCTCTGCAGAATGCCACGACCCTCACCAAGCCCCTCGCCAGAGCAGACCGCCAAGGGATGGAGGGACGGCAGGTCAGAGGGCTAGGACTGGTGCTTCTAGGAATTGGGGCGGAGTGTTACTGTGAAATTCACAAGTAACCTTTGGGCCTGGCCAAGACTCTTGTTGGCTTCCTGACTAAAATGGGTCCTTTCCCCTCCTCCTGATTTGCTTCTGCCCTGGGAGCTCCTGGCATGGAAAAAAAAAAATGCCTCTGTAATTCTAATGCAACCACAGCTTAAGGATAGATCTGCCTGTGTTGTTATTTCTGTCTTTAGCTTAAATATTCCTTTCCCAACATTTCACTGAACTTCTCTAGGGGAGTTCAAGCCATAAGAAAATCAATGGCCAAACCGTTTCGCCCTTGCTTTGCCAACGACTGTCATTTTGTCATAGTTGCCTTCTCTTTGTGCTGCCTCCCCAGCATCCTTTCTCCCTCAGTAAACTACTTCGAGAGCTTCGGGACGCAGTTCAAGTACCTCTAATCCTTGAAATTATATCACTGAGGAACAAGGCTATTCTCCAGTGACCCCCCACTGTCCACATAAACGATAGTGTTTGGGGCCCAAGAGAGGGCTCAGAGGTTAAGAGCACCTGCTCTTCCAAGAGGCCAGCGCTTAAGTCCCAGTGCACACAATGGGCAGCTCACAAAGTACTTTAACCCCAGCTTTGGGGGATCCAACACCTTCTTCTGTTCTCTAAGGGTGCACACACATAGGTGTGCACACACACATACACACACAAATAAAACCTTTTTAAAAATGATGCTTTACAACAATGCTATTTAAAGGCAACCCATATCCAAACTTCTCCCAGGTTATTTTAAATATGGATACATTATCCATCCAAAAGCACATTCTGGTACTAATGTTGAGGAACTTGATGGGAGGAAGGGGTGACCTCAGGTGCTCCATGTGGACAGACACCATAATGAGGAGGATGTAACAGCGTGAACATCTTTTATAAAGTCAACCCACTGTGTGAATGCAGCAAAGGCTGAAAGCCTCGGTGTCGGGGCAAGCAAGTCAGTAATGTTTTAGAGGCCAAGCAGCAAGCCACGAGTCTTCAACAGTCACAAAGCAGATAACATAAATCTGTACATACCTGCGCCTTAGTGCCTAGGAACAAAAGGTGTTATACTTAAAAAAATAAAAATTATTACTGTTTAACTGAAAAGGTTGAAATAGAGAAATGAGATTAAAAAAAAAAAAACAAAACAACAAGGGCTAGGGTCGTACCTCGTCTGGCAGAGTGCTTGCTCAGCCTTGGACTTAATCCCTAGACTCACATAAATTCTGTACGCTGGGTCATGCCTATAATCAAGTCAATGGGGGGGGGAGGAGGCAGGAGGATCAGAAATTCAAGGCATCCTGAGCTACACAGCTAGGATACATGAAACCCTGCCTCAAAACAAACAAACAAAAAAAAAAAAAAAAAAAAAGAAGAAGAAGAAGAAAAGAAAAGTTTTCTCTAGTACCAATTATTTTCATTTTAACTGCAAATAAAGTACAAATCACAAATATTTAAAACTTGCCCAGATGATCGCACTTGTTAGAAGGCTTCTCACTACTGTCCCGAAAGCCTCCCCTCTCTATGTTCTCTACCTTCCAAAACACTGACTTCCTAATCATCAGAAGAATTCTATTTCTAAAATCCAAGCTGTATTCTGGGTATCTGTGATGTCACTCACCATGGTAGTGGGAGCTTGCTAAGCACACGTGAGGCCCTACAGTTACCCCAGCATCACCCAAGAGACCCTACAGTTATCCCAGCATCACCCATGAGACCCTACAGTTATCCCAGCATCACCCATGAGACCCTACAGTTATCCCAGCATCACCCATGAGACCTTACAGTTATCCCAGCATCACCCGTGAGACCCTACAGTTATCCCAGCATCACCCGTGAGACCCTACAGTTATCCCCAGCATCACCCGTGAGACCCTACAGTTATCTGCAGCATCATCCATCCGTGAGACCCTACAGTTATTCCTAGCATCACCAGTGAGACCCTACAGTTATCCCCAGCATCACCAGTGAGGCCCTGCAGTTATCCCAGCATCATCCATCCGTGAGACCCTACAGTTATTCCTAGCATCACCAGTGAGACCCTACAGTTATCCCCAGCATCACCAGTGAGGCCCTACAGTTATCCCCAGCATCACCAGTGAGACCCTACAGTTATCTCCAGCATCACCAGTGAGGCCCTACAGTTATCCCCAGCATCACCTGTGAGACCCTACAGTTATTCGCAGCATCACCCGTGAGACCCTACAGTTATCTCCAGCATTACCAGTGAGACCCTACAGTTATCCCCAGCATCACTCGCGAGACCCTACAGTTATCCCAGCATCACCAGTGAGACCCTACAGTTATCCCAGCATCACCGGTGAGACCCTACAGTTATCCGCAGTATCACAGCAGCAATACCCCACCCCGAGCAAGCAAGGCCTTCTCCCTGCTGCGACTTTCTTGCCGTCATTTCGCCTCTGTTCCTGTCCAGCCACAGAATTCACAGCCCAGTCACTCTGCTGTGATAGGTTACTTTTCTTTTAAGAATCTTAAAAATGCTATGTGTATAGGCATTTACATGTATGCAACTCTTCCACGTCTGGGGCCTACGGGACTGCCAGAAGAGGGTGCTGAGAGTCCCTGGAACTGGAGTTTCAGACAGTTGTGCGCTGCCCTGTGAATGTTGGGAATTGAACACAGGTCTTGTGGGAGAGTGGCAAGGGCTTTAACGGCTCCAGCACCTACTCTTCCTGACAATCCACCGCAGGAGCTGCCTGCCCTCTTTTTTCTGTTGCTGACTGGGCAAAGTTAGCTGCTGTCTTGTGCAGCTGACCCTTAGGCATGTCCACTCTGACAGTATAAAGCCTGCACTGGGAACTGCATACTGACCTTTTACCATGGCTCTTTAGAACAGGCATTAGGAAGTCTTCGTTCCTTCAGCAGCTGGTAGGTCTCTTAGCACCCAGTTGGAGCTTACTAAACTCTTACCATATTGATTTCTATTTGATTTCAAGTAGGCATTGGCTACTTGACCAGATTACAAATCATCTAAGCCCACGGCAGTGTGTCCACCATCCAGAATATGCCAAATTTTCTACTAGCCATGCACTCAGGGTCAACAGTGGGTGGGATGAGTCAATCATGGAGAACCAGATTTTAGATGGTTGTGATGTCATACCTGGTGGAGGAAGAGGGGAAGTGCCCTGGAGTCCATCTGCTCCACCTCACCTCGGATCAGCGAGAAGAGTGGCTGCAGGACTGGCGCTTTGGGTGGGTCATTCGCGTTCACTCCAGCAGCCTCCTCCTCGCCTGCAGGCTGCGACGCTGCGGTCAGCGTCTGCGTTACAGGTACAGCATCCCCTAGAGAAAGTGAAGAAAAGGCCACATGAGGCTAGACCCCCTCATGGAGGAATGCTTTTAAACTAGCACTCGCATTCATGATACAGCTTTCAAGCGGACGGAATCCTGAAACCACGAGTCCTCCTTCAGTGGTTGACCCTTGGTGGTTGCTAGGAGCACGGATGCAACCATTTCTGCAGAGCTCTCACTGAGGACTGGTAAGAAGGGTTCACTTCACAAGCATGAAAACCCAAATTAATGTCCAGAAGTCCTGTTTAAAAAAAAAAAAAAAAGCGGGGCATGGTAGCACACTTGTATCCCATTGCCAGAGGGACACAGACAGGTGGATTCCCTAGGCTTGCTGGCCAGCCAGCCTAGCCCTTGGTAAGGCACAGCCTCGGAAGACACTGTGTCTGAGGAAAAACAAAAGTGGTCACTGCTTGGGGACTGACATCTACTGATGTCCTCTGGCTTCAATATAAAGACACAGACACACACAGACATGCACAGAGAGGCACACACACACACTGACACACACACATACACACACACACACACACACACACACACACACAGAGGTACACTCGTGGCATATCATAAGAAGATAAAGAAATACATGCAACTTCCTGCCTGATCAAAAATTTGATTCTCCCAAAAGAAAGGTACACAGTACTCTGAGGTTCTGGCTTGTCCTCAAATGAGAGAGCCCTGAACAGGAAGGTCAACGTGTTACCCTGTGAGACAGCTCAACAAGCTGAACCTGCTCAGCGCTGGAGCTACGGGTGGGTCCCAGGAGACGGTGGGGACTCAGGCAGTGACTCAGGCTAACCCCGGTGAGAGAAAGCACTGCAAACTTCTGAGCTGTCACCGCAGAGTGCTGAGGCCCACCACGGCCTGTGAGATGCACCCACGCTTTCCACTTTTACCGTTATCAGCGCTAACCCCACCCTTCACTAGAACCTCAGTGTTGATTCCAATGTTTGAATCACGTGGGTTAACAATCTCTGTCACTACCATCGTTCTGCTGGTCTGCCTCAGAAAGGGTCTTTCCTAGTAACAGAAGACAGCAGCCCTTTCCTTCCCCTGACAGTGTGCCCCAAGCCCTGACTTTCTCTGTCTACCACATAAACCCAATGCTCTGGTGGACTAGTATAGTACACTCCATACATCTCCTACCTATTTATGTTCTACCCTAACACACACACACACACACACACACACATATCATGAACTGCAGAGATGTATCACCCACACCTATATCTTACACCTTGGGACAATGTTCTCTACTGAGACAGAGTCCATAAGTCAAAGAGCTTTGGACAGGGAGGAGCCAGGGCCCAGTTACAGCATTATCTTTCAGAGTGACCTTAGAGTAGAATGTTACTCACCATAAACGGAGATGAGTTCTCAAATCGTTCCTAGATCTGACCGACTAAAACAGTCAAGATCTTCATAGAGTTTTTTTTTAAAATAAATAAATAAATAAATGTTTTGTTTTTAAGAGGGCATCAGATCCCATTACAGATGGTTGTGAGCCAACATATGGTTCCTGGGAATTGAACTCAGGACCTCTGAAAGAGCACTCAGTGCTCTTAACCACTGAGCCATCTCTCCAGCCCTCTCACAGAGATTTTTCATGATTAAGAAGTAGACAAAGTACTGACGTACAGGACAAAGTAGTGAGTACAAAGTAGTGCACATTTGTAACCCCAGCAGTTGGCAAGCAGAGGCAGGAAGATCTGAGGGTCTATGCCATCTTGAGCTACACATGGAATTTGAAGGCAGAGTGGGCTACAAGATAATCTGTCACAAGCAACAGCAGCACTGGAGAGCTAGATATGGGCAAATCCCTGAGGCTTGCTGGCTAACTACTACAGGCAGTCCCTGAGCTCTGGGTTCACTGAGAGACTGTCTTCATCAGGGTTGCTATTGCTGTGATAAAACACCACGATCAAAAGCCGCTTGGCGAGGAAAGGGCTTCTTTGGCTTGCACTTCCACATCACTGTTCATCATGGAAGGAAATCAGGACAGGAACTAAACAGGGCAGGAACCTGGAGGCAGGAGCTGATGTAGAGGTCACGGAGGGCTGCTGCTTACTGGCTTGGTCTTCATGCTCTGCTCAGCCTGCTTTCTTATAGAACCCAGGACCACCAGCCCAGGGATGGCACTACCCACTATGGGCTGGGCCCTCTCACTTCAATCACTAATTTAAAGAAGGCCCCACAGTCTTGCCTACAGCCTCATCTTATGGAGGCATTTTGTCAATTAGGGTTTCCACCTCTCTGAGAACTCTAGCTTGGGTCGAGTTGGCATAAAACAAGCCAGGACAGAAACTCAATCTCAATCAATCAAATATAAAATAATAAGGCGGACAAGCAATTGACGGCACCTGACATTGATGTCTGACCTCCACGAATACATAAAATTAAAATTAACATTTTTCTAAAAAGAAAGAAATATGAGATAGTGGGAGTTGTTTAATGTTATGAGGCCTTTCCTTGCACAGCAAAAAAATGAAAAAGAAAAAGAAGAGGAGGAAGAGGAAGAGGAGGAGGGGAAGAAGAGATGGAGGAAGAAGAGAAAGAAAAAGAAGGAGGAGGAGGAGGAAGTAAAAGGAGGAGGAAGAGGGAGAGGAAGAAGAGGAGGAGGAGGGAGAGGAAGAAGAGGAGGAGGAGGAGGGAGGAAGAGAGGAGGAGGAAGAGGAAGAGGAAGAGGAAGAGGAGAGAACTTTTCTTTTTGCCCAAGAACCAGAGAAAGAAGAATCCAGAAGCCAGGCCTGCCCCATCACTTATCTCCTCAACTTCTGCCAAGTCACATAAACTCTGATTCCCCAGCTTTGTGTTGGCTTCCCTGAGGAAAACAGCATCTGCCTTCTAAGATCACCAGCCACAAACAGAGCAGCGGAGACAGGTGGAGAAAACAAGGCGTGCTCCCGACCCTCACCGTCATGTAAAAGAAGATCATTAAGACAGATACACCTGAACCCACCCACCCCTTTAAAAAAGACATGCGGAGGCAAACGTTAATAAAAATTAATAAACGTCCCTAATGTACTGAGTAAGAACTAAGCTGGACACAGTGGCGCTCTCCTGGGCCTCAACACTTCAAAACAGAGACAAGAGAATCAGTTCCAGGTCATCCTCTGTTGCATAAGAAATTTAAGAAATTTAAAGCCAGCCTGGACTGAGTAAAAGACCCTCCCTCCACCCCCAAAGCAAAATATAAGAATAAAAAAATAGCTTGGCATGGTGAAGTGTGCCTTTAATCCTAGCACTTGGGAGGCAGAGGCAGGCGGATTTCTGGTCTACAGAGTGAGTTCCAGGACAGCCAAGGCTACACAGAGAAACCCTGTCTCGAAAAAAAAAAAAAAAAAAAAAAAAAAAAAAAAAAGAAGCATGTAGGATTAGTTACAGACTTAGTTCAATGTTCACCAATACTGTTAGTGTGAACACCAGTGGGCTCGTGTCCCCCATACAGTAACATGCAATCGCTTCCCCATACAGTAACATGCAATCGCTTCCCCATACAGTAACATGCAATCGCTTCCCAGGTTGGCTTCTTTTTCTTTGTCAGACACTCAAGTTCCCTTCACGTCTTCCCATGGCTTTGTATCTCATTTCTTCTCAGCACAGAATGGGCTTGTTTTAGTAGGGCGACAATTACGAGAAACACAGGTGTAACCACAGACTTACACACTAACGTGATGTGAACATGCACCTTTCTGTTGTAGTACATGACCTTATGCTAGCTACTTGAACATTCACAGTGTAATATGGAAGTGGTTGTCCATGTGCATTCCAAGGTAATTTTGATATTGTTACATTTGGCAAAAATGCCCTATAATTCTTTGTAGTACACAAGAAGTTCTCTTGTAAAAACACATTTATAGTTAAGCAAGAAAATCAAAACTTGAGCTGCCACATGCAATTTCCCCTTCACTATAAAGTCTCATTCAATACAGAGAAAGCTCTGTGTTACTGTACATGAATCCAGATGGTTAGCGAGAAACAAGAAACTCTATTTACCTTCCTTTGCAAAACCACGTGAGTTACAGTTAAAGCAGCTCACCCAACAAGGTGGCGATGCTATTTATACACTTTGCAGATGACAGGCAAATTCATAAGCCCTAATTTAACTTAACACCTGTCAACTTTATTAAGCTCTAAAAAAGAGAACACCATTCAACATTTGACTGTCAAGGTTTTATTTAGCTTTTATACTTGATTTTAGCAAATGACTGAGAAACAATTTTATGTGATTTAAAAATCTGTAACAGCTCTGGGGCAAAGATCAGGCAGTTTATCTTGACTGCGATACATTTATCCAGTTCTGTGTCCCCGGCACATAGCTGATCCATTCAGCTTGGGGCCTGATGGTTGTCAGGAAGCACTTTGCAGAGCCCAGGGATATCTTCTAAGAGCTTTTGTCTCCAAATGCCAGGACTGCGCCCTGGTGGGCACGCCCCTCTAGTGTCTGCCATCTGCGAGCTCAGCTGAGACATGAGACTGTTTGGCCTGCAGGTGAAGGAATGGGCTGACGTGGACCATTTAAAGACAGAAACCATGAGTGTGACACATTATCCCAGACAAAAGAGACCGGAAGGGTCTAGAAGCCAGCAATGACCACGGAAGCATAGTAATGACAGAGCCCTAGAGTTAGGTTTTCAAAGCAAAGCGGCGGGAGAGGGAGCCCCACTCTCTCACGTCCCTTAATCTGACTTGTCAACACAGGGGCTTGTCTCTGTGTCATCTAAGTAGGAACCCCTCCAGAGCAGGAAAGTGGCAGATTCTGCTGTAAATTATTGTCAGGTGATGGGAACGTCAACTAACAACTAGTTGGGTCACAGAATGATACCTGAAGCCGGAGAGGAAAAGCCAGGGACAATGTTACCTTCAAGAAAGCAGGGTATTTGAGAGTGCCTGTGTGATTGGAAAACTACAAAGCCAGTCACGGTTGTTGGGAAGGATAAATGCTTCGAGAAAGTCCTGAGCTTTCACATCCATGATCTGAGTGGCTCTGCAGTGAGCAGGAAGAAAAAGCTGAGGCAGAACCACAAACAGCCTGTTAGAGACTCCAGAGCCAAGCTGGAAAGCCCAGAGAAGGAGCCCAAGGTGACCCAGTGGAGAAGTGCCACCTCTCGGCTTCCCAGAGTCACTGCCACCACAGGGTTCACCATGTCCAGTATCCAATAACAAAAGTCTCAAAAGTGTACAAAGACACAGTGTAGAATGGCCTCTATGAGGCAAGAAACCCAAGGACGGCAAACATTCCTGAGGAAGATGAAACACCAGGCCTACTAGAGAAAGCAGCTTACCAGTCTCAAAAATACTCAGAGACCAAAGGAAGCGAAGAACAAAAAAACCTATAGGAAACATGAAAGCTGAGCAGAGGGAGACTAGGAAAGAGACAGACTGAAAAGGGAAATTACCGCTTAATACACATGGACGCTCTGTTTGGCGGGGCTTGCGTTTTGGAAATAGACACCAGAGAAGACTATGAATCTAATTATGGCCACTGAATGAACAGAAACATTTTGGGGAATGAGCGGTTAAGGACAAATTTATGCTTTATAGTAATAAAAATAGTAAAAGAAAAAGTACGTTTAGCTCTGTGATTTTGCTGCGATTCTCTGAGCTGCTGCATAGCTTTTCTTCAAACTGATGCACCTTAGAATGCAGTGTCCATCTCAGCCACAATCCTGCCGACGATCAGGTGTGAACATAACCACGGGTCTACACAGTCCCCACCCTAGACTTTCTCCCACGCTTCTTTATTCTAACTTCTCCATTTAAATATCATCATTGTCTAAACACACCGAATAGTCTCTGCACAGAGTAAGATAAATCTGAAACACAGACAAAGTCCTTCTGGCCTGACCTGGGGTCAAAGGGATGTCTTATGTAATTATGGCTGTAATTATCACTTGCTTGGCTGGGTCTCCTCCCATGTCCTTAGGCTATATAGCCTCTGCCTTCAGAGGGGGCAGATGAGGTTAGGCTGGGGCCAGGCTATGCTATAACATGTAGTAATAAAGTAAATTAATGGAAAAGAACAAAGACGGTGTCACACACAGGCCCAGGCTTTATTTATTTATTTTATCTGTCACAGGTAGCATCTTTTGTTATTGTTTTTGAGACAGGCTCTTCTCACCACACAGCCACAGCTGGTCTGGGACTCACTACGTAACCCAGGCTGGCCTGAACTCATGACTGATCTCCTGTCTCCTCCTAAGTGCTGGGACTGCAGGCGTGAAAGTGAAACACCTGTTGGCTGTTCTGAAGGCCACACCTCTCATCTGAAAATTCTCTGCTTATAAACTGCAGTCGAGATGCTGGAGAGCAGCGCCACACCTCCAAGAGAGTCCTCTCATTCTCTTCTGGTAAATGTCACAGAGGGCACTCTCCTTGAGCGAAAGTTGCAAGCCTTTTTATAGCTTGTTTGCTTGCTGTGCACTTAGGGAGGATGGCCCTAACTAAGAGCTTCAATAAATCACAGTGAGCCGCAGCCCGGATCTACCTCAGACCTATCAAGGACTGCTTTCTTCAGCCAAACTTGTCTTGAACTCAGAGATCTCAGTTATTTTTTCCTTTCCAATACAGGGCTCTTTAAGTCAGACGCATTATCCTAAATTCAGCGTGCAGTGTTTATCCACAGCTACCCTGTGGATTTGAATAAGCATTTCACAGAATGAACTTTATGAAAACTTGAAGGGGATTTGACAGATGAGAGCACTCTCGGGCCAGTCTCTCCATTTTTTTTTTTTAAGATTATTTATTATTATAAATGAATACAATGTAGCTGTCTTCAGATGCACCAGAAGAGGGCGTCAGATCTCATTATGGATGGTTGTGAGCCACCATGTGGTTGCTGGGATTTGAACTCAGGACCTTTGGAAGAGCAGTCAGGCTCTTAACTGCTGAGCCGTCTCTCCAGCCCAGTCTCTCCATTCTTAACCCTGAAGGTTTCCAAGCAGGTGACCCTCACCATGCCACCACCGTGCTCCCCCAGCAGCTGCGCCAGGCCACCACCGTGCTCCCCAGGCAGCTGCACCCATGCCACCACCGTGCTCCCCCAGCAGCTGCCCCAGGCCACCACCGTGCTCCCCAGCAGCTGCCCCAGGCCACCACCATGCTTCCCCCAGCAGATGTACCCATGCTACCACTGTGCTCCCCCCAGCAGCTGCCCCAGGCCACCACTGTGCTCCCCAGCAGCTGCCCCAGGCCACCACCGTGCTCCCCCCAGCAGCTGTACCCACGCCACCACCATGCTCCCCAGCAGCTATACCCACGCCACCACTGTGCTCCCCAGCAGCTGCCCCACGCCACCACCGTGCTCCCTGCTATTCCCTCCAGTTCTGTCCCTTTCTAGAGCTTGCTGCAGGCTATTAGCATTTCGTATTCATGGCACTCTTAGTATACATAAATATTGCCAGGAATTAGACTCTAAATTATGTAGAACATGCCAATTAGCACCAATGTTGGGAATCTCTAATTTTCCTCTTAGATGTTTGATTAGCTGTTCTACATTCTAAAAGGTCTTATTAAAAGCGAAAAATATGCAAGGGGTTTGCCCAAGCATGCAATTAGTTATTCAAATTCCTAAAACCTTAAATTAATAAAGACTCTTAAACTTCTTGTCCACAAACAACTCAAGTGCCAAAGTTTCATATGATATTAATAGAGCTTTCAATTCTGACCCAGACCTGGTTAATATCAGAATGGCTAGGTCCCATCAGGTTATTGAGGTCACATTTTGTGGTTCTCTGGGATACATAAAGATGAACAAGACACTCAAAATTAAGTTACCTGCCGAGGAAGTATAGAAACAGGAAATGATGTAAGCAAAGGGTCTTGCTGTGCTAGCCTGGAGGCCTGAGTTCAATCACCAGGCTCCATGTAAAAGTGGCTGGAGAAGAGCCAAGCCACAAAGGCCTCTGACCTCCACAAGGTGTCATCGGTACTCGAATCAGGGGACTGACGAGGGTATTTAATGAGTAATTCTCTCTCTCAACAAAGACAGGCACATGTTCAAATTTGGAAACTTATTAAAAATAACTTTTTGTGGAGAGAGGGAGAGACTAAAATTTCTTTAAAAGGATTTCCCCTGTTTTAATCTGTAATTCTCTAAAAGTCTCCTGACAATAGATTTTCTTTGGAAGAATAGGATCAGATGAGAGAGGGAGATTTAGAAAGGCAGGAGTTGGCGTCTGAAGAAAAGCAAACAGAAGCACATGTAAGAGCCCTTTCTACAGTTCCTGTAAGACGTGGTACAAACTGTCCGTGAGCAGGGATCTCCACATTTCCTTGAGCTATGGACTGTATAACTTCCTCAATATTCTTTTCAAAAATAGTTTTGCTAAGATGTAATTTGCATGGCTTACGATTCACTTCTTGAAGTGTAGAATTCAACTACTTTATTATTTAGAGTGTTGTTTACTGTCGACAGTCTATATTTGTGGCTTCTTTCCTTTCATTAAGCATAATTAATGCTGTCAAGCTTCATCTTGTGGCTTTTATCAATACATTATTATTATTATTATTATTATTATTATTATTATTATTATTATTATCATTATTATTTTGAGACATGGTTTCTCTGTGTAGCCCTGGCTGTCCTGGAACTCACTCTGTAGCCCAGGCTGGCCTCCAATTCCCAGAGATCAGTGCTTCTCTCCTTCTGCCTCCCATGAGCTGGGATTAAAGCCATGTGGTGGGTGCCACCATGACCAGCCTCAGATGCTGTATTTTAGAAGCTTGGCTGAAATCAGGACCCAGTGACTAGAGAAGGGGCACATCTCAGATCTCTGTCCGTGGAGATTCCCAGCATCTCTCACATGGACACTGCAGACGCCCCTTCACCCTTCCCCTCCTGTCCCCTCTTCATCGCCCTGGCTTGTTGGGCACTAGCTGTGTCTCCCATAGTTACTGTCTCGTTCAAGCCTGCTGGGAGGTCCAAACCGGTTATTATGACACAATATTTTTGTGATCTGGGCCTTGTCAGTCCCCCAAACCTCTCGCACACTCTCTGCTATTTCCCTCCACTCAGACCTCCCACCATCCTCAGCCAAAGAAAAAATGGAGTCTCACTAACACACAGGCTACCCTCTCCTTGTGCTAGGGGCGGCTCGGACACATTTGATTTTTCTCCTCATCTCCTTTCCTGGCCCGCACGTGTTGTGTCCTATCTCGTGTCCTATCTCGGCTTAGACATCAATTCCTCCTGGAGGTTTTCACACCTCTCCCTGGACACTGCGTGTTTAACCCTATCAGGCTTCCTCTGCTAGGCTGTCCATTAGCTACTTGGCTGTCTCACCTGAGCATGAGAATGGGAAAGGCAGGCTCCCCAGCAGTTGGAGAGTAGATGGTACATAACACTCAACAAATACCTGCTGGCTAAGGGTCCTCTGTGGTGCTACAAAAAATGTAATGGCAGGGTTTGTAAAGTACAGGCTTTTCCTCTTAGGTAAAGCCATCGTGCCTTGGTTAAAATATTTTCAGGGTGGGCAGAATAAAGGCTCTAAAAATGATTATGTCCCAATGCCATGAGTCTATATATTACCTTATGTCAAAGAGGAACTGAGGCAGCAGACAGATGTAAGGCTTCTCATCAATTGTCTTTGAACAAGGAGGTTATGCTGGACCTGTGGGACCATGAGGGCCCTTAAACACTGAAGAGGAAACGGCAGAGTCCAAGTCACATCTACAAGGACTCTACAAGTCTTTGCTGGCTGCGGCAATGGAGGACGGGAGCCACACACTGGGCTAGGAGCTAGAAAGACAGAGAAACTGTCTAGAGTCTAGAAGCCCCTTTAAGAGTCTCTACAAAGAATGTAGTTGACAGACAACCTCACTTTAGCCCAGAGAGCCAGGGCAGACTCCTGACCTACAGAACGATATGTTAGACACCATGTGCTGTTTTGAACCTCTAAAGTTGGGGAAATTTACTAGGGGGTCATGGGAATTTCTTTTTTTAAATGAATATATCTTGGGCTGGAGCCAAGGCTGATGGATAAAGTGGTTGTCACGCAAGCACGAGGACCAGGGTTTGGATCCCCAGAACCCATGTGTGACTCCACATGAACTTGGAGGGCAGTTAGAAAAGTCTGTCTTACGGTCAACGTCGGACATGTAAGACGCAACTGGGAGCTCATGGTTTATGGCATCACCAGTTGTTATTTTAGATTCAGTAACTCGCCACTGGGCCCCTTCCACCTAACAGTAAACATTGGAGGAGGTTCTGGGTTCAATTCTCTGTACCACAAAAAGTATACTATATATAACATATATAATACAAATACGCATTATATATGTATAAACACACATACACACACACAGGACTTAAGAGAAGTGCAGACAAAGGAGCTAAGACAGCTAAGACACACTCAGATTAATTTGTTAGTTCTGAATTCTCTAAGACCTGTCACCCAGAAGAACACTCTGGCCGCAGTGAACACACGAACTCATAAACACTTGTTTTCTTGGCTGCTTTATGCACAGGACTGTGGTCCTCAGGACAATGCTCAGGATATGCACTATCGGCTTCCTTGTGATAAGCAGATAGGGAAGGCACTGAGTTCCTGATCTCAGGTCACAAAGGGAGCAGCTGCAGGCAGAGAGCATAGCAAACCCCAGCTCTCCTAACTAACCGCCAACTCCAGGCTGCAAACCCCAGCTCTCCTATCTAACCGCCAACTCCAGGCTGCATATCCATTTCCAGGTTTGGCCTTCCTCCAGTTCCCAGCCCTCCTGGTCTTAAACCAGCTGGATGCAGGGTAAGGGTGGAAGTCAAAGCAGTCAGGGTGCTGGATGTGGGGGTGGCGTCAGTTTAGGAGAGTCTCCCGTGTGCTCTCTATCTCTGGCTATCTCCCCGCACTGTTTTGTCTACTGCTTGGATGCCATGGTGACTAGCGCAGAGCAAACACCAAATGTTGTTATGGCGATCTTTAGACACTTCATCTGAACTTGTCTGTTAAGTCTTACAAAATTTTTGAGCCATTGATTGCCAGGGGCTGAGGACTGGGGAGTAACTGCTAACGGGTTCATAGTTTTGTTTTGTTTTCACAGAGGACCCAAGGCTGCACAGCTCTGTGGCTGTAATAAAACCACTGTGCCGTGGGGTTTAAAAGGCAAACTTGGTGGCTTGTTAATTATATCTCCATTTTTAACATCTTGCTATTATAAAGACACCAGACATTAACGAATGTGGGCAAAGGGACAGAGAAACTATATCTCGCCTGTATTTCAGCAGGGATATATACTGGTGGAGCCGATTTGGAAAACAGTTCTCCAGCTAAACGTCATGTTACCTATCACTAAAGACCATCTCCTGTTGATAAACGAGAGAAAGGAAAGCATGCTCGCGGGGGTGTCACTCACAGCAACCAAAAAACAGAATAACCAACATGCTCAACAGTGTACATGCAAGTACCCCAGAAACGTGCTACCCCAATGCAATGGAGCATTTCTTGGCCATAGAAAGAAAGAGACTGTAAATAGATTATAGCCAGAGTGAACCAGGAAAATGTGTTACATGAAAGAACCCAGCCAAAAATCCCATCTCTGTGATTCCACTGACAACAGTGTCCAGAGAGGACAAATCTACAGAGAGAAAAAAAAAATTAGTAACTGCCCACAACAGGGATAGCTCTGAGAAACCGACGGCTAACAGGTATGGGGCTCACTGGGGTTCTCGTGTTTTGAGATGGCTAGCTCTGCAGTCAGATGACCTGGAGCTCACTATGCGCCCCGCTTGGCAATTCTGTGATTCTGGCTCCCAAATGCCAGGATTCCAGGTGGGAGCTACCATTCCCAGATAGGTTTCAGTTATAACAGACAGCACCATCAGACTGTGGAGACAGACAAAGTGCCTTGAAGGACAGTTTATACAATAAAACTAACACACACAGCACTGCATGTATCATGTTTACCATCAGCTCTTTTATGAAGAATGTATTCACACCCCTTAACAGAGATTATATATTTTAAGTCAACACAGAAAAGACAAAGGAACATGAATGGCCAAGTTATGAGTTATCTTTACTGGGGCCAAATGATGAGTTATCTCATTAAATAAGGAATAATCCACAGGCTACATGAAGGCTTGCATGTTTATAGACACGTGTGTACAGGTTTGTGCACACAGAGGTTGGTAGGTCAGTAGTTAAGGCTGGGTGTTTTCCTTAATTACTCTCCCTTTTATTTACTGAGGCAGGGTCTCTACCGAACCTGGAGCTTGCCAACAGCTGCTCCACACAGCCAGCTTGCCCCTTTCTTTACCTAATAGTACTGGGGTACATGCAGGCCTCCAGACCAACCTGATACTGTGTGGGTGCAAGGGTCTGAACTCGGGTTCTATGTGCAGCAAGGACTTACTGCATCTATGGAGCCAGGGCCCAGCCCTGTAGTTTCATAGTTGGCTCTAAATTTTATAACTACAAATAAAAATAAGGATATAGAGTGACAGCATTTCTTGTCAGCCAAAGTACAAGCAGCATTCACTAGGCCTCCTACAGGCCCTGCTGGCTGGGAAAGTGTGGTCCAGTGAGGACTTCCAGCCAATAGTGTGCCAGAACTGCGAAAGAGGCCAGCATGCCTCTAACAAAACAATCACAAAATCAAACTAACAAGCAGGGCAGTGGTGGCACACGCCTTTAATCCCAGCACTTGGGAGGCAGAGGCAGGCAGATTTCTGAGTTCGAGGCCAGCCTGGTCTACAGAGTGAGTTCCAGGACAGCCGGGGCTACACAGAGAAACCCTGTCTCAAACAAACAAACAAACAAACAAACAAACAAACAAACAAACCCCACCATTGATGGCCTCCCATGAGTACCTGCTGATTCAGACACAGAACCCCAGAGCTGTGTTTTACCGGACAAACTACATTCTGAAGAAGAAAGATATGCAGATGTTGAAACTGGATGCCTTCCTTACTCAACACTGGTACGCGTAGGCTACTGGTTCACCCTCAGAGTGAGGCGGAAAGATCCTACAGGAAGCTGTACTAGCCCAGACCATCAGAGGTCAGAAAGTGAAGCCAAGGTGAGGCAGACGGAAAATGGAAGTGCAGGGGCCAACACTTTATCATTCCTCTACAGACGGTGACTGCCGGGCAAGAACACTACGCAAGAACCACACAGTAGGGCCTACAGGTGCTGCAGCAGGACACCAGAAGAACTGCAAGTAGAAATGTTGAATTTTGTTAAAGGAGAGCAAAGATAATCCGAAGGCCTCACCTGGAGGTGCGTTCTTGGGGGTGCCTTTCTTGGCCCTGGGACTTCTCTTTGCAGGTAGCTTTTTGTCCTGTTCCAAGGAAGGCGGGTCATCTTTGGGACCTTCGCTTGAAGTGTTTTCTGAGTTCTCCGTGGGGGCTGCCTCACAGCTAGATGGGAAGCTTTCGTTATTGTTGAGACTGTCCTGTTCAGACACCGTGGCTCGTCCCATGGCGCCGCCGCTGGTGGTCAGACATGCAGGCCCGTCTCCGGCAAGCTGATTCTCATTTTCATCTGAGACAGAAGGCAAGCGTGTCACTCTCCTTTCCACGCTGTCCTCCGGATGACATCCATCTTGTGGCTCTATCTGCAGACTGTATGTAGGAGAGTCGCTGTCATCCATTAGCGCATCTTTTGTGGGACTGTTTAACGGCTCATCAAAGTCCTTCCATGCCTGCAAAGACAAAGGAATTATTTAAGGCTACTCCATTCCCTAACCTCTCGGGACACATGGCTTACAGCTTCCCACTTTTCATTTCACTGGAGTTAGGAAAGGAACGAATTCCATTCCTCCCTCTTGTTCACCTGCCTCCTCACCCATATCTCACCCAGTTCTACATTAGTGTGACGGCTTCACCATCGCTGGCCCCGTGTAGGACGTTCCATTAAGCCAGAGTGGAAAGGCTGCCTGCACACTGCCCTTCCTAGATGCTCCGGGTGGTTCTGAGTGGACATCAGGCTGGGACTGCTGACTTGAGGAAAGAAATTCTTGGCTATGCAGCCTCTCTGCTAAAATCACTCACTCATATCCCTGCACGCTTGCCAGAAAAGTAAGAGCTAGATGTGTAAGTATTCCTTTGACTCCACAGCAGGAAGCCATACTGTTTATGTACTTATTTTCTAGAAAGGCAGACAGAGGAAAGTCAAACAGCACATTTTAGTCTGTGGTTTCACTACACCTCCATCTTCTAAAGATAAGCACCGAGGACGTAGGAAGTGAACCTCATGACTGCCAGCAAAAGCATTTTAAAAAGAAAGGGTGAGCAGGGGGGTGGTGGCTCACGCCTTTAAATCCCAGCACTTGGGAGGCAGAGACAGAGGCAGGAGAATTTCTGAGTTCGAGGCCAGCCTGGTCTACAGAGTGAGTTCCAGGACAGCCAGGGCTACACAGAGAAACCCTGTCTCGAAAAACCAAACCAAACCAAAACAAAAGAGGTAGCTGGAGAGACAGCTTGCTGGTTAAGATCCCTAGTTGCCCTTCCAGAGGATAGGGGTTCAATTCCTAGCACCCACCCACATAGCAGCTCACAACCGTTTGTAACTCCAGTTCCTGGGGACCTGACACCCTCACAGACACACATGCAAGCAAAACACCAAGGTACATAAAACCAAAGAAATCCTAATTTACAATGGAGAGATGGCTCAGTGGTTAAGATCACTAACTGCTCTTCCTGAGGTTCCGAGTTCAACTCCCAGCAACCACTGGTGGCTCACAACCATCTGTCATGAGATCTGATGCCCTCTTCTAGTGTGTCTGAGACAGCTACAGTGTACTTACATATATACATAAAATAAATAAATCTCTAAAAAGGGAAAGTGGTAATAATTACCTCTAGGCTATTTAATGTGGAGCTTTAAGGATACTGTTAACATTTTAATTACCTACAAAAATGCCTGTAGGACCCATGTACTGGGGTGGATGAGGCAGGAGAATGGTTTGAACCTAGGGGTCTGAGGTCAGCTCAGACAGCAAGAGAACAGTAGTCAAAACACAAGCCAAACAGATCTATAAAAGATCAAAATCCTTTTATCAGCCATTAAAAAGAAATCTTTTCATTCAAAGGTCCATTTTAAGAAAAAGTATGCCAGCCAGATGGTTTATGCTTGCCTAGCATTATTTCTGGGTCTCGGTCAACTATTCCAGTAATTCTGGAAAAAACAAATCCCTGTAATCACCTAAAAATAAAAACAAATAAAAATTTAAAAATTACTTAAGTGATAGCCCTTTTTGTTTGTTTTGTTTTGTTTTGTTTTTTGTTTTATTTTGTTTTTTCGAGACAGGGTTTCTCTGTGTAGCCCTGGCTGTCCTGGAACTCACTCTGTAGACCAGGCTGGCCTCGAACTCAGAAATCCACCTGCCTCTGCCTCCCAAGTGCTGGGACTAAAGGCGTGCGCCACCACCCGGCTGATAGCCCTTTTTAAAAAAAGCTACAAATGGGCAAGTTGAAATTTTTCTTTTAAAAATATCTAAATAGGGGCTAGAGAGATAGCTCTAGGGTTAAGAGTACTCTCTGCTCTTGTAGAGGACCCAGATTCAATTCCTGACACCCACATGGTGGCTCATAAGTATCTATATCTCTAGTTCTAGGAGATCCTACGCTCTCTCCTGACCTCTGCAGGCACCAGGCACGCGTGAGGTATACATCCACACAGGCAATCCACACATAAAATAAAAATAATAAAAATAAAATCTTAGAAAAATAACAAAGGGCATGTAAATAAAGTACACTCCTCTTTAAAGTCCACAAATGAGAGTTGGGAGTGTAGCTCAGTTGACAGCGCTTGCCTAGAGTGCAAGGAGCTGTGCCATAAAGACTGAACACAGTAGCACATGCGTGACATCCCAGTACGTGGGAGGCAGGGGGAGGTGAACTAGGAATGTTAACGGCCTTCTCATCTATGTAGCAAGTCAGAAGCCAGACTGGGATACACGATACCTATCTCAGAAAATACATATACACAAATACATCATACACACACACACATATAGCACTTATACATGTAAAAAAGTCTACAACATTAATCCTATAAAGTGCATTATATATTTGTGACCTATTTTGCAACTGACATATTATTTCATACATGAGGTCATTCTTAGAAAAACATAAAAATATCTACATCTGGCTGGTATCACTTTCCTTAAAGCATGCACAGTATCTCTACTGACTCACTTTCTGGTTTCTGTTTTGTTTTGTTGTCTTGAGATAGGGTCTCTCCAGGTAGCCCTGTCTATCTTAGAACTCACTATGTTGATCAAGCTTGGCCTCCAACTCAGAAAGATCTGCCTGCCTCTGCCACTGAGTGCTCGGATTAAAGGAGTGTGCCACCACCCCCCAGCTTGTATTTCTGCTTCTATTTCTACTTTTAATCACCTCAGCTGCTTTCGAATTTAGACCATGAGGAGGTACTGCAGCCTGTGTACACTTTAAGTACAGTATCTTCTAACCGTAAGAGACCCAGAGGCCACACGCTAAGGGAACCTAGGGCAGAAGAAACAGAAGCAGCTGAGGGAGCCCGGCAGCCATCACTTGGCGAATCTCTCTCACTCCCCACACTGTGGCAGCCACTTCATATAGCTGACCTTGGGTCTTCAAAACAAGGCCACAGTGGAGGTGCTCACGCTGTTTGAAATGGAGAAATAAAACACCTAAGGTCATAACCCTGGAATAGGAGCAGAGCTACAAGTTCCTCATTCAGGTCCTAAGCAGTTCAGTAGGACAACTGAGGACAGAGGCTCACCCAGGTTCACCTCGCCATTTTCCAAGCGGTGTGGGAAACATTAGGCAAGTTCCGTACACACTGCCCATTCTCCTCATCTGTATGACTGCAGGACTGTTGGGTGCCTGTCTCAAGGCGTTGAGTCTTTGTTTGTTTTGGTGATGTCAAGGATTAACCCAGGGCTTCCACAGGTGAGTGTTCCAGTGCTGAGCTGCAGCTCATGTGTGTGTGTGTGTGTGTGTGTGTGTGTGTGTGTGTGTGCTCGCAAGTGCATGCATGCTGGCCTGCCTGTTTCTCAGTATGGGCTTGTGTGTGCCCAAACACATCTATGACTGTTAGAGAACAACCTGTAGGAGCTGCCCCTCCTACCACATGGTGTTCTGGGTATTGCGCTCTGGCTTTCATGATTCATCACTGAGCTCCTAACTTCCTTGAATTTTCTTTTGAGACAGGATATTGCCAAGTTGCCTGGGAAGACTTCAAATTTGCTACGAGGCCCTGGCTGGCCTTGAACTCATGATTCTGAAGCCTGCCCTTCCGGTATGCCACTACACCTGGCAGAGGTCATTTGTGATGCCGAGGTAACAGGACAGGTGAAGCACTTAGGCGAGTACTTGGTCCACACAGCAAATGCTTAATAAATGTTACTCCCCAAGCAGACTCACAGTGCATAACGCCTGGTGGGTGACTCAAGGGACGCTCAACCTTACTGTATATCCCGAAACAGCGCTTCCAAACATTCTAGAACTGACCAGGCTCTGGTCACAGTGATAAACAGTGCTAAACAGCTTCCTTACGGAATATTGAGATACCAATTTACAATGGTGAGTGCTCAGTCAGTCCCTGTAGTTCTTACATGTCCGAGTATCCTTTTCAGGTGACTAAGATATTTATAAATTAGTGGTTGGAACTACTTGGTAAGGGCTGGGAAAATAGCTCAGTGGGAAAAATGTTGGTATTTCAATCAAAACGACATGGCTTGATTCCTAGAACGTACATTTTAAAAGCATGCCTGGTGAAGTGGCACACGCCTTTAACCCCAGCATTTTGGAGGCAACTGCAGTCAGATCTCTTGAGTGTAAGGGCTACATAGTTAAGACTTTGTCTCAAAACAATAACCAACCAACAAAGCCACATGTGGGTGTATGTGCTGTGAATCCTACTGCTAGAAGTCAGAAACACGCAGATCACTAGGATTCACTGGCCAGGTAGCCTAGCCTGTGCAGTTAGTATGTATGTATGTATGTATGTATGTATATATGTATGTATGTATATATGTATGTATGTATGTATGTATGTAAAGCTACATAGCTCCTAAGGAACACATCTGAGATCTGGTTTCCACATGCACATGTGATCACATAAACACATACACATACACACAAGACTCCTGGGTGACTGGGCATGATGTAATCTTAACATGAGAAAAACAGAGGCAGGAGGACCAGCACCTGAGGGACATGAGACTATGTTTCAAAATCAAACAGCTCCTTGGTAAGTATAGTTTTATAGATAGCTCAAGTTTTGTCATACACCAGACCCTGAGTTAAAAGTATTCAGGCAGGGCTGGAGAGATGG
Source organism: Mastomys coucha (assembly GCF_008632895.1). Taxonomy (NCBI): domain Eukaryota; kingdom Metazoa; phylum Chordata; class Mammalia; order Rodentia; family Muridae; genus Mastomys; species Mastomys coucha. The sequence continues at coordinate 76,461,050 of NW_022196891.1, read as the reverse complement.
CTCAGAGGTTGAGAGCACTGACTGTTCTTCCAGAGGTCCTGAGTTCAAATTCCAGCAATCACATAGTGGCTCACAACCATCTATAATGAGATTTGATGCCCTCTTCTGGTGTGTCTGAAGATAGCAACAGTGTACTCATATAAATAAATTAATAAATCTAATATTCATGCAACAGACTGAATTCTTATAACACCCAGCAAATAGTAACTTCTAGTCCTGTTACACTGTTGATGAAGCAGAGACTCCAATCAGCCAGCTTAGAAATGCCAGAGTCAACCATTGTGTTCTGTGGACAAAGGAACTAAAAAGGTATTTAACTTGGTGTCTGCCCTCTGCCCATTCTAAAACAGAGAGACATACCTCCAATGACCAAGTTCAAATGCTTTTCTCCTCCCTGAATGTTACATCACTGAATGAATGGTTCCCAGGAACCCTCTGCCTTCTGTTGGGAGACTTTCTGGGTGGTCTTGAGGGTAGGCCCACACATGTAAATGAGGTGGCCACTCCCAGGAACATAAATGTTCCTCTTTTGGGCCTCAGGACAACTTGCCTCCTATTCTTTTGTGATGATGCAGTTAGTTTAACTCTTAATCAAAAGGAATTTAGAATGATACAATTAGTTTAACTGTCAATCAAAAGGAAATCCTGCAAATGTTGTCTAGCATTGGGTCGTGCTTTTTCTAACATTTTATTCTGCATTTTATTCTTGTTGGACACCTAAAAGTGCATCCAGGCTCAAAAGTCACTCACCCAGTTTGCCTGGCTGACTTCTCTGTCCTCAGACTCCTCTGCAGCACTGTGCCAGTTAGAGTCCTCCCTGAGGACGCTGCACTCCTTCAGCATGCGTTCTTACACGTAAGCTTCTTGAATGCCCACAATCTACTCCTAAGTTTCCTTTGGCAGTGTCTGGCCCTGGCTGCCATGGCTGTTAGACACACGGCTTATAGTTTTACTGTTTTCTTATGAAAGGGGAGTCAGACGTGATTCCCAGCTGCAGCCTGACCCAGGTTAGAAAGGTAAAGGGCCAGATGCACTGTGGAGCTAGGCCCTGTCTGCACTCTTGAAACCTTGCAATGAGAATACTTTAATTTACAAAAGAGGGGGGGGAGAAAGAAAGAAAGAAAGAAAGAAAGAAAGGAAGGAAGGAAGGAAGGAAGGAAGGAAGGAAGGAAGGAAAAGGCAAAAAAAAAGCAGGGCAGTGGTGGCGCACACCTTTAATCCCAGCACTTCGGAGGCAGAGGCAGGCGGATTTCTGAGTTCGAGGCCAGCCTGGTCTACAGAGTGAGTTCTTGGACAGCCAGGGCTACACAGAAAAACCCTGTCTCGAAAAATGAAAAAAGAAAAAAAAAAAAGAGAGAGAGAGAGAGAGAGAGAGAATACTTTAATTTGAACAAGGGGACAAACTACCAGGGGAATTCTAATCATTACCAAACTCTGTCAGTTAAAAGTGAGATGTCGCACTCCTCTCCTTTCCTGCCAGCAGTGCTGACACTGCAGTGGATGTGCGGGCCATCAGCACCTGTGAATTTGTGTTCAGACTTACTTTGTCTACACAGTACAGCTATCCTGTTAAAGTCCTGATGTCCAGACCCACACTCTCTTACTACAACAGGCACTTTGCCTTTGAAAAGCATGACAGTGACTTTCCAGGCTCTTGTGGCAAAATAGCATTCCAAATATGTACATGGTGTGAGTCATCTGACATGCTGACTCTTTAGCCAAAGAATTTCAAACATAGTCAAGGAAGACCTACACAAAACGTGGAAGCCCAGAAAACCTCAAGGAAGAAATACCAAGCAAACACTCTAACAGTTTAAAAAGAAGTCTCGATTTTCTTAAAAGCACAGACTTAATTGCATGTAAAATTTTAATTCATTTTTCTTACACTTAAATGTAGTGATATTAAGCGTAAGCTGTGATTACGGTGAAAGACGCTACACAGGAATAGTTAGGTATATGCCAGTGACTAGAACTACTTTAGGAGAGTGTAAATGTCGTACTTCTTTAATTCATTCGGATCAAACTGAAACACTTTAACTTTCACATACCAAGTTTCTTCATAAGAACAAAGGCTGACTCCTAAGTTTGTATTTGCCAATTTATAGTCAGGTCAAAAGTCAGAGCTAGTGAGCCAAGGGTGCTGCGATCTACTAGCCTCAGGTCCAGAGATGGCGGCTCCTCACCAGCTCAACACTGAGGAAGAAATGCTCCACATGGTGATATTCCCACACTCACACTCTAGCACCTTCTCATTAGACACTCCAACACTCCAACATGCCACACACACACAAACACACACACACACAAACACACACACGGACTCTGATACTCAATTCACTGTATTCAATACTCTTTTATATAGTTTTTGTTCATGCTTGTTCTGTTTCTTGGGGTTTTGTTTTTGGAGACAAGGTCTCTCTGTACAGTAGCCTAGGATGGCCTGGGACATGCTGTGTAGCTCAGGCTAGTCCCAATCTCATGCTCTTCAGTCTGAATGCTGGAAATGCAGCATGCTCTACCACACTCAATTGAGTTCAAACAGTTTTCAAGTGCTCATTTTAATAATGAGTGTTGACTGAAGTACCAAACTAGCAGGAAGCTTCTAGAAGTTAACAGTATATCAGCCTGGGGGGTGGGGAGCTGGCAGAGAACCAGAGAAGACTGCCATTTCCTTCTGTTTCCTAAAATGGATGTAGAACATACAGGACTCAGATCATGCTTAAGAGAGGTCCTCCTAAGCTTTGCTCATTGCTGGCAGTAGTAGAAATGCGTGTAATGCGGTACAGAAATGCGCGTAATGCGGTACAGAAATCAGAATGGGCTTCTTAAAACACAAACTTGGCTGATGGTATACACTTAGGATCCCAGCACTTGGTAGGGAAAACTGTAAGGACCAGATAGATGTTCAGGCTACACAGCAAGTCCAAGGCTAGCCTAGGCTACATGATACCCTGTCTCGATCAACAACGCAGACCAAATTAATACTAGAAGGACCAAATGACCTAACTATACATCCCTTACGTGCATACTTCAAGGACTCTAAGTCCTACCACAGTGATATTTGCACAGCATGTTTATTGCTGCATTACTCACAACAGCTAACAGAAGGAAAGCAGCCCCGCGTTCCATCAAGAGAGGACAAGAGAAATGTGGGACTGAGACAAAACGAAATTGAAAAAAGAAAGAAGGAAATCATGACATCTGCAGAAAAAATGAACAGACCTGGAAATTATGTAAAGTGAGATGAACCAGGCTTAGAAAAACAAGTACTGCCTGCTCTCTCACATTCAGAGCCTAGATTTTTTTTTTTTTCAAGACAGGGTTTCTCTGTGTAACCCTGGCTGTCCTGGAACTCACTCTGTAGACCAGGCTGGCTTTGAACTCAGAAATCCACCTGCCTCTGCCTCCCAAGTGCTGGGATTAAAGGCATGCTCCACCATTGCCCGGCTTATTGAGTCCAAAGTCCTGGCTGTCTAGCAAGCCCCAGGGAGTTCACCTGTCCTCATGTCCCCAGTGCTGGGATTACAGGTGTGTACTGCCACACTCAGCTTCTTACAGATATTCTAGAACTCAAACTCAGGTCCTCACACTTGTGCACTAAGCAGTTTACCCAGTGGGCCATTGTTTCAGTTCCAATGTGTGTGTGTGTGTGTGTGTGTGTGTGTGTGTGTATGTGTAGAGAGGGGGGGGTGGGGAACTAACGCTTCTCAGTCCTCTCTCCCTAAAATGCCACCCTTGGGCTCCCTCACGGACAGTTTCAGCACGTGGCTCCTGAGGAAGCGAATGTGAAGTCGCAAGGTTTGATTGCTGGTCTACTGGATGTTGCCTGTACGCAATGGCAGTGTTCAGTCCAAGAACATGACCAGCAAGAGAAAGCAGTACCGGGTTCTATCTAATGGGTAAGGTGGTAAAATCCATGTCAAGTGCTCTGACTAACAGGAGCTGAAATGCTCATTTTACATAACTAAATTAAAATGGAAATCAATTCAGTAAATGAAAACCTTAGGCACATGTGGAACACTGTATTGGAGCCTTTTACATCAGCAAATTTTATGAAATCAAAATACAGACTAAGCACTGGGCATGGTGGCACACACCTATAATCTCAGCACCCAGGAAGCAGGGGTGGCAAGAGCGTCACAGTTTGAGGCCAGCCCTGGTATTAAGAGCTGGAGACTACCCTCAGTAACAAAGTGAGAGCCTGTCTCAAAACAAGGCCAATGGGTTAAGGCACTTCCTACCAAGCTCACAAGCATGCACCCACATAAATAATAAATGTAATTTTTGAAGAGGTTATTAGCTAAGCTAGCTGGCACACACCTACACTGAAGACTCTGGGGTACAAGGATTGCTATGAGTTTGAGACTAGCCTGGGCTACATATAGAGTAAGTTAGCCAGTCCTACACAAGACCCTGTATTTCGCTCCAGCATGTACCAAAGAGGAGAGGCTTTTCCTGGTGTGGTTTCTAGAAACAATATTATATATATATATATATATATATATATATATATATATATATATATGGCCTGTGCTGTATTTCTATTGGTTCATAACGCTCTGACACTGCCTTGACAAGAGTCATAGTCATGGTGACTCATTCCATGCTAATTCATTCTTGATAATACAAATTATGCTACAGGCATTTCCTGGCACAGACATTATAATTAGTGTAACATGACAGAAATAGGTGCTATATGCCTTTAAAACTAATTTCTACTGCTTGTTTATTTATTTTCAGAATGTCACCCTCAGAATTATGCATCCCCTTTTTGGTTCTTCCTCGTATCTAAACGTCCAAACATTTTGGGCACATTGTAAAATTTGTGTCTCAAAAACAAAACCAGACTCACAGGAGGTACACAGGCTGAAGAGATGGGGTGGTGTGGGACCCTGGGAATTACCTGGAAAGTATCAAGCGTCCAAGGTGGGAGAGGTAATGGCAGGGGCTCCTGGCCCAGTCGCACGTGAGTGTTACCGTAAGTCCATAGCATGCATTCTACTCTATAAATCCCCACTGTTTAGAGATGAATTCTACCATAATTCCAAATTCTACTCGGTGGTATATCCACTGTCTTCAAATCAGTCTAACGGTGCAATTAAATCACAAAGTGGTAGCTAAACCGAGATCAGCATCCTAACCTTCTTCAGGAGAAATACCAATGGGAATGCCAGACTCTTCTACACTAACAGAGAGTGACACCAACTGTCATTTATACCGTATTCTACAAAACTTAAGTCATTCTTTTTCCTGCTTCTTTATGTGGACAACTGAATGTCATTTCTAAAACCTTGACTCTGGAAAAAAAAAAAAAAGAAACAACCCAAAACCTTGACTCTGGTTTATTTCATGTTTTAAAAAGGAAGGATGGGTGTGTATGCGTGCGCGCGCGTGTGCCCACCCAGAAGGAACCTTACCGTCAATCTTTTATGGCTTTGCACTGTTTAGAGACACTTGCATTCTAAAATGCCACTTTTGCTTGTCAGGTCCTAAAGAAACCCCAGGCAAGTCTCCCTCAGCCCCTATGCTCCTCCCAGCACTTCTTACCCCACCCCACCCCTAAACCTCTCCTACTCAGGGCTGGGCTGCCCATCCCTTCCCCTAGGCTTCTCATTCTGATTTAACTCAGCTATTTTGGTTACTTGCTCTCTTGGTTCTTCTCCTGGCTCCTCTCTGGGCCTCTCTGAGTTCCCATGCTCTCTTGGTCCTCCTGGCCTCCTCTACCTTCTCTCTTTCTCTCTAGCTCTCTGCGGTCCCCGCATCCTCTCATAGCCTCATTGAGTCTGCTGGCAATGTTCAGTCTGGCCTCGAGCTAAATTCTTATCCACCCTTCTCAACCACACCTGGAAGCACATCTCATCTTCCTTTCTTACTGATATCAGTTCCAAATTTCATCTTATCTCTTAGGGATCTGGCGTTTATCTAACACAGGCAACACTGAACCAATGGAAGACCAAGAACTGACTTAGACTTCAGCCACAGGGCTCTAAAGAGCTCTGATGTTATCTCATTCGTGCAGGTCTAAGATTCCTCCGAACTTCACACTTTGTTCGCAAGGTCACTGTCCTCTGCCATCTACTCCTAGCAGTCTAAAAACAAGTTCCCTTTCCAGTTGGAGGGGCCACTACAGGCAAATGCGCACCTTTCCTTCCTGCATCCTATTGTCTGCCTTCCCTTATCTTGAAAAACAAAGCTGTAATGTTGACCTTGGAACAGGAACAAGTTTGTCCTGCCCCAAATCTGGGAGAAAAGCTGCTTTGAAGTGTGAACACAGTCCAGGTGTTGCAGGCAGTGCTCTTTGTAACCAAAAGCTCCTATCCGGCCAGCATTAAAGAAGCACTTTGAGGTCACAAACAAAGCAAAGTAACTCTCCACACGGCAGTCGAACTCTGACCCGGGAAGTGGAGGGCTTTGACAGAGCTCCCAGATGCTAATATACTCAACTCTAACTGTTGCTGATGAACAAGATGTATTTACTTAATAAGGGAAGAGGCATGCCGACCCTGAACAGTTCACGCTGCCAGAAGAGGCTGCTCGTGTGAGACAGCAGTAACGGGAATAGGAATAGTTTAAGACTCTAATTTTAAAATCTTTTTTAATTTTACTTTTTACTATATTTAGTGTGGGGGGGGAGGGTCAGCAGCTTGTGGAAGTCAGAGGACAACTTGTGAGTGTCAAATCAGTTCTCCCCTTTCACCACGTGGAGCCCCAGGGAGGACCTTAGATAGTCAGACTTGGTGGCACATGCCTTTACCAGCTGGCCCGAGAGCTGCCCCAAGAATATCTGATTTTGTCGCACACATAGAAAGAAAGGAAGAAAGGAAGGAAGGAATAAGGGAAGACAGACAGAGAAAAAGAGAGAAAGAGGGGAGAAAAGGAGAGAAAGAAAAAAAGGAAAAGAAAAGAAAAGGAAAGGAAAGGGAAGGGAAGGGAAGGGAAGGGAAGGAAGGGAAGGGAAGGGAAGGGAAGGGAAGGGAAGGGAAGGGAAGGGAAGGGAAGGGAAGGGAAGGGAAGGCCAGCCAGGTGTGACACACTCAGGAGAATTTGAAAGCAGCTTGTGCTTTTAGTGCAGGAGAAAGAAAGTAAATATAGAAGCCAACAGCATGAAAGATTTTGTGCAGAAATCACAGAGTATAATTGTATAAGGCCAAAGAATGAATGTATAAGAATGAATGTGAGATCCAGGAGCTACCACATATTCATGACACCATAGGGGATCCATCAATTATTCATGTAGGGATTGAAATCCGTGGGGAGCCAACCTCCCAGTGGTGACATCCATTTCTGGACCTCTGTGCCCTTTGCCCGAGAGACAGATGAAACCCCATCTGTTCACCATGCCATCTGGCAGGAAGCAGCAGCAGCGAGATGTACTTGTCCCCGCTTCCTCTGAAATGGCCCATGAATATGGGTCCAGAACCTTCCGTCTTGTCCATCCCAGCTGTGGGCAGAACCAGAGACACGATAGCACGGCAGAGATAGGAGAGAATATCTGAACACTGCATGGTTTGCCACTGAGGTGGGTGTTCCTCCTCAGCACCTGGACCGGTACCCTAAGGAGAAGTGCTGAGAGAAGAAACAAGCCAGCAGGCCAAGCAGGAGTGCATGGCCTTAGCCGCTGGACTGTGGGGGAGAACGCTGAAGGGGGTGCTGCGCTGTGAGCAAGCTGAGGCCACGAGAATGAATTAACTGACATTGTTTTTATGCTTTGTCTGTACATCTGTGTGATGTGTACATGTGTATCTGTATGAACATGTGCCACGTGTGTGCAGGGACCTGAGGAGAACAGGAAAGGATGTCTTATTCCCTATAGCTAGAACTTTAGATGCTGGGGAACCAAACTCAAGCCCTCTGGCTTTTATTTCATTTGTTTTTTATTTCTGCATAGCTGGGAGTGGAATCTGGGTCCCCACCGACAATGGGCCAGCAGCTATACTGGCTATTTTTAGTTGTCACCTTGATACGATGACAGTCTCAGAAGGACTGACTAATCGGGTGACCTGTGGGCATGCCTGTGGAAGACTGTGTTGACTGCCTTAATTCATGCGGAGAGACTCATCCTGAATGTGGGTGGCATCGTTTCCTGGGTGGGGCCCTGGATCACAGACAGTAGGACTCAACGTGCGCGCACATATTCGCTCTCCACTCGACTGTGCATGTGCTGAGCTGCTTCAGTTCCTGTTTTGGTTTCTCTGCACTGATGGACTGTAACCTGGAACTATAAGCCAAATGAACACTCTGTCCTCTTAGTTACCACTGCCAGTGTATTTTATCACTGCAGTAAGAAGGATGGACCCACTTTCACACGTGTGCACCGTAGAGACACAAACGAAATAAAGTGACTTCTTTCATGTATGTTACCGTGGCAGCAGGAAAAGTAACCAACACGGGTGTCGAGAACGAAATCTGCCACAGACGGCCTGGGCTGGTTTAACCTGAAAGACTCTCCCTGAGGACTAATTCTCACGGTGCCAGAAGGCCCCATGCAAGCTTCTAAGAGAGGGAACAACCCACAGTCCCACCCGGCTCGGGAACCACAACATGACCAGTGCGGCATGATTAAGCCTAAGGGTCAATTGTGTGCATACGGTGCTGGTAACTAATAGCTATTTAGTCAGTCTTAAAGCCTGCATAACAAGAAGGGAACCATGCTTGGTACTGGAAGCTTCGCCAACTACCTGAAGCCAGTGAGGTCGTGGATCTTGGAGTACCTACAACCACCACCTTACTAAACCAACATAATCCCTGACTACATTCAAAACATTTATCCTCAGACCCATAGATAAATGTAGCTTTCACCCCTCATCAAAGAAGCCATGGTGGTACATTCCTTTAATCTCAGCACTTAGGAGGCAAAGGCAGGTGGCTAGCCACCTAGTCTACACAGCAAGTTGCAGGCCAGACAGAGCTAGCTAGCTATGAAGTGAGACTCTCTCAAAAACAAGGGGAGAGAAGACAGACAGAGTCATTCCATAATTTACAGGGACCAGAAGTGACATTTCAAAACAAGAAACCAGGACCAGAGAGAAGACTGGTCAGTGTGAGTCAAACCTCTGTTCTTGGAGGCCCAGACAGTGAGCACCCTGGCTTGCCAGCTGTGAAATTCTAGTCACCTTAGCTCAGATCTCTGAGTCTCTGATTCTTTGTTGTAAGAAAGGAATCAGATAACGCTTGGGCAATGGGTAAGGTAGCCTCTAAAGACAAAACACTAAAAGACCCTCGTCAGCAGCCGTGGCTATCAGTGCAGTTCGTAAGATCCTGCTTTTCCAGAAAGGTCCAATGCTTGACCAAGGACATTTCTTGCTGTGCATTCTAAGTAGAAATTTGGTTGTATTTACTCAGCCTAGGACTGCATGTGCTTTCGGGTCTTAGTGTTTACATTTTATCAATCCTAAATCAAGCCTATGCCTGGGACTCCCTCCCTGACTCTCACTGCTCTCCTTCGTCTCCTGTTAGATGTGTGTTAGGTTCTCTTATCCTAAGATCTACATTGCTTAGCATGTCTTTTGTAATGTCTCTTTACAGTCCTGAAATCTTTTTTTTTTTTTTTGAAAGTTATGTGTGTTTAAAACGTCTGTGTGTTTCTGTACATCAGGTGAATTCCTCGTACCCAGGGAAGCCATAAGAGCACATCAAATCCCGGGGAAATGGAGTGGCAGACAGTTGTGAGCTGCCCTGTGGGCGTTGGGAATTGAACCTGAGCCCTCTAGAAGGGCTCTTCATCACTCAGCCATCTCTCCACTGCCCTGTATGCTGCCTGCCGCCCCCCCCCAGCCCACCCCCACCCCCACACACACCATATGCTCACTTCTAAGTTGCTTCTGCCAGCTCTTGCTTAGAGTGAATGCTCTGAACCTCATGCTTGTGAGCGCCTATGTTGTATAGCTGTATCTGTGGGTTTCTTGCATAGGCCGATTGAAGGATGACCCCTTCACAAGTGCTTTGCTCTTACGGGGCATCCCACCTTACTAGCCAGGGCTACTTTTGTAGCTTAGCAAGGAGCCACGTTTACAAATGCTCTAGGAAGTCTTCAAGAGAATGCACAGCAAGAGACAAGAAAAGCTCTCTGGGGGGTTGGTGAGATGGCTCAGTGGGGAAGAGCACTGACTGCTCTTCGGAAGGTCATGAGTTCAAATCCTAGCAACCACATGGTGGCTCACAACCACCCATAATGAGATCTGACGCCCTCTTCTGGTGTGTCTGAAGACAGCTACAGCGTACTTACATATAATAAATGAATAAATCTAAAAAAAAAAAAAGAAAAAAAGCTCTCTGCCCCTTCTGCTGGCCACATTCCTACACTGCAACTCATCCTATCACTTTCAAGAACAGCCGTGTTGGGGCTGGAGCGATGGCTCAGTGGTTAAGAGCACTGACTGCTCTTCTGAAGGTCCTGAGTTCAAATCCCAGCAATCACATGGTGGCTCACAACCATCTGTAATGAGATCTGATGCCCTCTTCTGGTGTGTCTGAAGACAGCTACAGTGTACTCACATACGTTAAATAAAATAAATAAACCTTAAAAAAAAAAAAAAAAAACACAGCCATGTTTAAGAGCCTAGTGCTGTGTGACATATTCTGTTCCAGTGTTTTATTTGGGTTCTGTTTGGGTTCTCCAGATACAAGGGCTCATTCTTAGTTCCCACAGGCAGTTAAAATTCAAGCCCACTGGATGAATACCCTCATTCTGTTCTCTAAAATAGCTGTTGAAACATGCAACATTTGTTGAACATTTAATGAGGGCTGGGTACATGCTAACATTCTGTGCACTTCTTATTCCATTTGCATAGAAACCCTATTATCTTTTCCATCTTATGGAAAAGGAAGCAGACATAAAGATGTATAAGTTGCTCAGGAGTATGTAGTAAGCCTCAGAATTGGGATTGAACCCAGAAGTGAGTGCTAATCCCCAAAAGCCGGCATTCCGTCAAAGCCCCTGGGCTCTACCATTACAGAATGAAGGAATGGCTGCAGGATGAACACACTTCCTCTTACGGTGAGACCAATTACTTTACGTTCAGGGTTGTGGGGGAAGAGAGGTTAAGCGTACATCTTAAGTGCACAGATGCACATATACCATGGTATGTGGACGGGTGGCCAGAAGACTGCTTTGGGTGTCAATTGTCACCGACTACCTTGAGTCAAGGATGTCAACTGTCACCGTCTACCTTGAGACAAGGTCTCTTGCTTGCCACTGCATCTTCCGGGCTAGCTGCCATGAGAGCCGCGAGCTTTCAGGATTTCTTCCTGTTTCTCTCCCATTTCACTGTTGAAGTTCTGGATCTCTGATGCGCACTCCATGTCTGGGTTCTTGGAATCCCAACCCAGCTCCCCACACTTGTATGACAAATTCTTTACCACTGAGCTCTCTTCCCAGACTTCTGACTAGATTTTTTTTTTTTAACAAGCAGATACATTAGATGACAGTCTCAGTTATGTTTTATACTGTATTATAGTATTAAACTATCTGATTGGTCATTTGTGAAATTGTTGACTTTCTAGTGATAGCAAGAAGCTTGGCATTTTAAAGATACATTACACATATTGCTATTATCATTTAAAAACAGGATTCCTCTTGGAGAAGAGCTGACTTACAAGCTAGTGGAGAACACACAGACGGAATTGAGGACTGATCAAGGGGAATAAAGAAATATCTGAGAGCAGGGGAAAGAAGAAAGAATAGGGAATCTCAAAGCTGCAGGATAAACGCGCAGTCTCTCACAACATCAAGACAGTAACTCCGCGCTGAAAGGAACAGATGTTATATGGCACACCACCAAATGACACCCAGTGACGCAGGTTCGAATGAACGGCTCTACGGAAGCAAGTGATTATGAAACTCTACGAGAAGGGTGACCACAATATCGGAGTATGAGGATACAACAACAATGCTGCAGTGGTTACTCGGTACTGTGCTTACAGTAACTCATGCATTTCCATAGCAATCCTACCACGCAAATGTTAATAACAAGGCCACGCCCTAGATGAGGAGACTGAAGTTATAGCAGGTTAGGTTACTCATTCACGGCCATATTGTTCTCAGAATCAGGACTTAAACACAGCAGAGAGCTCCAGTCATCCCTCGGAATGCAAAGACTCCATGATAAGTACATGGTGAGCCATATATTGGAGTTTGGACAAGTTAGGGGGAGCAGGGAGGGAAACTGACGCTATTAACCTTAGAAAGGCCTGGTCACAACGGAGGCAGAGCTAATGCGGCTGACATGGAAACATCTTCAGAGAGCTGGTTTTAATGGAGTAAGCAGTGTCCTGCGAGATCCAGGACATTCTGTCTCAGCCTCGCTCCTTTTTTGCTGTAGGGCTTCTTTCAAGTTATTTCACGCGTGCGCCGCGATGATTGCCCAACTGGAATGACGCTTTTATGGCAACAGAAAATGTCTTTTGCAATCCTCACCGCAGCCCAGCCCAGAGCACATAAAAGGTATAAATATCTGCTTGTTCAACTGAACTGTGGCACTGACAGTTCACTTTCACTGCCTCTTACCTAAGGACACAGATGTAAAAGGCAAAAAACATGGCATAAGATGGTACTTTACACTTAACAAACCCACAAAGATTAGCTGGTGGCAAACTTGAAAACTGGGTACTTCTGTCCCTGAAAGGTTAAATATGATTTTAACATGGCAGAAAATTCCTAAATGTGCATATGCATTAGCTGTTTTGAAGTGAATTAAATTATCAGACTCATTCTGCTTTCTGACATCATAATGTGAGAAAACTCTGGGTTTGTAATTACAAAGGTCTGTGCTGTACATACGGAACGAATGTGCTTAAAATGAAAAGAGAACGCAGAGTAGGTGCTCTAAGTTACATTCTAAACTAGAAAGACAAGTGGAATTAGGCCAGGGTCAACTTTAACCTGAGCTTTCCCTTGTTTCTTCTCTTCCAGTTGTGCTTGAGACATTCACCTTGTGCCATTCCTCACTGTTTTTCCTACATAAAAAAAAGCACATCGTACCGGGCAGTGGTGTCGCACACCTTTAATCCCAGGACTTGGGAGGCAGAGGAAGGTGGATTTCTGAGTTTGAGGCCAGTCTGGTCTACAGAGTGAGTTCCAGGACAGCCAGGGCTAGACAGAGAAACCCAGTCTCGAAAAAACAAAAACAAAAACAAAAACAAAAACAAAAAAACAAAACAAAAAAAGCACATCACCCTAGGAAATTCCACCCCTGTGATAAAAGTGAGTTGAGAGCCTGAGAAATAAGTGTGCAAGACTGGTGCCATGCAAGTATGGCCAGGCTTAGTGTAGGACTGGTGCCACCCAAGTATGGCCAGGCTTAGTGTAGGACTGGTGCCACCCAAGTATGGCCAGGCTTAGTGTAGGACTGGTGCCACCCAAGTATGGCCATGCTTAGTGAATTAAATAAAATCAGTAAAATCAATGTTATTAATAGGATACTCCTGACATTTTATAGCTAAAGTGACGCCTTGTGACACCGAGTAAAAATGGAGACATGCGTGGACACTTTGAACATGAGGTGTGAAACAGTGGACCGGGAAGACAACGGTATCACTACTACTGCCTTCTGAAGATTTTTTTTAATCTAAAATTAGCTCAAACCCAGATCCAAGCTGCATGTGACAGTGCAGACTATAATCTCAGTGCTCGGGAGGCTAAGGCAGGAGAAAGATCCTGAGTTCAAGGTCAGTCTGTGCTTTGTGGAGAGTTCCAAGGGTTAAGTCCTGGTCTCGAAACAAATTACCAAAAAATAGAAACTGAGGGAGAAAGAGAAGGGAAAAGGAGGGAGAGAGAGGGGAAGGAGAAAGGAAAATATAAAGAAAGGAAAACGCGATCAATTCTAAAGAGTTGGGTGTGGTGGTACATGCCTGTAATTCCAAGACCTAGGAGGATCAGGAGGTCAAAGCATGGGTGGGTTATGCACAAGAGAAGAAAAAATCTGGGAGCAAATAGCTCAACAGTAGATACCTTGACTTAGCCTGTGCAAAGCCCTAGGTTCTATCCTCAGCACACACACACACACACACACACACACACACACACACACACACACACACACACACACGAGGAAAACAGAATACATTTGGAAGATCTCTAGCCACAAAGACATTCTTTTTTTTCCTGAATGATTTCCTCTGGGCATGTTCTTTTCCTTATCATGATTGAAATTATCTACTTTAAAAATCTTCCTGAAAGCTACATAACTTGGCAACATTCCGTCAGAATAAAAATCAGGGAGGGCAAGATGAATCCTAAAAACATAAAAACCCAATTTAATCACTGAGACTTTAAAAATAAAGCGTGCTGGAACAAGACTTCCCAGCACTTCCACATTGGCGCTCCCATGAACGTTAAAGGCCAAGTTTCCAAGGACTGCTGCTAAAGGAAAAAAAAAAAATCAATGTCCTTCATCAAACATTCAGAGTGTCTACTATGCACACCCTACCAGGTTCACTGTAGAGAAAAGTCGGGGAGGAAGGTTGGTAGGGCAAAGGATGAAAGAATTGAGACAAGGCTGTGAGAGATGGCTCAGTGGTTAAGAGCACCCACTGTTCTTCCAAAGGACCTGGGTTCCGTTCCCAGCAGCATCTGTATGCAGCTCACAGCTGTCCATAAGTCTCCATCCAGGAGAGCCGAGACATATCCATGCAGAAAGAACACTCAAACGCAGACAAAACAAAAACACACGAACAGCAAGATGGCAATCGGGCATACCTTTGCCTGGGCAGTGGAGGTGCACGCCTTTAATCCCAGCACTTGGGAGGCAGAGGAAGGCGGATTTCTGAGTTCAAGGCCGGCCTGGTCTACAGGGTGAGTTCCAGGACAGCCAGGGCTACACAGAGCCATGGAGCTGGTATCCTGGCACATTGTAGTTTAAGACACAAACACATAAGTACAAACCAGCAACAAAGTACAAGCTTTCAGTAAGGGCTGCGAATAAGCAGAGGGAGTGGGGAAGCATGAGAAAAGCACACCAAGTGTTGCCCAGGCTGGCTCTGAACTCTTGAGTCTCCTGCCCGTGCATTCGAAGTGCTGCAGTACAGGCCTAAACACTAAGCCAAGTAAGAAAAGAATGCTGGACTCCAAACGCTGAGAGCTATATTCCAATTCACGCTTGATTAATAACTGGCTTGAAATGCTTAGGTAAGAAATGTAGTCCCTGGGAACTTTAATTTCTTCAGCAGTAAAATCTCAGGATTCAATAGAGATGCCAAAGAGTCTTCTCTCCTGCATAGCTCTCCTAAAGATGTCTGCCATGTTCCTTTAAGCACTGACATTATTTTACTTATAATTTTACTTAAAAGGTGTAAAAGCTGACTTTACGTGTGCATATGACTCTTCATACAGCTCTTAAGCCATAACAAATTGACAAATAAGGCACTAAGAACCCCACCAGTGACAGTGAGTCGACTCGGGGCAGTCTGAAGACATTCTTCTGTTCACAGCCTGAGACAGTGAGTCGACTCGGGGCAGTCTGAAGACATTCTACTGCTCATAGCCCGAGATAGTGAGTCGACTCGGGGCAGTCTGAAGACATTCTACTGCTCACAGCCTGAGTCTGGATCCAGGTGAGGCCAGCTCCCTTCAGCCCCAGCGATGGACACAGCAAGGGACACAACTCTTCTTAAAAGAAGCTGTGGTGTTGTGTCAAAGGCATGATTTGTTAATTCTGCTCTGTGTTTATAGACAGATGTGTAGACCTGAGCACTGACATGCCACATCAGAATGTGGTTCCGTAAATCCTGAACTTGAGTTCCAGGATAGCCAGGGCTATACAGAAAAACCCGTCTCGAAAAACCAAAAAAAAAAAAAAAAAAAAAAAAAAAAAAAAAAAAGCACAAGGTTTTGTTTTTTGTATTTCTCTAGGTTTCTACAGTTCTCTATATTAATTTTTTCCATTTAAATGTCTCAGTGACAACATCACTAAGATACAATTCTACATACAACTCATCCACCTTAAATGGTAGAACTCTAGCAATCCGTTCAAGAGCATTCAGATCTCCCCTAGCCCCCCTCACTTCACATCCAGCTAGTGATCCCTCTACATTCATTCCCCAGTGTTCCCCACAGCCTTCCACAACCACTCCAACCACTAACCTCCACTGTGAGGCAGAAGGACTGGCACAGGCTCAAAGGCCACTGAGCTGCAGTGAGTTCCAGGCCAACCTAGGGCTACAGTGTGAGATCCTGCCAAAACCAAAACCAACCAACCAACCAACCAACCAACCAAAAACCCCACTAATCTGCCTATCCCCACAGATTTACCTATTGCAGACATTCCATATAAATGGGATCATAGCAACTGTGTTGGCACACACCTTTAATCCCAGCACTTGGGAGGCAGAGGCAGGTAGATCATGGTGAGTTCAAGGCCAGCCTGCTTTACATAGGGAACTCCAAGACTACATAGAAAGACCCTGATTCAAAAAAAAAAGATAGATAGATAGATAGATAGACAGACAGATAGATAGAAGGGAGGAATGGATCATGCAATACCTAGTCTTTTTTGACTATTTTTTTTGTTTGTTTTTGTTTTTCAAGACAAGGTTTCTCTGTGTAGCCCTGGCTATCCTGAAACTCACTCTGTAGACCAGGCTGGCCCTTACTCAGAAATCCACCCGCCTCTGCCTCCCAAGTGCTGGGATTAAAGGTGTGTGCCACTTTTGTGACTATTTTTACCTATCATGGTGCTGCCATGGAATATCTATGTTGAAACACACTTTCTTTGTGCAGATGACGCATGGTACAACTCTTATACCTTAGCAAACTGACAAGTAAGCAATCAAATATAAACCTATCATTTCCTTTGATTCCCAACACTTCACTGTAAGGGCAGAGCCACATTTTATGCATCCAACCATCAACGGATAAGCATCCTGGTAGTTCTTGGAGTATTATGAGTAATATTGTTACAGATATTTGTGTGCACCTTTTCACTTGAACCCCTTTCAGGTTTTTGTTTGATTGAAGGCAGGGTCTCATATTTCCCACTCTGGCTCGAGTCTGCTGTGTAACCAGGGATGGGCTTAGTTTCCAGCTCCTCTTGCCTCTACCCTGGAGCTGCCAGCATTCCAGGTGGGAGAGGGGGAGTGGGGGGGTGTGGTAAAGCAGCAAGCTGATTTGGGCCTCAGCCTCCCCTCCTCTTGCCTCTAGCCTGGAGCTGCCAGCATTCCAGGGGGGTAAGCAGCAAGCTGATTTGTTTTTTTCCTCCTCAGGATAGTTCAGGAGCCTAGTGGCAAGGCTGAATGATACTTTTGTTTACCTGATTAAGGAGCTGCCACACAGTTTCCCAGCGGGGTCAACAACCATGCTACATTTCCTACCAGCAATTCAGGAAGACTTGGATTTCTGTATCTCTAAGGATGAAATCTGTGGTTTGGACTCCCCCCCTCCCCCCCAGGACTGCTATCAGTTTGAGCCAACTTGGGCTACATAGAGTTCTAGGCCAGCCTGGGCTACAGAGTGAAACACTGTCTCAATGACACAGTAGATAACCAGGTGTGGTGATAGCACAGGCCTATAATCCCAGTACTTGGGAGGCTAAGGCAGGAGGATTGTCCTGAGTTCAAGTCCATAATGAGCAGCAGCACTGGCCAGGGCTATATACATAGTTCATCAGTAGGACTTGTCTAGTGATTAAGAGATCCCTGGATCTCCCCTGCGGCCCCCACCCAAAAGCACCAGATGTGGACACATGCTAATAATGTCTTAATGTGGTGTGCCAGTGTAGAAACTGTCCTTGTTCCTGACAGTTCTTTACTTAGCCTACTCTGGGGAGGTAGAAGAACATCTGACTGGTATATGTGGTAATAATGTTGGCTGGAGAGAGAAGTTCAGGAATAGAGCACTTGCCTAGCATGTGCAAGGGTGGGGGATCAGGCCTCAGCTCTGCCAACAATTAAGGGGAAAAAAAAAAAAGATTACATCTACCTTTCTCCTGCCTTGTGTCCGTCAACAGAGAGTACACTGCACTACTCTGCTGCTTCAGGAGGCCCGTCTCAGGCATCCTTAAAGAAGATGCTGGATCCCGTTAGAAATGAAGGAACAGATAGCCAGAGAAGGAGGGATGGAATGCTACAGGACCACAGCATAGAAAGATGATGAACTGTCAGAGGAACCAGGCACACATCAGCTTGGCCAGATGGAAAGATATGGGAAGCCCAGGCTTGCCTCTCAAGCATGCTCCCCTATTCCAGTTCAGGCCCTCGGGCAGAACTGAAGAGCACTTTGTCCCCAAGCCCACAAGCCCACACCTGTTTATAACCTCTCTGAACCCATCTTCCTGTATTCTACTAATCCTATAAACCCCCCTTCCAAAAAAAATAAGCATGTCACCTGACTCAAACCCAAGAGATCATCATCTATGTGTCTGTGTGTGGGTTTGTGTGTGTGGGAGTACAGGTGCCCAGAGTCCAGAGGCATGAGATCCTTTGAACTGGAGTTACAGACAAGTGTGGGCTATCTGATATAGGTGTTAGGAACAAACTTAGGTCCTCTGTAAGAGCAGGGCACACTTCTAACCTCTGAGCCCTGGGATTAAAGGCATGCACCACCATATTCTGGCTAAGCAGCCAGTGCTCAGAACTGCTCAAACAGTCCTGTATCCCCTAGGACCCTATGTTTACAAAACTCAATATAAGTGCTGCCACCTACAGAATTGAGAAATTCTACAATGCCAGTTCTCAAGAGTTCAGGTTGGAGATCTCCACCTTAGAGCTTTAACACATCACAGACACAAGCGCAACCGAATTGTTCCATAATGTCTCCTTCTATGTTTTCTGGAGCTAAATTAGAAAGGTAGCATTTAAAGGCCAGCATGGTGATGGCTCAGCCGGCAAACGCACTGGACTCATGCCTGACAATCCTAGCTCCACCCCAAAATAAGGGTCAAAAAGGAGAGAAGGGACTCTACAAACGTGTTCTCTGTCCTTGACTTCAAATTGATGGTACTCACAAAGCCCTCTCTCCGCCCCCATAGAGAGACATCTAGATTTTGGCAAACTGGCACTAAGGAGGCAGAGGCAGGAGTTCATAAACTCGAGTTTTATGAGTTCAAGGCCAGCCTGGTCTACATTAGTGAGTTCTAGGCCAGCCAGGAACTAATCTATCATCATCATCAATAGCAATTTAATCCCATATACTACTTATTATATTATAAAATTATAATCACCAAAATGGTTTCATATACATTTCCCCCCCCCCTTCTTTATTGTTTTTGTTTCTTTCGAGACAGGGTTTTTTTTTTTTTTCCTATGTGGCCCTGGTTTTCCTAGAACTCACTCTGTAGACCAGGCTGCCCTTGAACTCAGAGAGATCTGCTTGCCTCTGCTTCCCAAGTGCTTGGCTTAAAAGTGTGCACCACCACCACCTGGATTCATGTCAATGTCCTTTCTTTAAAAAAAAAAAAAAAAAAAACTTAAACTCATGTAAAACTATTTGTTTTTTAAAAATTATTTTTTAAAATTATTTTTAAAAAATTAAAACAATTTTTAAAAATTACTTATGTATTTGTGGGTATGTGTGCATGTGAATTTGTGTGTGCATGAGTGTGGGTGTGTGCACAAATACCAAACATGGTGGCCAGAGAACAACTTTGGGATCGGTTCTCTTCCTCCCTGTTGGTCCCCAAGATTGAACTCAGGTCTTCATGTTTGGTGGCAAGCCTCTTCACCTGCTAAGCCTTGTCAATGGCCCATGTCTATATCTCAGGGACTTGAGTTTTCATCAGATATCTTGGTAGAGTCTTATACAAAGTGCTCTGTGTAAGTAAGCTCTGGCCCCACAATCCCACCCTACTTAGTAACGTTCAGATTACCTAGGCTCCAACATCAACCATCAAGTTCCCAGGCAGTCGCACCAAGTCCAGAATCTCCCATGAGCCTATGCATTTCAAAGTTTCTCACCAAAGTGGCAGATTTTCTTATTTATGTCTATCATAATATGTCCCCTTGCATGGCTTAGAGTTAATTAAAATTCATTTCTTTAATTCAACTAGGGTAAAGTATAATATTTCATATGGCAGAAACAATTTAGCTGTATTATAAAACCTAAGTGGAGACCATGTCAGCTTATCTCCTATTCTTCCAAATAAGGAACAGAGACAGTGCCTTTTAATTAAAGGCTCCCAGTGCCTCACATATCCTTCTCAATCTCTCCTGCATTCCAGAGCTAGGTTAATCTTCAGAAAACACTACCTTTCTGTCTCACATAACAAAAACAGTGGCTGCACATATTTGTGGAACAAATAATTCTTCATGTCTCAAAAATCCATGATGACACGTTACTATCTGATGCTCAATTTAGTGCCTGCCATCCCATCTTGGGTTTTTAACCGAGCATCAAAATATTCCCTTTGACACTCTCAAATAAAATCTCAACATCTGCAACATCCCACTCACCACCCGCATCTTCGTATCTCTTACAGCCAGTCCACACACTGCTACAGAAAATGACAACTGTTTGAATCAGCACAGTATCTACCCAGCTTCAGCTCACTTTTCACTGTCATGATCTCTTCTAGTTCAGCACCCACGGCCACATACCTCTTTACTTTGGACCTTCACCTCTAGACCCACCCATCCCTGCTTATAGCCTCAACTGGACCACAGCAGAGATGACTGAATGTCACATGGAAGCCAGTATTTTGCTCTCATCTCAGAGGGATGCCTCTACATCTGCTATTCTAAGATAATCTTTCTGCCTGTATCCAATTGGCACCTACTTTATTTCATTATAGGATATGTCTATAAGCAAGCCTATTTCCAGTTCATTCTGCACCCCGGCATGCTCTTCAGTATAAAGCACAAGCTGCTTTACCTAATCCTAAATCAAGAGTAACTTCAAACTCTACGAAAACATCCACAGGAATGACTCTTCACTCTAAAGCACGTGGAGGACCAAAACTGATGTTTAAAACAAACAAACTATCCTGAAGATTCTAGAGAGAGGTATAAAGAACAATTTCTGAAGGTATAAATTTCTGAAGTGTAAGGTAGCCAGGCATGGCAGCACTCCCTTTAACCCAGCACTCAGGAAGCAAGAGATAGGCCATCTGCAGACAGGCATCTACACAGCTGGTCCCGGGCCAGCCAGGGCTACATAGATAACACTATCTTAATAAACAAACAAAACAACACAACAACAAAAACCCACCTAATGTGCTTTTTTTTGAAATGAGTTATCCCAAATACCGGATTTGGATAGGAGCTTTGGGAAGAGAAAAGGTTCTAGACTAAAGACGTGTTATCCTAAGCTAGACACTAAGAAAGGGAAACCAACAATAAAAATGTTCCCGGAGAACACTTTCCAGTGCTTTTTTTGTGGTACTGTTTGGTAGATTATGCCTTTTCATTTTCCCCTCAAAATGATATGTAGTTTGCAGAGGTAGGCTAGAAATATCCTCATGTCCCCTGGAGTGTGTCCCTCTTTCTGGCCAATCTATCACACTTGTCAGTACAGACAGAAGACATCATGGGCCCTGACTGCCAAATAAGCTCTTATTTAAGTATTTTAGACAGGAGAAAAAAAATTTTTTCAATAACTCCATTTTTAAATTACCTATTTTTCTCTTTGGAGAATCACTTTTTATAATTGAAGAGAGGAACATTCTAAATAAGATTTTTAAGGCTTACAACAAGCCAGAGTGCTCCAACCTTTCACCTTTCCTTGGCGGGCAGACTAGGCACAAATCAGAAGAGGGAACGTGCTACAGTAAGCACAAAATCTCTTTCAGATACTACTAAGGCACAGGCCCAGTGTGAACCCCCAGCAAAGGCTTCTCAAGCACTGGGCTTTAAGGTGAAGCGTCCGTCACAGGTGCATGCGGCATCCTAAGTCCATCAGCAGACATCCCTAGCATAGTTTTTGCTTCAGCCTGGATAAGGGCTCCCGGGCAGAACCTGGCTCTCTACGTCGTTCTCCACCTACCTCTTCAGGGTGTCAGGAGGGTGAAGCTTTCGTAAAAGCAAATCTCTCCATGGCATGGCTAGGGGTTATAAGAGTCAAATATGCAAACTACTGTTTAACCTTCTCTGGACAGCCTGAGTTCAAGTCCCTGCGCTACATGGTGGGAGCAAAGAACCAGCTCTCACGGGCTCTTCTGCCACCTCCTTGTGTGCCTGTGTTGCATGTGATTCCTGGGACACAGTCAGATAGACAGACAGACAGACACAGACAGACGCAGACACACACACACACACACACACACACACATACACAAACACATACAAATGTAATTTTAAAAGTTTTTGTTTGGTTGATTTTGTTTTATTTTTTTTTAATTCCTGGGTTCAGTTCCCAGCACTCCAAACAAAACAGAACAGAACGATAAAACTCACTATGTATCATAGAAGAAGGCTACCAATCTGCAGTGTTCTTCCCGCTCCATCCTCTCTAATCCTGAGATCACAAGCCTGGTCACCTCCTTCTGTCGGCTACACTGAGTATAGGGGCTGAAATAACATGGGCTACTTTCTTGAATCCTTAAAACTTACATACATCATACTTGGATTAAATAAGCCTTTTCCATATTCTATGAGTGGAAAAATAAAACCTTAAAATCTTTTTACAGACTAAATTCTCCTCGAGAAATCTTCGGCAATGACTTCAGTTCGCCCAGTCGTTCTGTTAAGTCTACAGAGGTATGACTGTACCTGCCCAAGACAGGAACTGAACAAGGAAGGATTGGGCGTGCATATAACACAAAGGACAGCAGGTGCTCAGGTGCCTCAAAGCAATAAGCTCAATGCCCAGGAAAACCACTCTGTTGCATCACAAAGTGCACATATTTTAAGGCAATCAGTAACTTCAAAATCTGTAAGTACCCTAAGAGCTTACTGTGAGTTGATTCAAATTAGACAGCCTCTACCTAGTAACACCTAGTTCCCAAAACACGGCTAATATAAAAAAAAAAAATGGATACACTGATCTACCAGATGGTAGTTTTCCGGGGAAAAGATATACTTAAAAGATAAAGTATATGGGCTGGTGAGATGGCTCAGCGGCTAAGAGCACTGACTGCTCTTCTGAAGGTCCTGAGTTCAAATCCCAGCAACCACATGGTGGCTCACAACCATCTGTAATGGGATCTGAAGCCCTCTTCTGGTGTGTCTGAAGACAGCTACAGTGTACTTACATATAATAATAAATAAATTTTAAAAAAAGATAAAGTATATTACAAGATAAAATTAATTATTTTTCTATTTACTTTTTTTGAGAGAAGGTATTACTTCCTATGTACAAGGCTAGCCATGGACTCACAGAGACCCACTGTCTGTGCCTCTCTTAAACGCTGGAATTAAAGGTGCATATCACAGTACCCACTATGGTGTTAATTCTTACAATCATACATGCTGTCAAAATGTCAATGCCCAAGTGTCAAAAAAGGTTGCTAATTTGCTACCGTTTTAAAATTTTTACTAGGCAGTATATGACAGGGAAAGTTGGACTTGTCAGCCTTTGATAGGTACACACTATCTTTCCATTCCAAATGGCCAGTGATGACAGAAACCAGGAAGTCCTAAGATACCATGGTGCAGTAGCCCAGTGGTAACATGACATAAGGTTTCTGTCTCCAAATATGGTAATTTCAAAAATCATGCCTAAAACACTTTAAGAAATCTCCAACTATCATCAAACATCAGAATTTCAAAATATACCATGTTTTAAAAAATATTCCATATAAATTACTCCAATTGCTTAGAAAATAAAAGTAGGCCCTTGTTGAAAGTAAATATATTTTGCCATGGGGATGATCACAGGGAAAGTCTGCATTAAATGTAGTAATGTAAACCCAATAAAACTCAAAACTGAAGGGAAAGCAACACAACAGTCTAAAGACACCAGACCAGCAGGGTGTGGGGGCATGTACATTTCATCCCAGAGCTTAGGAGGCAGAGGCAGGTGGATTTCTGAGTTCAAGGCCAGCCTGGTCTACAGAGTGAGTTCCAGGACACCAGACAAAACACCACACCTTCTCAGTCAGAAATCTCTTTCTGGAAGCTCTCTAAAGGAGCCTTTAAAAGTAAAAATAAACAAAGAAAGAAAGGAAGAAAGGAAGAAAGAAAGATTTTATTTTATGTATATCAGTACACTGTCCCTGTCTTCAGACACACCAGAAGAGGGCATCAGATCCCATTACAGATGGTTGTGAGCCACCATGTGTTTGCTGGGAATTGAACTCAGGACCTCTGGAAGAGCAGTCAGTGCTCTTAACCACTGAGCCATCTCTCCAGCCCTAAAGAAGCTTTTTAAAGAAATGGAAACATTGCTAGGCTATCAGTTTTCTTCCTCAAATTACTAAAATAAATTTACGAGGACCAATTTACAGGGAAGTATATTTTAATTTTCTTTTCCAGAAGGGAACTAGCTATGCTGTCCAGGCTGACCCCAGGCCCAGGGCTCAAGCCTCTGACTTAGCTGACCCCAGGCCCAGGGTTCAAGTGAACTCCCTCTCTCAGCCTCTGACTTAGCTGGGACCTGGCTTGGTTTTTTTCAGAAAAGATTTTAAAAAAAAAATGTTTCTTTTAGTTTTTTGGTTAGGTTTTAGAAACAGGGTCATCTTAAGTTACCTAAGGTGCTCAGCAGGTCTCCAACTCACTATCCTCCTGCCTCTACATCTAGAGTGTTGCTTTCTAAAATGACAAGTTTTACTACATTGTCTAAGCTAGTAGCAGGATTGTGCAAGATACATGTGTATTATATAAGATACATGGGTGTTAAAGTGGTTAAGAGGAAACAAAGGCACACAATCACTGTGCCAGTTACTCTGGATTCACCCAAGCATGACTACAAAGTTTCACACAGCCTGAATCCTCTGTTCCTGACTGACTACAAAGTTTCACACAGCCTGAATCGTTCTGTTCCTGACTGCTGCTTTCACACTGTGCACTAGCTCAGGCTGGCCCTGAGTCTACTGGTGGTCCTGCAGATTCCATACTTTGTATGGAATTTTCTCCCTGGGGTCCTGAATTGAATTCTTTTTATCAATCCAAAAGCTGCCAATAGACAACGGTCTAGTTTTAAATGCCAATGAAAACACTACCGGACTGTATGTACCTCTTTCAGAAAACTTAGTCCATCCCCAGGCAGCCTTCCAGGGTTGCCGTTCTATAAAGTCTGCACTCTAGACAGAAAGTCTGTTTGCTCATCAAAGAAGCAGGTGTTTTTATATTGAATTATAAGAAGTATTAATTGGGAAATTTATTGCAACACAGGAGTCAAGACAGGACCAAGATACGGGTCAGCTGGATTCCATGTTACTTCAGCTCTGAACCGTGACGGTTTTCATTTGACTTACCGCATCTGCTGCAACAGCAGCCCCTGGCAGGTCCCTAGGCGATGTGCCAGCAGCTTTATATAAAGCTGCCACACTTCCTTTTAACAAACCTACACTCGAGTACCTACAATTTCAAAGCCAAAATCCTCTCAGTCTATATTTTGCCTAAACATTTACCTTGGCCTTGACAAGAAACACCGTGCTGCAGGGGCCACATCCCCAAAACCATCAGCTGTCCTTGAAACTGGGTCAGAAAATGGTCAGTTTCAACACAACGGCAGCAGGTACCCTACCCGTGTCATAACAAAGTTCAAGCGTCCCACAGGTCCTTCCCAGGAAACTCCCCACTCAGTGCCAAGAGACTAAGTAGACAGAGACTCTTCCAGCCCTGATACTGTGGTGCCACACAGGTGTCACCATGACAGCCCAGGAAATGACTGAGCCCTCGATTCATCTTATGATGAATCACTAAACAAGGACTGGGCATCGGTGCTCACTAAAGGAGCCGAGTTTGATGTTGACGCCGAACAGGAAGAGGGTTCTTAGAACCCTCTTCCTGCACAGAATCTTCTCAGTTTGAGAATGGAAGCACTGAAAGAAAGAAAGAAAGAAAGAAAGGAAGGAAGGAAGGAAGGAAGGAAGGAAGGAAGGAAGGAAGGAGAGAAGGGAAGAAAGGAAGAAAGAAAGAAGCCAGGCAGTGGTGGTGCACGCCTTTAATCCCAGCACTTGGGAGGCAGAGGCAGGCAGATTTCTGAGTTCGAGGCCAGCCTGTTCTACAGAGTGAGTTCCAGGACAGCCAGGGCTACACAGAGAAACCCTGTCTCGAAACAAACAAACAAACAAACAAACAGAAAGAAAGAAAGAGAGAGAAGAAACTTTTTTCATGTACTCCAAGAGAATCAGACTCTTCCCGGTAGAAAGACATTTTAAGCATAAAACAGCAATGTTATAGCTGCATGCCAGCCAATGAGGGAGGCACTGGCTAGAGATGACTCTTGGATATTTGCAACACGGTCAGTCCTAATCGAGATGTGCTGAGTGTTAACCACATCAGAGCTGCAGACCTAGCAGGAAATCTTGAAAACTACTGCAGTAACTGATATGCAGAGGAGTAAAGCCATTAAGACCATTTCCACCCGGTAAGTGGGGCTGCTAGTCTAGTTTTAGAATTATCTTCCGTTTCTTTGAATGATGCTTCTTGAGCCTTGATTCTGACGCAAACCAGAACTGTCACTTAGTATTCCCCAATTTCAGTTCTCATTAAAAAGCTACAAAAAAAAAAAAAAGAAAGAAAGAAAGAAAGAAAAGGAAGCAGTAGTTTCCTTTCTCAAGCAATTTGATTATGATAACTTAATAAGAAAAATAATTTAAAACCAGCCATAAAGAAACCAGCAGGCACTGTTAGAAAGAAAAATTACTTCAGAGGCACAAGAATTGCACAAGATACAAAAGCCCCAACTGCTAAGCAATTAGGGAAAAAAACAAAAACAAAAACAAAAAACCTTTAATTAAGCTTTTCTGAATAAGTCTAAATGCTGATTATAAGATTCATTTTAGCCAGGTGGTGGAGGCGCACGCCTTTAATCCCAGCACTTGGGAGGCAGAGGCAGGCGGATTTCTGAGTTTGAGGCCAGCCTGGTCTACAGAGTGAGTTCCAGGACAGCCAGGACTACACGGAGAAACCCTGTCTCGAAAAACCAAAAAAAACAAAACAAGATTCATTTTAATAGTGAAATGGACATTTATTTCATTTTTCAGCATCTGGGCCCTAAGGGTGGGGTGCTTTCTGTATTACTCAAGTACCTGCAGATGCAGACAAGTACACCATTAACACTGCGCGGAGAGAGACAACTGGGCACACGGCAAAGGCCTGAATCCCAGGGATGCTGAGTTAACCAAGGGGGAGGGCTCAGGGCTCAGGCAGGAAGGCATTTGTCGAGAAAACATGGAAAGCTGAGTCCCGATCCCCAAAGACCCACATCCATAACCTCAGTGCGCGGGGGATGGAGGCAGGCAGACCCCTGATCCCCAAAGACCCACATCTATAACCTCAGTGTGCGGAAGATGGAGGCAGGCAGACCCCTGGAGACTGATGGCCAGTCAGCCCAGCAGGATCTGGGAGCTCCAGGTTCAGGAACAGAACATGTCTAAGGAAAACAGTGGACAGCGACAGTCACGTGACATCGCACTACACATGTACACCACACACACAAACAGAAATGGGGGCTGGGGAGGTAGCTCTGAGGTAGAGCACTAACTTGCCCAGCCTGTGTGCAAAGCCCAGGGTTTGACCCCTAACAAAGAAGGAGGGCGATAAATGTAACTTTTCTAACATCAACCACTCAAAAGGAAAATAAACCCTGCCCTAAGTTTCCTAGGACTGGTTAGGCTGTGGTCCACAGGCATTATGAAATTTTTTAAAAATGGTGCTAGGTTAGGTATGGAATTCAGGGCTAAGCAAGTGGTCTACCACTGAGCTATATCCCCTTGCCTTAAGCGACTTATTTTAAAAGAGGAAAACTCAAGGATATACTTGATAAGTGAATTTTGTTATTGCTCTGATATTTTAAAAAAATCATTCTGAGGGAGGGACTGGGAGGAGAGAAGGGAAGGGAGGCAAGGATCGGGATTTAAAGTAAATTAATTAATTAATAAATAAAAAGTCCACAAAATCATTCTGCCATATTCAATTGTTAAAATGTAGCTCTGGGGAGGGGTGTAAATCTAAAATACTTCTGAGTTTATCAAAATGCCCATGGGGGTGGGACATTTCCTTTTTTCTTTTCCTGAGATATGGCTTTACTATACGCTAAACTAGCCTTGAACTCTATGCATCCCAGGCTGGCCTCAAACTGGTGGGTCCTCGGCCTTCTGAATGCCAGGAGTCGACTTTCACCACCATGCCTGACTAGAATGTTTCAATGAGGAAAGGACATTAGAATAAATAAATAAATAAATAAATAAAAAACAAAAACATAAAATCAAGATCAGTCGATAACAGGTAATAGCTTCTACAGTGTGCTAACTTGCCATCTTCAGGTGTCAATTTTTGTGTCCTAGAGTTTCATCAGCTAAGGGTGATTGATCTTCAGGCTATTTGGCAGGTGACACACTCCTCAGAAACTCTTCCCTTGTGCATTTATATGCCAAGCTCAATTATGCTGCCAGCAGAGTAAGCAGAAAGGATTGTACATATTTTAAACTAAGAAGTTGATTGGCCGCAGCTTCCAGCCTCCACGGAAGGGATAATGGGGTAAAGCTTTGAGTCCGATCCCCAAACACCGAAACCACTCTCAAAGAAAAGGATCTTCTAACACTGCCCCCAAAGACTGCCAAAATTCCCATTAGAGCATCCTATTTTTAGTCTTTGCAATCGGCCTTTTAAATTGCATTCTACACGGTACAATGTGCTTAACTAAGTTTACACTGAGAATAAAGAAGCTTTCCTAAGGCTTTAATCCTTTTAAACATAGGAAAGAATTTTAAGCTTTCAAATATTAATTTTTTTTCCACCCTTAAATTTCAGTCTTGCAAACATGCATACTAAAAAGAAAAGGTAAATCCTGGCCCAGAGGGAGGAAAATAAGGAGGCACTAGGCGGTTCCTGTGGAAGGGAAAGAAGGTATATGAGGGCAAATAAAAGCCACCCGCAGGGAAGCCGGCACAGGCGACGGGCCACCGAACAGAGAGACACCGACGCGCAGTAGAAGCTGCAGGGTCCTCGGGGAGGGGAGCGCGCGCGGAGAAATTGGCGCGGCGCGCGACAACCGCGTACCCGCAGGAAAGCGGGGGGAAAACAGGAGAGCCGAGAGGGGGCGGATGCGAGGGGACCCGCTGCAACTCCCGGGAGGACAGCGCCCGGGGAGGAGCCAGCGACTCTCCCCAGCTCGGCGGCGGCCGCCAGCCGGCTGGTCCCCTGCAACCCGGCTGCTGGTCTTACCTGGGCATCCGAGGCAACGCAAGGGCTACCGCCGGGCGCCGGATCTGTTTCCAGCCCCGCTCGCTGACATGGCGGCTGACGAGCTGTCACCCAGCCGGCTCGGGTCTCCCGCGGCACTGGAGGATCAGACACCTCGAGCCTTCCCGCCCCGCCTCCCTCTGCGCACCCCTCCCGGCTGGCCGCGGGACGGAGGAGCATAGAGTGCGCGACCGCGGCTAGAGAGGAAGTGCGGAGGGCGGGCGACCATAGAGTTCCAGCCCGGACACACCCGGAGAGTCCACTCACAGGAGCCTGGGGGCGGAGCCTGGGCGGAAGCGGAATCTAGTGAGGAAAGGACTGAGGCTAGGTCGTTCGCATGCGCCAATCGTCATTGTTTACTTCCGCCCGGCCTAGCGAGGCGGGGAAGTGTGTGCACGTGTGATGGGGTGCTCCGCGTCCTTCGCAGAGGCTACCTTAACTGGTGGTTGGGGTGGACATTAGAGGAGGATGAGGGGACCGGCGATGGGGCTGCCCCCGCGGCTGGCGCTGTCAGTGTTGGCCGGCCGCGGCCCGTCTTGCATTCTAGGGTCCGCAGCGGCGACGCGGAAGGACTGGCAAGCGAGGAACCGCCGTGGCTTCTCTGACTTCTGCATGCAGCCGTTGCCTGATTCTGATTTGGAGGAGTCGCCCTCGTGGACATCCAAGAATCGATCGGAGCCTACGCGTCACGTAGCATGTAAGAAATTGGCCAGGAACCTGGTACGAGACCTGCTGGAGAACCAGAACCCATCCCGTCAACTTATAGTAGAGTGCAATCCAGGTGAGTTGAACAGAAGGTTTGCCCTTAGCTTTTACGTTCCTAATATTCTAAATTAGTGTCTATTTATCATGTATGCGCCTGTGTTTAGGTCAGAAGACGACTTAGCGAGAATCATTTCTCGCCTTACACTATGTGATCTCAATGATGGAAGTGAAGTGTTCAGGCTTCACGCGCCAAGCGCTGTTGCCCTCTGAGCATTCTCGTTTCTTTCTTAAGTATCACTTCTTACAGAAAGTCGATTTCGTTTAGACTTGACAGTAATTTTTATGATTAAACACTCAAATAGTCCGTGAGTAAGAGGTAATCACAATCTTAAATACTATCTTATATACTTGTTTTTCTTCTAAGAAATAGTGACATTTGTTGAGGACTGTGTAAGTGTTGCTGTCACTGACAGACAGAAGGCTGTACAGCTTGTCTGTTGAGATGTTGTGGGTTCAAGTTAACTGCCTAATCATCGTTTTACATACGTAAAAAGAATCTCATCTGGGAACGTTGTGTCGTTGAAACTTGTGTAAAGTCGACTTTGAAAGTGACTCTGGCCAGGTGCAATGCACAAACCTTTAATCCCAGCAAGAAGGATACTGATGTGTGAGTTTGAGGCCAGCATGGTCTACAGAGTGGATTTCAGGGCAGCCAGAGCTCCACAGTAAGATCCTGTCTTAGAGAGAGACAGAGAGA
The DNA here is from genome assembly GCF_008632895.1 of Mastomys coucha. NCBI lineage: Eukaryota > Metazoa > Chordata > Mammalia > Rodentia > Muridae > Mastomys > Mastomys coucha. The sequence continues at coordinate 76,430,374 of NW_022196891.1, read as the reverse complement.
CAGAGACAGAGAGACAGACATTATGTTGTTTATTTTGCAAATAAAGTTTTTCTGTTAACATACCAGGTCCTGGAATCCTGACTGGGGCATTACTTAAAGCTGGTGCCAGAGTGGTTGCCTTTGAAAGTGAAAAGACTTTTATTCCACATTTGGAGGTATATTTTTATGTTCCTAAAGTAATATCTCTATAAAGACTAGGACCTTTTCAGTATTCCATGCTTGTTGAGTTCCTAAAAGCTTGGGAGTTCTGAAATCTCTATTTCCTACTGGGGCCCAGAAAATGATAACCTCAAAGCCTGACTCATTGATATACTGAGTATTTTGGAATAAAGGACAGTTGGAAACGCTTTGGTGTAGCCTCAGAAAGAAGGTGTTTCTGCCCTCCTGTTCTTCAGTTCGAGCCCCAGAGACCAGAACTCCTATTCTCAGGATAGGTACAGAAGCTAGGACCACCTCACTGCAAAAGAAACGATAAGCCTGTGACTCTTGTAAGCTTTCTGTGTGAGAACTGCCTATAAAGGTAGTTAGTCTTGGACCTACCTTGATTCATAGTCAGTCATGAGTACTTTTGTCAGAAGCATTCACCCTCTGCCCAGGAGGAAAGAATGGCATAAACACAGCGAGCCTAAGAATCTGAACAGACTAGCCTTGGGTCTGCTCCCACCTTTGGTTGATTCTAGAAAATCACACTCCTTTTATTCAAGCTCATCTCCCCTGGCTGTCCATTCTCCATTGCCTCTCAGCGTAAAATTGGCTGCTTTCTAAATCTACATATGATCACTTGTTACATTGATAAATTTGTTGTTACACTTTTTAATTAATCTACCTTTTGTTAAATGAGTGTAGTTTGTTCCCTTAAGATCAGGAGGAAATGTGCCCCATCTTCTCTTCCTGTGCAGTCTAGCTGAGTGATGTATAATTGGTCACTAGACTCATGTCCCTGTCTTCCGTAAGCTGTGCAGTGGCCCTGTCCTGTGTGAACTTAACATTCAAGAGTAAGGGCTAAGGTTACTTAATGGATGAACTCTGCTCTCTCTGTTTACTTAGGACTTCAATTGAAGCAAAAAAGGTTTGAGATAGATAAATACAGTTGCAGAATGCTGGGGTTTTTTCCCCCCAAATGATTGTTTCAGTGTTTCTGAGTCTCTAACTGACAGCTGACCACTTGGGAGGAAATTAATTCAGGAAACATACTATCTACCAGCTTCCTAAAAGCTTGAGGAAGGAATGGCCTGAATTTAAAGGTGCCCAGAGACAACAAAAAAGTTGTGGGAAGAGCTACAATAGCTAAAGATTGAATTGTTTAGAAATGAAACTTTGGAGTGTTGAGTTGTTGTTGGCCGATGGTGGAGTTATGCTCGGTGGTAGAACAGCTAGTTGGCCTAGCACAAACAAGGCCCATGGTTAAACCTGGGTGGTGAGCGGGCCTGGCAGGTGAAGTGCCACACACCTTTAATTCCTCAAGTCTGGTGCAGAGCTAGGAGAGTGAGAATCATTGGTTCCAAGGCTAACCTGGTCTATATTTGGAATTTTAGACCAGACAGGACTACATGTTGAAAATGTAAAACAAACTGTTTTTGTAATTGACAGCATTGAAGAAGATAAAAGCTAGTAGATCAGATTGGCAGAGCACTTTCTGCTCCTGCCTCCCAAGTACCTACAATCCTAACGTGGGAGACAGAAGCAGAATTAATCACCCAAGAGTTGGAAATCAGCCTCATCTACATACTAAGTTCCAGGCCAGCCAGTGCTACATAGTGAGACTCTGCCTTAACATTTCCCACACCCTCCAAAAGAGAACCAGCTTTACAAACAGCTAAAGCCTCATCAACAACAATAATAAAAAAGAAAGAAAAAGAAAAAAGATTTGTCGGTGATTTTTTTTTTTCTCGTTTTTTTGAGACAAGGTTTCTCTCTGTGCTCTGGCTGACCTGCAGCTTGCTCTGTTAGACCAGGCCAGCCTCATTCACCTGCTTCTGTCTTCTGAGTGTTTGGATTAAAGGTGTGCACCATCATGCCTGGCTTGGTTTGGTTTTTAATGTGGTACTGTAGGTTAGATCCAGAGCCTTGAACATGCTACGCAAGTACTGGACTACTGAATTCCCTGGCCACTGTGGAAGGTTACTTATGTTTCAGACCTCTTAAGAAAACTGTGGCATTTGATCATTTCTCATACAATAGTTGGTTTTTATTTCCTTTGTTAAATTTGAGGTTTGTTAAGACTTTTTATATCTTCATGCAAGATATTTGAATTATTTTATTTAAGGAGCTGGCAAGCCTCCCTGGATGTTTGGCAAATGTTCTACCATTAAGCTTTATACATTCCAGCCCTTAGATTTCTAAGAGCAGATCTCACTGTTATCATAGAGATAGGCTGGTCTTAGAGTTATTATGTAACTTGGGCCCTCCTTGAATTTATAATTCTACTGCCTCAGTTTCCTGAGTGAGGATTTTTCAGGCACACCCCACCAGCTGTTTTTATTTTTATTTACTTTTCTAATTTTTTGAGGTAGATCTTGAATTGTCGCAAGGTATACATGATGATAAATTTCTAATGTCACCTCTGCCCCTTCAGTCCTTAAGGAGGAATGTGGACGGACAGCTCCGAGTGGTTCCCTGTGACTTCTTTAAAATGGATCCTAGATATCAAGAAGTATTAAGACCAGATATGAGTTTACAGACAATTTTTCAGAACCTGGAAATAAAAGCAGCCCCTTGGTCAGCAGGTAATTTTGTCATCCACTAAAGCTGATGCTTTATATATATATTGTTTTACCAATATAGTTCATTTGTTTACTGGATGTATGTGTAATATAAGCATCTACTCTTTCATTAAACATGTCTTTCCCTTTTCCTGCATCTAAATAACATTTTAGTTCTATAAAGGACTAGTTGTGTACTAAGGGAGGGGGGAGGAAGGTTAGTTATTGAATTTTAATTATATATTCATTGTACATGGGACTGTCTTACATAGGGACATTTTCATATAAATTTATGTTTAAATATGTGTTAAATATAAATAAATATAAATTCCCTTTCATATCACCATTTTATTTAAAATTCTTTTTAAGGATTTGTTTATTCCGTGCATATATGTGTTCTGCTTCCATGTTTTTGTCTATACACAATGCTCATTCATTGCCCATGTAAGCCAGAAGAGGGCATTAAGTTCCCCTGGGACTGGAAATGTACATAGTTGTCAGCCACTATGTGGGTGCTAGGAATTGACCAAGGTGCTAGAAGAGCTGCCAGTGCTCTTAACCACAGAGCCGTCTCCTCGGCCCCTCTGTACTCCCCCTTCACTCCTTCGGCTAGCTTCCTTTATTCCTTAAATAGTGTTGCTTCTGCTTTCACATCATAATATAATGCATGATTTTATGTATCTGTGTAAATTTAATACTACATATGAGGAAAAGCAAGGTCTTCGACTTTCTGAGTCTGGCTTAATTTGCTTAATATGATCATTTTCAGTTTCTTTCATTTTCTCGCAGTGACATAACTTTGTTTTTTTTTTTTATAGCTGAAAAAAAGAAATGGCATTGTGTATTGTTAAACAATACACACTTAGATCCTGTTTTTAAGTTCAATTTGCTGATCTTACCTTTTGGTCGGGGAATTTTTTAGAGTAAGCATTATTATTGGAATGTATCTGTTTTGTTGACCCTGTAGTTTGGATGTTTCTGTATTCCTCCTTTGCTCAACTACTGTTTGCAGTGTAGTTTATTCTTCTAGCTTCCTGGATGTGATCTTTCTTCATTTTGAAGAATTCCTTTAGGTATCTTCTGCAGGGCTAGTTAAGTGTTTATGAATGTCTCTTGTGGAATGTTTTTCTTCCTCTTGATTGTTACATAACTTTATTGGGTATAGTATGCTGGCTCATAGTTGTCGTCTTTTAGAGTTTGAAGTGTATCCTCCTAAGCCTTCCTGCCTTAGTTTCTGTTGAGACATCTGCAGTTACTCTGCTAGGCCTGCGTTTACATGCAGCTTGCCATTTCTCTTGTGCAGCTTTCAGAATGCTTTCTTTGTTCTGTATAGTGAGTGTTTTCATTATCATAAAATGACAAGGCTCTTCTCTGGTTTTGTCTGTTTGGCACTCTGCAGCACCATTACTCGGATAGGCATATCTTTCCCTAGATTTAGGCACTTTCTGCTATGATTTTCATTAAACTATTTTTTATGCCTTTAGCATGAATCATTTTTTTCTGCTCATGATTTGTAGATTTGGTCTTCTATAGTGTACCACAGATCTCCAGTTCTCTGTTGATACCATCCAGCTGATTTATTTTGTTGTTTCTGATTGCCCCATTTCCTATACTTTGTCTTAAGCCCAGGCATTGCATTTTCCCTTGAGCCATTCTATTAGTGGGGTTTTCTATAGATTTTTTTATTTGATGTCATGAGTTTGCTATTTCAAGTGGGTTTTTTTTTAACATAGTATTTCTGTCTTTTTATTCAATTTCAATTCGTATCCATTCATTTTTCTTTTTTTTGTTTTTTTTGTTTGTTTGTTTGTTTGTTTTTTGGTTTTTTTGGTTTTTGTTTTTTCGAGACTGGGTTTCTCTGTGTAGCTCTGGCTGTCCTTGAACTCACTCTGTAGACCAGGCTGGCCTCGAACTCAGAAATCCACCTGTCTCTACCTCCCAGGTGCTGGGACTAAAGGCGTACGACACCACTGCCCGGCTTCTATCCATTCTTAACTTCCTTACTTCATTAGGCTGTTTGTGTTCTCTTGGAATTTGTCCAGGAATTTATTGAGGCTTCTTTGATGTCTTTACTTACTTTTTTGATGGCTGTACTTACAATTCCTAGTATACCCTGAAAAGTAGAACAGTGTCTGCAGAAACAGTCACTATGAAAGGGTAGGCCCACTATGAGCATATAACAACAGTTAAGATTCACAATTCCCCTTAAATGCCATCATAAAAAAGCACAGGAATACTGAAGGTATAGTATTAAGATACTGGCTGACTGTGTATATGCATGGAAAAGAAAACACTAGAAGAAGTTAATGGTTAATATTGAATTGGTTGGAAAAGTGAAGAGAGAAAATAGGTGTCAGTGAGGCAGCTTTAGCTATGGGTAGACTATAGGTAAGGAAATGGAGTGATGGGGTGGGTGGCTTAACCCTGCTCCATGGTGAGGCTCACTTGCTGCTCCTCCTAAGGACTGGAGTTTAGTTCCCAGCATCCATCTGCACAGCTCTCAGTTCTCTGTATCAACAGCTCTGAGAGATCCAATGCCTCTGGCATCCTTGGGCACCTGCATTCAACATGTGTGCCCGTATGCATAAACACATGTCTATACATAATTAAAAATAGTAAAGATCCTGGGCGGTGGTGGCACACACCTTTAATCCCAGCACTTGGGAGGCAGAGGCAGGTGGATTTCTGAGTT